>NC_080596.1:78083073-78383073 GCF_027887145.1 Ammospiza caudacuta
AAGGTATAGGAGCAGGAAGCAGCTCCACCCCTGACACCCTTGGAAGAGTCCCACACATTATTGCTGCAGACACTAACCCAGCTTTGCCTCCCAGTGGTTTCTCATTACTCTGTGCCAAATGCAGATTTAATTATAGGCATTGCCCAGATTCAGAGTCCACTGGTGAGGAGTCCTGGTGGACTTTGAGTTAGGGTTCACGTCTGCAGCAGTCAAATGTTGACACAGCCAGTCTGTCTGGTCATCCCAGGACGTGCTCAGCACACGCTGCCCACAGCTCTGGTCTCACTCTCTGCCTTCTGGTTCCTCCCTTTAAAGTGGAGCTTTGGGGTTTCTGATGCCTGGCATAAATCTTTGCCCATATCAAAAGTTTGCTGGTCAAACCATTGCTGCTGGTTCTGGGAGATGCATGGATTTGGGCAATAAGAAAAAACAGCTGTATCAGCAGCAGTGCTGACAGAGGCTTTGGAGCTGCTGCAGAGGAAATGAGAGAGCTGATGTGCTGGGAGGTTTTGTCTGGTGGGTGGAAGTACCCACCTATCACACTTATATGCTCTCCACTGATATTGCTCCTTTCCCCTGCCACATGCAGGGTGCTGCCATGCTGCCAGGAGCAGATTATGGACAGAGAAATATAGTGGTACAGGGACATGGAGCTACAGGGACCCAGATACGGATTAATCAGGTGCATTGGGTAGGATCAGTGGCCAGCTACCAGTGCCTGCCCTGGACAGTTTCAGGAGGCTCTGAATAATTGCAAAAGGCAGGCTCAGCCAGCATGGCAGTGCTCTGCTGGCTGTCTTGGCTCTCTGTGCTTTCCTGGAGCTGCTCAAGGGTGGCTCGTGGCTCCCTCTTGGCTCACTGGGGGAGTGGGGAGTGAGGAAGGACTGAGGGAGTGTAAATTAAAACAGGAATTTCCTAGTTAAGCACTGCAGCGTGTCAGGGAATGTGCCTTGTCTAACTGCCCCTGGGGGGCATCTTCGCTCCTTGCTGGGAGCGCGGGTGTGATGGCCTCAAAATGCTCTCACAGCAGGGCTGGTCAAGGGCAGCAGAGGTGAGTCACTGCATCTCAGCAAAAAATATGAGTCAGGGAAATCTTCTCTGAAATCTTCCAGAGAAGCGAGACTGTCTCTGCCTGCAGTCTTGGGGACTCAGTTTATATTTAGAGTATCTGTGTAGTAATGAGTAGATGCATATATGAAATATATGTCTGATTACTTTCCTTCTGGCAGATGAAGTAAGGAAGGTAGTTGTGGCTGACTTGACTTTTAGGTCCTTGTGAGAAGGAGGGAGTCACTGGAAGGGTACCACCAGTAGCCACTGACTTCCCACGTCTAGTAGATGCAGAAAACCTTTGCTAGCTGGGTTTTTAACCTCAGTACAGCCCATTTTACAATCTTGAAGGAAAAATAATTAAAGAGGTACAAAATAATGTTTTTTGAAAATTTCTACTTTAATTTAACCAGGAAATGATAGTGTTCCCAGAAAAATCCACCCTACAGCTTGTAGGATTGAGCAGCTGTCTGCACCTTGAGCAGTGCAGGGAGGATTTGTGAGTGTGCAAGGAAGAAATGTGATGACAGAAGTCTCAGCTGTATTACCTGTGACTCATTCCCTGCTGGATTCACCACATCCTCACCACTCCTAGCACACTACATTTCAAACTCTTTAGCACAGCACAGCTGATTCACTCTTTGGGTTTTCTCTGCTCTCTTTGTTGCCTGGTTTTGTGTGCCGTGTTTGATTTTGGCTGGATTTTGTTTTGCTTCCTGCTATTTGTGCCCCCTGTCATGGGAAGGAAGATTGTGTTCCAATCCTTGGTGCTTCTGTCTCAGAGCTCTAATTGACATGAAGGGCTGCAGCAGATGGAAGTCAGCCTTGTTGAAGGGATCTGGCCAGCACAAACAGCCAGAAATCAGGAACAGGTAACCCCCAGCCAGCACTGTGTCCTCTGATCTCACTGATGTTTTTGTGTGCTATAGGTACACTTCCTACAGGTGTGTTCCAGCAAACTGCTTTACATTTTCCTCTGTGTTCATTGCACAGTGCCAGTTCATTGGGCTGCAGCGCAGGAGTGCTTTGCTCAGCCAGCACCTGGGGACTGCTTACCTGATCTCACTTTACCACAGCACTTAATTTGCTGTTTGGAAGGATGCTAAAAGGCTAACTTTGTCAGCAACCTTCTAATGAATTTTGTGGAAAAGGCTAGGCTACGGGGGATTGCCACCTCAGTGGTGTTTGTCTTTATTTGTACAATGTTAATTTTGGTTTGCCACAGTCTTGACACTGCTGCTGCTTTCACACAGTGTGACTTCATTGAGTGCAGTAGGGAATAACACCAAGTACAGATGTGGAAGAAATACAACACTGTTAAACCTCTAAAGCAATGGTAAAAACAGCTTTAGCCCAGTAAATCAATAATTTGATAATTACTGTGAGCTAGCTGACCTCTGTTTAAAATACAGGAATAGCAGGGAACATGTCCCTAATAGCAATAAATTCAATAGTTTGCTGTAGTTTTTTACCTGGTGTGTGATGTGGACACTGGGATGGCAAGCCAAAATGTGGAACAATACACAAAACTGAGGGGAAAAGTTTAAAAAAATCCACTTCCTTTTTCTTGGCTCAACAGCTTGTTTGTCCAATAAAAATGTAAATCTTCTCCAAGCTTTCAGAATTGTAGAACATTATGGTCTTTGCTGTAATAGCAAAGGTAGCCCTGCCTGGACATCACTTTAAAATAGATGATTCTTGTAAAACCTCTGGTGCAAATATAATTCAGATCGAATTTAGTACACAAGCCTGGAAGCCACTACTGTATCTCATAAACCTTTACCCAATAATGGTGACACTTTTGTACTTTTTATCTTTGAATCTCAGTTAAAAACTTAAATAATAATGAAATACTTTTGCTATTTCTAAAGTTTGGTGATCATCACTGGAAATCTTAAATGTATTAATATATCCTTGGAAGTGACTGCAGGAGACCCTACAGGTTGGTTCCTGGGCAGTGCTGCACTTGTAAAAGGCAGCAAAGAAAGCAAAGAGAAAAGAAACATTGAAAAAATAGTGGGGGATGGAGTCTTTCTGGGGCAACAAACCATTAGCAGAATAGTGGGGCCTTATTTCTGAGCTGCTCAAAGATCTTGATTTTGTCTCACAGGTAAAAGAAATCACTTGAGTTATTGGTGGTGTGAGTAGCATTTCCAAAAGTTACAGCAGAAATCTTATCAATGGTCTTCTTTTTGCCATTGCTTTAATCTGTGTCTGCAACCCAATGTAATTTCCTAAAACATCCCTGATGATCTGCAGAGAAGTGTGGGCATCATGGTTCTTCACCAACTGCTTCGCCAGGCATCAGCCTGACTCTGCATCCCCAAAATGTCACCCTGGCTCTGCAGGTGGCTCTTGGCAGGGACAATGTATGATAAATATAAATATTTGCTGTAAACATGCAAGAATAAAAGTTAAGAGGCACAATTCCTTCCTTTATTTCCTTACACCTACATTTCCTCTATACCCACTGCTGCCTGGAACCAGGGCTGGAGGGAAAATGGGATTCCCTGAGATGTATAAAATAGCACTGAACACCAGAATTGCTTCCTTGCAGCACACAGCAGCTACAGTGTGGTTATAAAATATTTCTACTCTCAAATGCCTTCATTTTTCTTTGAACTAATTTTGCACTGCTCAATAGCAATATGTAAGGCAATACAGAATCACATAGATTCCTATTTGCCAGTATCTTTGTAATCCTTCAGCTATGGATGCTATGTTTTAAGCCATTCTGGTAAAAGAAAATATAGGTAAATATGTTAAGGTAAATATGTTAAGGTAAATATTAAGGTAAATATAAAATTTTAAGCTAAAGCCTCCATAAGAAATTATTCAAACTATGTAATCTCTTATTTTTCATGCTCTCAGCACCATTTCAAATGTCCTTTGATTTCACAGAATGTTTGTTAGTAGGAACAAAAGTCATAATAAAAGGTACATAAAATGTGTTATAGTTTAGAGAAATTAGGTTTGAAAACATTCATTTTGCTTTTGCAACCTTGTCTATAAATCCTCCATGATTTTCTCTTTTGTAGATACTTAATCAATCACAGCATCAAGCACTGAATAGGGAAAAATATACCCCCAAAACAAATTATGAAAGAAACTTGGCTCTTTCGCCCTTACAGGCTATTTTTAAGTATGAAAAATTGCAGCAGCTAGACTTTTCTAGAATCTACTATGTCTCCTGTATTTGATGCCTTTTCTCTGCATAGTAATGTGTCTTTAAAAAAACCCCACTGATATATGTTACAAGGAGTGTATCTCTTTCACTGAGACAGAACATTTTAATTTCCCGACACCTTTTAGTGATTGCTTCAATTTCCGAAGATTTTGATAAAAATCATGTGGTTTTAGAGTATCAGGATTGAATACCCTGCTCCAGCAGCAATTTAATGAAATGTTGTAGTTTCACAGCGTTTCATTTGACATAACCTAGCTCAGAGGTCTAATAAATGCAGTGTGATAAATGTTGGAGCTACAATTGTAAAAATATACTAGTAATTGGGTTAATATGCCTTAAAATACTGCCCATCAGTTATCTTTCTTCTTGCAGTTATGTGGCTTGCACTGTAAAGACTAAGCAATGCAGTTTACCCTTTTCTCCCCTGCTATCTCATTTTCTCTCCTGCTTTTGTAAGTGTTCCCTTTTTTAAGCATTTGATTATAGCAAGCTGTAGGTATTCTCCTTCAAGTGGCAAATTCTTCTTAGCCTGGAACCTTTTTCTGTCTCCTCATGGTTTTCAGTGTTACCTGGAAGGAATTTAATATAAGGCTGATGCTTCAGAATAAAAAAGAAGTGTAAATAAGCATGCAGAATACATCAGGAGATGCAAAGGTAGGTTTTGACAAGTGTTATTTTCCTTTAGTGTATCAGATGTGATTAAGAAATAAATAACAGAGGTATCAGTGTTATGGGATTAGAACCAGGAAAATATTTTGACTTTCTAATTTTCAGTTGTGTGTGTATGTGTGTGTGTGTGTGTGTTTTATCACTACACTGCCATAGGACAGAAACCCTTCTGCTGTGCTTTAGGAGAGAGATTCAGAACTTCTATTCAGCTAAATTCTCATGTTTGTTGTGTTTCCCCAGACTGGAAATAGTCCTGCTAACTTTCAACATGTAGATTAGGATTTCAGTGACAACTAATTAATTTACAATGATTACTTCAAGCAAGAGGCAAATACCTACACCTCCTGCAGGACTCCAAAATCCTTTGTTAGTCTTTGAAAATAGCTGAAAATAGCTGTCTGAAGCTGTAGCTGAAATATCACCACATGGAACTGCTGCCTCTGGGGAAGTGTGTGTGTGTGTCATTACTCACTGGCCCCACAGAACCGATATGAATAATAGCATACATAGAATTTTGCTGTACATTCATTGCAGGTGACTGTGGATGCATGACTGTGGGTGCAGGGTGTGATGCAAACAGTGCACAAGACAGGGCAGATATGGAGGAGCATTCTGTTTCTTCCATAACATCCAGCCTGGAAGGAAGAGTGAAGATAAGGGAGCAGAGCCAGCAGTGAGACAGTGCCTGCCCCACTCTATGATAGCACAGGTGAGGGGAAGGAGAGGCTTCTGAGGCCATGAGAAGACACTGGGAGCCATTTGACAGGATAACCACGAGCTCTGACAGGGCAGAAGAAATTCTGGCTGCACTCTGCACACCCTGGGGGCTCCCATCGAATGGCCAAAGATTAAGGAGCCATGAAATAGCTGTGGGGATGGGCTCAGTCCCTGTGTTCCAGCAGTTCACACATTTCTTTCCCCTGCTGCCTCAGGTGAGTCCCAGTGGCCGGTGACCTCCAAGGTCTAACACCAAGCAATAACTTAGTCTAGGGCCTGCAGTTGAAATACTTGGTGGCCGTGTGAGAATAGCCGCATAAATCCGTCCTTCCCATGATTTACACAGCTTTCCTACCCAGGGAGAAGTAAATGGCTTTTAAAGTTCCCTCTTCTTACATACACGTGTCACTGCCATATTTTCTGGAAAAATCCCTTCACCGGGATTTCTCTCCTGGGAAGCTGAGAAGCCTCAGAGAAAAAGGAAAACAATATTATCTCATTTGCTTCTCCCGTGTTTTGCTGCTTGGGAATGTGGTTGGAGATTGTTTAGCCAACAGGTGAATTGTTTTACTTAATGGCCAATCATGGTCCAGCTGTGTCAGACTCTGAGAAGAAAGTCAGATTTTCATTATTATCTTGTTAAGCCTTCTGTAAGTATCCTTTCTCTATTCTTTAGTATAGTTTAGTATAGCATCATATCATATCATATCATATCATATCATATCATATCATATCATATCATATCATAATAAATGAGCCTTCTAAGAACATGTAGTCAGATTCACCTTTCCTTCCAACGATGTGGACCCCAGAAAATAGCACACACAAGCCAAAATCTAGCACTGCTGTAATACGAAAGTGGACAAGATCCAATACTGAATGGTAGCTCAGCATGTGGATAATGCAAAATTACAGCTCCAGATGCAGGGTACAAGAGAGATGTGTCATTGAGAATTTTGCCTCCAGCTGTCCCTCAACATTAATAAGAAAATACTTTTTCTTCCTTTAAAGCAGACTTTAAAAGCTTAATATAGTAATATTGCTGTTGCCCCTATTAAGAGTTTGCAACTGGGCATTTGGACCAATGTAGTCAAATTAGTGGATAGTCCAGAAAGTCCAAAACAAAAAAAAAAAAAGTGTTTCTTAACTCAAATTCCAGAGTTAGTCAGAAACTCTAGGCAGTCAGCATGAGAGAGAGCTCATCCATGGCTGTGGAGTTATGCCTGATGCTTTTCTAATAAGAATGATAGAAATGACACACTTGAGTGCTTAAAATTAGTCTTTTCCATTTACACTGTGTCACATCTATCTTCAAGGATGGCTTTTTCCTCACTTAACTCAGCTATTTGACTGAGACTCTTGTCTTTGCTAGGCAGCCAAACCTTCAGTATGGTCACAGGAAAATTCAGCGTACCCTGTCCCAGCATTGCTCTGCAACAGGCAGGAGCAATCACAGAATCACTTAAAGTGGAAAAGACCATCAAATATCATCAGGTCCTACTGGTAACCCAGCACTGTCAAGTCCATCACTAAGCCATGTCCCCAAGTGCCACATTTACATGTCTTTTAAATGCCTCCAGGGATGGTGACTCCACCACTGCTCTGGGCAGCCTGTTCCAATGCTTTACAACACCTTCAGTGGAGAATTTTTTCCCTCCTAACCAATCTAAACTTCCCCTGGTGCAACTTGAGGCCATTTCCTCTTGTCCTAGCATTTGCTACTTGGGTCATTAACTTCCATGGTCCACAGATACAATCTTTACAAAGTAAAAATAGGCAGAGATGAACCTATTGTGCTTTGTCAGAGTAGTCACACACATATCCTGCACCAGCACAGTGCTTGTGGCAGACTCATGATTTATCATTAACTGGAAGTGACTTCAGAACCATTATGGAGGTTCCTTGGGCAAAGGAGTCTGTGAGGACATCCCTGCATTAGGAGTTGTGACAGGGACTTTTTCTGGGATGGCCATGCAGGTCATTCCTGCCTATCCCATCATTTCAGCAAGACTGTGCAGCTTGCTCATGCGAAAACTCTGGGTAGTAATAAGGTGAGGCAGCCCTGGCTGGAAGTTCCAGCCCATCAGGGCTGCACACAAGGAGTAAAGCAGAAAATGGGTAGGGTAGGGCTGGAAATGACATGACATGGTGTGAGAAACAACTGTTCACTTTGAAAATTTAAAAAGGTTTATTAAATCTCAACAAAAATACAACAAAAGGACTACATAAGGAAAAAGCTGCAGTGCTGGGAACTGCCCCTTGTGCATACCACATGGCTGGTTCCTATTCAAGCTGGATGCTCAGTGTTTTATACCCCTGGGGGCTGCATCAGCCAGCCCTGGCCCTTCCCAAAGTCTGTCAGTCAGCTCTTCTGTGCCATTTATCAGTGCAAACTGCCTTCTTGTACCTGGATTGGAGATCAGGGGTCACCATGCCTCACCCCCTGAGCACCCCCAAGCTTTTCCATTCCCACCTGCCCCAGGTAAGGGACACCTGTGCAGCCTCTTTGTACCTGTCCTGGACAGCCCAGGCTGTCTGAAGGCAACAATACAGGGGAAAAGGGAACTGTGGGGAGAACAGAGGACATCTAAATTAAAATAACATACCTATACATTACTAAAGCTTTTATTAATATTCACACAATAGTTATCCCTTAATTGCGAGAGCCAATCATCTCATTATCCATCTATAACAGTGGCATGGCATGGCATGGCATGGCATGGCATGGCATGGCATGGCATGGCATGGCATGGCCAGACTGTTGAACCCCAAGGGAAAGGCCCACGCTTCCATCTCCTGATGCTTCTGCACCAGATGCCCAAAGGCAGCTAGGCTGGGAAGGCCTAGGAAGCCTCTCCCAGCTCTCATTCCAAGCTCTCTCCAGAGCCTTCCTTGAGCTCTGGAGCCTGCCTCCCTCTGCTGTCTCGCAGCCTGGAAGCACATTTACATTTCCTGAATAGGGCAATTAGTGCACTCTCCTATCCCCGTGTCACTCGCACCTGGTCTCTGACACTGTGCCTCATCAGCACTAATGGCCCGGCCATTAGTGGTTATTAAAGCATTTGGTCTGCTTTACCAGTGGCTATTATTGGTCATTGTTTGTACCCCCTGACCCCCCTGGCTGCCAGGAGCCCCCTCTGCCTTTCCCCAGCACCGAGCTCCACGTTAATAGCCCAGTTTAATGCCAGAACCTCTGAGCACATAAATAAAACCAGACAGGCCCTACCTGTATTTTATATGGCTAATAAGAGATGAATACATGCTTTTGTGATTATGATTAATGCTGCTGTTTATTATTTTTATTGCTGTAGTGGTTTGAATATCGCTATCCCGTCCTATCTAAGTGCAGTAAAAATCCATTGGAAAAACATGGTTTCTGTTCAGGCAGATGATACCCCAGACCAGGAGAGCGCTGAGGATCTGGAACAGCTTTTTTCCTGGGCAAACAAGCATCAAGAAAACCTAAGGAGTTTTAAGGGTGAGTTCCAGAAGTTTGTCAGGTTGTATAGCAGGCCTATGTGGGCTTGGTTATGGTGACTCCAGAGATCACTTTTAGCTCCATGTGCTTATGTTCTCCTGGGCAGGAACCACTCTATTTCCTGCTCATCCTGTGTTAGAACCCTTGTGGCTGCTGTATTACATAAGAATGTGCTGTGTTAAACTTAAATAGTTTTGATATTATACCTCATTCACTCTGCTCTGCTCTGCCAGACAGTGCGATCCCTGAAGGGACAAGATCCAGGCACATACGGGTAAGAACAGCAGGAATTCACCTTCATTTTAGTACGTGTAAGAGGTAAAGACGCACTTGCAAATTTTCTTTCAGCCTCAACCCAATCGTGAAGCAAATTTTTAGACAAGTTCAGCTGAAAACAGCTTTGTTCTTCCCAAGTGCATTTGGTCTGCTTTACCAGTGCACCTGGAAAATCTCCTCCTGTGCTGTCCACTGCTGTGAATGTGGGGCCACAGGAGGAGTCCAGCCCTCTGAGGCTGTTGAAATGACATGACTGAAGTTGGTTAAGCAGCTCATCTTCTCAAGACCTTTCTGGAAGGGACCTGCCTTTCCTGAAATTTATGCTGCTGTTAATGTAAATTATCCAAATTCCTTGTCCATTTTCCAAGGTCCAGCTCACTGCCCCACCCAGTGCCCCAGCGACAATTAAGCCTTATGTTAAGGGCTTCTTAAAGTCTTTCCTCTAAACTGTGTTCCAGGATTTGTGGATGGCCCTTATGTTGATTTGGATTTTACCTTGAATGAGTAATGTTATCTGTATTATAGCTGTCACAGATGAAAAAACAACTTCTACAGATGAGTGAATCCATTTGTTGGTTTATGGATCCCAAATCCTCCAGGGCAACAAATCCATCTGTCATCTCGGAATGCTTGTGTTTTATTTGGTGCTGTGAGTCAGCTGACAGGTATTAAAATGCACATGGAAGTGGACAGATTTTTGCTGACTTCCCTGAAGAGGAGGCCCGTGGGTGTTTTTATTCCAGCACATGCAATGAAATAACATAAAGTCAGGAAATCCATTCCTAGGAGATAGTACAGATTGTCTGAGCTAGAAAGACATCGATATTTGGTCCGTGGGCCTTTGACCTAACCGTCTGCCTAGGTCACCTTAGCCCGCTGCTTGCTCCCTTTTCCTTGCTGCTCTATTCTTTCCAGATGGGTGCAGTTCAGGAAAACTGCATTTTGTGTTTCCTTTGTTCCCCTTCTTTTCTCCTTTCTTGTTCTTTGCATTTACTGCTCCATTCTCAGCTCCTTGTTTATGCTCAGGTACCTCAGGAGGAGCTAAACAAAAAGTTGCTGGTTAAAAACTAACTTGCGAAGACCAGTTTTAGTTATGTGGGAATTTCTTTCTTGGTGGTGTTTTCAGCCAAGAGGAGTCCAATTTCTAGCATCCATTTCACCAAAATGTGCTAACTGGGAATTAAACTCTGCCCTTTACATGAGTAGAAGTGAAGTTGTTTCCATGGGGCTTTAGGCACCTACCTGAACTGGTTGCCATTCCAGAACCCTTCCTGTGATATCTCCAGGTGCTGAATCAAAGCAGTTGAACTTGCTTCTTGCTCTGCATCACTGGAGGGAGCCAGAGGAGGAGTCTGCTTCTCTCCACTTACTAAAAAGAAAGCCCAGTTAACAAAGTGAAGTATCTAAATTTGGGATGAATTATCCCGGTTTGATTGGCCCACACACACAAACCAGCTCACCTCAGCTGCACTGCCTACAGTGAAAGCAAACTAAAGCACAATTGGTAAAAAGTTAAGAGCCCAGAGTGGCCAAGGTTTGAGGAGAAATCTGCAAGATTTGTTATAAATCTCTGCTGAATCATGTCTGCTTGGGTGTTACCCCAGGTCAATGCCTGGTGTCCTGCAGAAACAGATGGAAGAGGATTGCCTTCCTACAGAGCTAAGTTAACCCACAGCCAGGCAGGGACTGTGCATGCCCTTAATAAATCAAGCTGCCACAAAGACTGGCCTTTCCAGACCTTCTGTTTGTATTACTTTACCAGTTACTGTCCTTTGATGACTGAATTTTGAGAAGGAGAAAGGCCCAAATGACCAATTCAGAGATTTGCCCTTCTTTGCTGACCTTTAAACCCAAACCTGATACCCCCACCTTAGGAACAAAGGTTCTCCCTCCTGTTGTAGAATCCATCTCATCCCAACTATCCCTGCATTTGCAGCCTCCTTATTACTGCTGGTCATTTTTTAAACAAAGCATGCATTCTGGTAAATGGCAATTGCTCAAACATAAGCAGCTTTAAAGGCAAGAAGTAACCCTTCCAGTCTCTGGATGAAGGATGATTTGAAATGAATTGATGTGTTCTGACTGGTGAGTCAGAATAATTCAGTTCCCCCTGCCCACCCCTGCAGTGTTAAACCAAGTCAATTTTTTCAAACCATATTTGATATCTTATTGTTTATTTTCGGTCAGCAGACAGCAATTTTCAAGAACTGCTCTTGATATACAGCTCAGATATCTTACAGGTCACATGTCATTCAAGAAAGGTCAATGATTCATTTAAAGTTTCATCATTCTTCACATAAACAGGCAAACAGCATTTCATTCACAGTGCAGAATTTGTGGGGGTGATAGGCCCCTGTAGTAACAAAGTCTATGGAGTCTTTTTCCCTGCCTAAGAAACAGGGAATTCACATTATTATCATTACCTTATAATATAGCTTGGAGCATGTGCACCTAAACAGATTTTCATTTAGGGTCAATTCAAAGGAGTTTTTTAGATCTGCTCCTTGCCCTGATTTTTTCACATCATTTGTAGGGGAAAAAAAAGAAGAATATTAACTGATTATACCTACCTGGCTTATTTAGTCAGAATACCTAGAGAGAAATTTTACAATTGAGCAAGAGTGACATATACACCATCAGCAATTTAGAATTTAATCAAGATTTTTTTTGTTGTTGATTCCTTTAGAAACTGTACTTTCAGTAGAAAATGCAGATTTAAAAAACAACTTTCTTATATCCAAGCAATAATACCTGATTTAATTAAACCTGAAAGACTTTTAAGAAATAAGATGTAGTTTTCATAGGGTAAGTGATCTATTTTCTATTTCCTGTCTGTGCTGTCCTCAGTATAGCGTTTCTAGCTAGTTAATTCACTGAGCGCCCTTCATGAAATAAGTAACAATGCCAGCTTCTCAGTCTGGATCCAAATGAACCTGCCTAACCATCACCTTAAACCATTTTAATTGGTATTTTAGAAGCAAGTTTCTTATCAGGAATGAGAAAGCAGATCTAAAAAAAAAAAAGTAATAAAATTAAAGGTAGTTTTAAAAAAACATTGCTGACTACTGATGTCATTCCAGTACCATTAAAGATCTCCAGATGCAGAATTGGAGCATGACATTCATCTGCTTTATCTGGGGCTTTTGGCACCAATGAGACTTTACAGGGAGTGTAATTCTTGCACATCAGTGCATTGGTAGGCACCCACTGCATCTTCTGGAGTCTGAGTGCTTCTCAGCTTCTTGCTCCCCACCACCTGTGATCCTTCACCCCAATGCAATCTCTTGAAGGCAAGACAGGAGGTGAGAAAGTTTTGAAAACTACCTCCTCTCTCTCTTTAGCTGTTATATTTCTGCACAAATCTGGTGGTTAGTGCCTGCAGATTAGTGAGGCTGCTCTCAGCTGCAGAGGTTTCACTGTGCTCTGCACCAGCTGATTGCAAAGCAGAAGTGTGAGCAGCAGGAGTTACACAAGTGTTCAAAGACCTTGGCCCTGAACTGTTCACGCTGACAGTACAGAAGAGGAGTTAGCAGTAGCAGTCAAATTTTCCAAATTGTACAGTAAGCAAGGCCTTCCAGTGAGAATAAGGAGTCTTTCCCATTGATACATGCTGAATCTTCCAGCCTGTGGTGCAAAAACTTGAATTAATGTTTTTATTCTTGCCAGTGTTTACATTATGGAACCAGATTATTGCTTGAAACTCTCCACATCTCAGTTTTTCAAGTGATGTGTGCAAGGGAATAGTATCACATCACAAAGTTGCTGTTTTGGTGTTGGATTCCTTAATCTACTTGGAAGCCAGACACTTCTGAGGTATCATTGATATTTGCCATCATATGCAAAAATTGCTATCACATTGATATTTGCCATCACATGTGTGTGCTCACGGAAAGGCAATTGCAGACACTAACAGTAAGGTCTTGTCCCTGGAAGTTTTCTGAGCTAGCTGTGAACATCTAAAGGGGAATAATAACTGGAGAATCTTTCCCTTGACTCATTGTGATGGGTTTCATCCCTAAGGAGTAGGGCTGACCTGTCTCCCATGACAGCCCTGGGACAAGCCTGATGGGGGCTCATTTCTTAGTTATTGGGGTTCCTCAACTTGTCCTTAAACCTCTGTGCTCCTTTTTGTGTGTGTGGAAATGAGCCTTTCACATAACATAACACACAGGTGCAGTGCAATTCCTGCAGCAGAGTAACATTTATCTCCCTGCATATGCTCGCAAATTGTTTAATTCAAAAGGAGATAAAGCTTACTTTCCCTTTGGCAATTATCTGGCTCAACCCATGTGTGAACTTCATTTGAGGAGGAAGGAGCTTCTCCATTCATACTGGAAAGGCTTGGCAGGATAGGCCCTGTTTGCATTTTGCAACCTGACAGTGAAAATGACTTTGCTAACTAGGAGCAGAATGAATGTGATAGATTGAACATAACACAGCAAAACATTTACACTTCATGAAAATGAAATGAATGAAAACGCTTTGAAATAACGCTTCTGTTTTTCAAATAGTTAATTTTAATTTTCAAAGCCAAAGCAAATTCTTCTTTGACATTCCTATTACCTGGGAAGGAAGACAGCTTGTTGGGCAACTTGTCTTGAGGTAGAAAACCTCCTTCTTGACCTGTCATGGCTCTTTGCAAGACCTCAGTGCACCACTGAGTGTCTTGTGGGCAGAATCTTCTATCTGAAGGGTTATAGCTATATGTGCATGGATGATTTACAACAAATTTTGCAAAATTGGATTGTTAACATTTTCCCACTGTTCAGTTTTACAGCAGTATTAAGGATGCACCACAGACTGCATTAAGGAGGTTGTTATCTAGTAGAGCGTGGAAATACATGAAACTTTTGGCAGATGAAAAGCAAATAATACAGCATTCATTCATCAGGAAAAAAACACACCCAAACAAAACCACAACAAAATAAACCAGACAAAAAAGTTAAAATTGTGTTGGGGACTGTGATGTAGGAAGAAGTTTTCTGCGCTAAATTACTTCAAACCCTCTGGGATTGTAGTTGTGTTCTTGAACTTCTTTTTTCTTTTACCTCTTGCTTTATTCTGACTCGTGAGTGGTGCTGAGCAGTTCAGAAGGAAAGCCACATGTTAATCATTCCCACAAACATCAGCAAGGACAAGGACATTCACCCATCCCATGGTGGAGTATGGAGCCTCACCAGAGCCCCTCCTGCCCCTGCCCGTCCAAAGAAAATTAAATATAACATTGGCTTAGCACCTTTCTGAAGGATTTGCCCTCAATACCATTGTGTTCCCTCTGAATGTGAATTTACCTGGTTTTTAGCATTTACAGTTGATGATAAAAAACCAGAATACATATCTGAGAGCATTAAGGTGTTTTTCTTTGGCCATTCTAGGTGGTCTCAGTAGGACTCTGTCCTCATTCTTCTGCCTCAGCAAAACAAGCAGACCCTGAGTGAAGCTAAAATGTTCACTGCTAGAAATATTTCCTTGTAACTCTTTTTAGAATTCAAACTAAACCAGTAGCTGGGATCCTTAAATTTGATGCCATATCATAGAACTCCCTCTCTATTCTTTCACTCTCCTTTTACTTTTCTACATCCTGTAATCCAGCAGGCCTAGGCACAAAACCAGGAAACCCAAAAAGCATTTGCTGCCAGCTATAGCTCTTGTCTGGGATGAAAAACTGAAACTGCCTTGCTCTTGAGGGAGGATCTTTTAGTATTTTCTCTTTTAAAAATCTTGCTCTGGATGTAGCAGTGCTCACTGTCTGTGGGGATGGAGAATATGGAGGTGAGGGCATGTGTTCATGTCCAGCTGCAGCATCAGAGTAACCAAGGGTCTGACCTAAAGCAGGAAAAACATCCTGGTGAATGCAAGAGAAAAGTCAAACAGGGCATCACCACCTGACCTCAGTGTTCAGAGGGTGGATTTATCACTCCCACCAAATTTTAATAAAGCAGTAAATTACAGCCCTCTTAGATAAGCACTTAGAGGCTGGATCTGAAATGACAATACAGGATTGAAGGGCTTCCTGGGCCTTGTTATTGATCCATGTGCTGGCCAGTCAGTCAGGAGTCATTTCCAGGACCCGGTTCGTTAAGCTTTGAATTTGCATCTGCACCCTGAACGTGTGTGTGTATTTCTGTTTGTACAAATTGAGCAACAATGCAAATGAGCACATACCACACTTACAGATCAGGTTTAATGGGCTTTTAAAACAATTCAAGTGTTCACTTGAATTTTGCACTGAGGACCGTGCACAGAACATGTGACTGTTGTGCACCATCATTAGAAGGATGCACTTGATTAGTGAGAAATTTCAATTAAACTCATGTTTCACATCAGATGGCAATTAATGAAGCCTACAAACAACACACAAAAGGATGTTTGTGTGTTAACAAACTCCTCCTGGTTTTTGATGGAGCTATTTTGAGTGTACCACTAATAGAGTTTAAATTGGTTTTTATTGCCAACTTTGCTTTTTTTTTTTTTTTTTTTCAGTTCAGATCCAATTGAAAAGCAAAGGAAAAAGTGAAGTTGAGTTTCTTCATTTGCCGTCAAGCTGAAGTGAGGTGAGAGGAAACAGAAGGGGCACTGTGCAAGCTAAAGTCTAATGAAAGATTTTCTTTGCTCTCTCTTCAGTTTAGGGCCTAATAATAAAAGAAGTATGAGCAAATATTTCCTCTGCTCACTGGTGTTATTCCTCCAATGATGGATATTTTTTGGCAAGCAGTCACTGGGTAGCAGCATGCATCATTTGAAATTGTTGCTAAAACTTATACTCACACAAAGTAAACTCTTATAATTAGCAGAGTTCTTAAGATTAGTGCTGGTGTAAAGGAGAGCAGAATGTGGCCCATAATAGGTTAAATGTGTTCCCTGTCAGCACAGATGAATAAGGATGAAGCTAGAATCTCTTGTCAGGTTTTTGTTATACATCAGGTGTAACTACAGGCAACACACAAACAGTGAGCAGCACCTATATTTAATTTTCTTGGCTCTGAGAGTCTCTGAAAGTTCTTATTACAAGACTTTGCTTTATATTGCTCATAATTTTTTTGAATGTGACCTGGTCTAGGGGAAAATTTCCATGCTAGATGTTTCTGCTGGCTGTACATTTTGGGAACATTTGAGCTAAAATAGTTGAAGTGCTTCTGAGTGTGAAATTATGGGAAAATATACTGTGTTGCATGTAGGAAAATGTTCCTTTTTAGTAGTTTAGCAGGGAGATGTACCTCCACTAAGGTTTAAAGCACAAGACTGAAAATTAAGTGAGGTCTGCTATGCTTTCATCAGAAAAATATGGCTACAATATAAGAATTTTTGTGGGCCAGTAGAAACTCCATAGATGAAGATACTCAGTAATTTTTGCTATAAAGGGCAAGGTCCTTTTTGAAACTGTGGGGTAGGAGTAGGACATAGCTAGCAATTTCTTCCAGCTGTGCTGGAGCAAGGTCTGATGGATTTTCCCTCCAGTACAATACATGGCCTCAAGTCAGTTGAGTTGAGGATGCTGAGGGAAGGCCAGGAGCCATTCTGGTGATTTATCCCCACAGGAGCTGGAAGGCACACACTGAGTGGTGCAGGGCCTCGGGAAGGGAAGCAGTGATGTGCCAGGCTGCAGGATTCTCTTGCTGCCCTGGGATTGCATGTTGTGATGCTGCTCAGTCCCACCTGTGCCGGGCACCAAAGCGCCCACACAAGGGATGGCAGCCACCACCTCTGCTCCGCAGCACCTGCAGGACCCTGCTAGTGCCAACACCTGTGTTGAGGTTTGAGCAGCTGAGAACAGTTCTGACACCTGTAGGTGGGAGGGTAACGGATGTCCTCAGACTGGGTCTTGGTTTAGGCGAGTGGAGATGGGAAATTGGCAAGGAAAATGTGGTAGGAGGACACCCTTTTATTTCTGCTCCAGATCAAATTCCCCTCAAACTTCCTCTGCAGCAGGTAGAAGAATCACTGGCCTTGTATATATTCAAACAATCCAAATTAGAGGCAAGCAGGGTGATAATTCTTCCCTAAGGATGGGATGAGGATAATGTGCAGTAAACTAATCACAGGGTCGCCCACAGAATGATGACAATAAAACCCAATATTGACCAGCTGCTCCCTTTGTGCTGAAAGAGGCAGGGCTGCTGGGGAAGAAATGAGACCATTACCACAGACAGAGTCATGATGTGCTGGTGACCAGGACGAGTTGGCTTTGGCCTTTCCTACAGTTCAAGTGCAATTTTTCAGACTCTTTCATGTCCTGGTGTACACATGCAGACACAAGTATGTAGTCATGTGTGTTCACTGCAGAAACTGACATATTAGAGAATTCATTCTAATTGTAGCCATACAGATAAAATGAGACTCTGTCTATGCTACCAACACTGCCCAGTCAAAGACAGTTCTATAAAGAATTTCAAGGTTTGCCTTTAGGTTCAAAGATGTTTTCCTGTATGCAAAAAACAATATATGCTTTTGCATTTAGTAAAACCCTCACACTGCTAATAACCACAAGCAGAAATGTGTGTAGCTGCAGCACATTTCCCTAAGTGCTTTCAAATACGAAACCAATGCCCACACGTTCATGGTGAACCAATGCCCCCCTCTCATAGCTGAGCTTCTGACCTCTGTGTTATGTTTGGATGCCCACACAGTTCCATTTGCCTAAATTTTTGGGCGGGTGGCTTAAAGATAATTATTCTGTCATCACTATTGCTCTCTTCAAGAAAAGGTGCTTGAACGTGCTTTGCTCCTCAGACATTTTCTCCCAGTGATTACAGAAAGCTGACTGGGCTTCAGGAAAAACAGAGAGGGGATACTAATCCAAAAGAATGAAAACATTAAATATAGTTAAAAGTCACTCTGTTTCCGATTTATAAGGATGCTATTCTGAAGCAAAACTTTTAATTTAAAAAGAAAAAAATAATTCAATTAAAGCAGCTGCCTTCTTGTTTTAGTTCTGAGTTGCTTGAGCTCTTCACCAAATGCATGGAAGCCTACATATAAACCCAGATATGCGCTCGCAGGGAAAGTTTTCAACAGTGTATTACACACAAGAGCAAGCAGCAGATTGCTCAAGATTGCCCCGACATCCTGGGCCAGTCCTGGAGCAGTAATATCTTCATGTTTGCTGTCAGGGCCCGTCACCCCAGCTGACCAGCAGGGATGCCAGGCAGCCCACATTACTCAATCAACTTTAAGTGTTATAAATACTGAGCTCCATAAAAAAGTACAATGTAATGATGACTTAAACAAACCCAATTCATCATCCCAGCCGCACACATATCATTTCCCTCAGGGTGACCAACCAAGCAGCAGTGAATTCAACCCAGGCCAGATTCCGATTCCATTTCTCTTCATCAATTTGACTTTTGGGTTTACCTCCCTCCAAAGGAAAAGAAAAAATATCCCCTTAAAAATGAATAAAAATCCCTCAAATCAAATACAGGTCAGCTACTCGAGTCCCCTTTTTGTTGTTGTTGTACTCGTGTCCGTGCATTTTGCCTCTAGTGATATAAAAGGAAACCCTTCCATTTAAAGGTCAAATGGGGGCCGTTTGTTTTAACCCAGTGAACCATGGCAATGGTATTCACATACATTATCTTTTGTCCTTCAACAGTTGTTAGACTTGTAGCCAGAGGGGAGGCTTGGCAGATTTGCTTGCACTGTTTTTTTATGATATAAAAAATACAAAATTTCTGCAGTTAAGTGTGCTTGATTGAGTAATATTCTGAAAATCAAATCAATACCAAATCTGATTTTCAGTCAATGGTAAGGCACATTCACCAGCACTATTAAAGTTTATTGGTTTCATTTATTTAGAGAGGAAAAGTAGAGATTCACAATTCAATATGGGCTGTTCCCTTTCCTGCCTCCATCCTCTCCAATGCCTCCCCTGGATTTTATGTTTTCCCCTTTGCTAATCACCAAAATGTCATGTAAAAACACAGCTAATTATTGTTCCACTTTTCAAGTCCCATGACATCAACTCAAATTCCCTCTTCTTTTTATTACAAGTTTGC
The DNA here is from genome assembly GCF_027887145.1 of Ammospiza caudacuta. Taxonomy (NCBI): domain Eukaryota; kingdom Metazoa; phylum Chordata; class Aves; order Passeriformes; family Passerellidae; genus Ammospiza; species Ammospiza caudacuta. The sequence goes on from NC_080596.1 coordinate 78,102,446, forward strand.
AATTACAGGATGGGCAACTCAGCAAAACTATATTAAAGAGAACTAGTATGATGTGCTGGTTAAAGCAAGGTTTCAGATGCTTTCATTTCCACACAACTGTGGGAGCAAAGCAGTTTGCAAAGTCTGGGATTAGTAATTTTTTGTCTTGAATTAGTGCGCATGCCTTTTCTGCTATTGAATCTGATGGTATTTTCTCCAAAGGTGGATGCATGTTAAATCAGACTTTTTTTTTCCTTTTTTTTTTTTTTTTTGCAATAGGTACAGAAGAACAGTTTGCAAAGTTTAGATCATTTTCCATCCTGTGGAAAGTGGATGAAAAGAATATGGTAATCAGTGGGGCTGGAAATCTGTAACTGGCATCAAAATTTGGCTATTGCCTCTGCTTGTGTCTGCAATAAAATCAAAATGATTGGGATGCTTCAGTACGAAGCTCCCTGTCCTGGAATTTGCTGCAGCATTTTTCTTTAGGCAAAAAGCTGACCTGAGCTGAAGCTGAACTGTTCCTGTGAAAATTTGGAAAGAATTAATACTTTCTGGCAAAAAAAGTTTTAAAAATATTTATTTGTTAATGAACCTGAAAAAAAAATGCTGTTGACACATTTTTCCTCAAGGATCATACAAACAAAATGATACAACAAAACAAAAATAAATATAAAACTGTGGAGGAAACTTAGCTATTCAAGTTTGTCATTAGAAATGCAGGGGAGAAATGCTATCTTTTTCTATTTATTTGTAGAGGTACTACATTCTAATTTCCTTTAGATGAAATGCTTCATAGCTAGGCTGTTCTTTACTCTGCATCTACACAGTTTTAACAGAAGATCAGATCCTGACTCTGTCATCGTGCTTTCACTGAAAATAGTGTATATTTAGAGTGACACTGCAAATTGTTGCACTGTTTAGTTTTGTCAATGAGCTCTGTGTGTAAGGTGGGTGAGATACAGTTTGGGGATAAGTTTTCAGGATGCAGGAATTTAAATAGAATTTAAATGGGATGTTCTCTCAGAGCCTGCACACTCCACTGACTTGTTTAGTCATATTTTTAATTTCTCTCTTGATACAAATGGATGCAAATCAAAGCACTGGCTAGGAGATTTTTGGATACCATATGAACTTCAAAAACTATTGCTCTGGTTACTTTTAACTGCTTAGACAATAAAAACACAGACAGAAATTACATCAGTGTAGTAGAGCTGTGCTAGAGGTCTGAATTGTCCCCAGGCCTGAGGGAACCACAGAAATGATAATTTCTGAACTGGGAGGGTGAAAACCATAAACTCCTCAGGCAGAGCAGAGTTGCAAGTCCTGATGGACACACAGAACTGCCCAAGAGTGCAGACATGGACTGCACCCTTCCCTTGCCAGGAGGGCTGAGCATTTGTGTGTCCATCTCTTTACAGCCCTGTCCCACCAGCTCTCTCACCCTTGGCTCTGTACAGGGGTGGGTTTATCAAGAAAGCAGGAGCTGAGATTACACAACTGGTCTTTATTGGAGAGCCAACATGGGCCTGTCCAAATGAACGAGGAATGTGACGCTGCAGAAAACTCAATGCCAGTGTGATATCATTCCTGCCTTGTGGGGTGTGTGCAGCACTTCACCAGCCACATCTCATAGCAAATACTCTTAAATGACCGTGTGCACCTTATGTAAACTTTGGCATTTACTCCATTTCAGGTTAAAGCTCAATGTCTTTGTTGTTGTGGCTAATAATTATCATAATGCCCAAATTCTGATGGGCATTGTTCCCACATCTCCTATTAAGATCTAGCACCAATTTTTGGATCCAACTATCAGGCTGAAAAAAATTTTCAGGAGAAAAGTCAGATTTTATCTCATAGAGGCCAAAATTTCCAACTGTTGAATAAGTTTGTGGGGCTTTTTAAATTGACCTTAGAATAAAAAATAAACTACGTGGGATGAGATGTGCTTAGACAATGTTGTGTGTTTTTCTTTCATGCCATTTATTTTTCACTTTATCTAGATTTTCTTATTCCCTGAGTATCAGGTAACTCCCAGTGATTCTGTACGATCTGGTATATTCTGATATATTCTCCCTTGAGGTGTGCACAGTGCAGTTTGCTCCAATATAACATTTTTAAGTGTTGCAAAAATGGGTGAGCTGATCTGGCAGGCTGCTCACTATCTGACATCTCTGGCTGTGCTGCATGACCCAGCTCTGTTTGCACAATTCCCCACCTGATCTCCTCTCCAGGATTCTGCCCATCCATTCCTTTTGGTTATCAACCTCTGCTCGGCAAGGAGACAGACACACTGGAAAAATACTTTTAAGAAGTCAAATTTCCTGAGGCACTATCTCAAATGGGCCATTATTTCTTGTATTGCTGTATCCTTCACTCTGTTTCACCCTCTTGGACAAGCGAGTTTGCATGGGAAATAATTGTCTTGAAACCGGATCGTCCTTTACATTCTCTAATCCCCTATTTTTCATTTGCTTGGATACTGCAGAACTCTCCTTGCTGCACAGCTGATGTGTTTATTCTTTAAGAATGCTGATCTTCCCCAGATGTACACAGTACATGCATTACCATTTCGTCCTTCATCAGTTCTTGGACTCATAGCCAGAGGCAAAGATGTTAGGATTTGCTTGAGCTGAGCAATACAATATTTTTGTTCAGCTGTGAAGTTGATTAATAATTTGGAAATCAAATCAATATTTTCTGTGATTTTCATTAAAGTGGGGTTTGCATACAAACCTTTTGTACTGGCATTCCCAGCCTGGGTAGGGAAACACAGTAAAACTAATGTGACAGATTTGGTGTCATTTTCTTTATGACATGGCAAAAATTAAGTGAAACTCCAAGGAGAAGCAGAAGGATGATAATTTTTGTTGTTTAAGTTCCTTGATAATTCTTGATTGTTAAAGCAGAAAAGGTCTGGAAAGCTTGCAGTTTGTAGTGGCAAGTATGAGGTAATTTACAGAATACAAAATTACTGACCCCCTTTTTATCAGACAGTTTGGATCCTTTAGACAGTCATATGAAAAATAAAGCTGCAAAATTCTGTGTCTTTGCATGGATAATGAAAGCTGATTTTCAGAGTCAATGAGTGCTCCAATTTTTCAGCAACACAGAAAAAATCCACCATGTAACTTTACCCTGGGAAGAAAATGTTTAAGAAGTGAGTACCAAACTTCATTGAAATTGGTGGGAAGATTAAAAATTTCAAGGCCTTGTAGTAAAGTCCTATATACCTAATTTAAGTTAAATATGATTGGAAGCTTTGCCTCGAAATTCTTGCTGTTTTTACACAGTGAACTTTCTCCAAAGGCAGTGTCTTTCTAACCTTGAATCTGACAATAGCTCCCCAACACCAACCCAAGCTGGGACAGTCAATGTGGAAAATTCCTGCGGTTGAAAGTGTTGAATTTTTGTTCCTGTTGGCATCTGGTGTCTTCAGAAATGTGCTCTTTCTGGGTACATCACAGTAAGCACCAGGGAAGCATTGCAATGTACCTTATGTAGTTGACACAGAGAGTTCATGGCACTCATTAAATCTCTCTGAAGGAGGCATGATTAGGATGCAAGATGCACAGTCAGCCTCTGACACAACTGACAATATTTACATCCAACTCTGATCTTATTTGACTTCTGTTTATATGGCATTCAGTGTAATTTAAGTCTACATTCAGGCTCCAAATGTATCAGATTACCAGAAATCTATTAAAAACAGTATCCAGTCTTTTGATTTTTCAGTCTGAACCTTAATGAATGTCCTATTTCCTCACTCATTGGTTTTCTGAGGTAGGATATGGAGTATAGGAATGAAACCTTCAGATTAAAAAAATGGAGGTGGAATTGGAGAAATAAGCCTAGAGCTGCCTCTACACCATGGTGTTACAACCTTCCACTTCCCACCCACTTCTGCAAAACTACATTTAAATATAGGATCTAAAATTTTACTACTAAAAACATGTTTCAGCTGTACTCCAGGCACATAAAGTGGAACTTAATCTAAGGGATTAATTGAAGCTACACTATACTTCCTCCTGAAGACTTTGATTTGGAAGATTAGGTCTCTATACCTGTTGTTTATACAACATATGTGATTTTATGTAAAAGTATGAAAATTGCCCCTGTAGCTCAAAGGATGCTTTAAAAAACAGAGGGAGTCCAGGGCAATCAATAAAATCCATTTCCAGAGTGGTCCTGAACCCAGCCATGAACAACAACATCATCATGCAGGTCAGTATCACTTAGTCACTGATAAAACCTTTCAAGAAACAGAATTCAAACTAAGTTTATCAGGATTGGGCTGAGGTAATTCAGCCGCTCAAGATGCTCAATTTTACTTCTTTTAGTGAAATCACAGCCTGCTGAAATGAATACTCACCTGCCTCCAGACACTTCAGGAGCCAGAGCTAAGGACAGAATGGCAGCATTTCAGATATTGCTTCCTTATACACGCTGAGATGGAGCTCAGGCAAGGCCTTGCTTAATAACTTTGTTCCATAATATTCCACTGGATCCCTAAAACTAATTCCAAATATCTGCCCATGGTCAGCCATCTCTGTCTTGGCCAGGAGGCCCATCCATTGTCAGCTGGCCTTTTCTTTTATCCCCTTGCCTCTTTTGCTGGAGCAGCGACATCAGTCTCACCCACCTGACACTGCTTACCTTAAAAGCTGCAGTCTCATGTCCACAGTGCCCTTTTCTCATCTCTGCAGGAATCTGCTGCACTCCCGAAGGCTCTGGCCATGCAGTAAATGGCTCAGCTGATGGCTAAATGACTTTTGTTACTACCAGCTGCAGGTAGACTTCACCAGAAGCCCACCCAAGGGCTCCAGGTACAGTCTCAAAAGTTAGGGAGAATAACAAATGAAGGTAGATATGTTCTATTTCTTTTTGTCAGACTCTGATCCTGGAAAATGACCGCTGAGACCATCCAAAAGGGCAACTGCACAAGGCACAAAGATTACCCTTGCTAAGGCCCCTGCTGTGTTGGGTCCTTTTTGGTTTTTTGTCTTGCCCAGAGGAGATTTGATGGTCAGAACTCCTGGACCTTCTCTGGTTCAAGCAGCAGCAGCTCAGAGAGCTCCTGTTGAATCCCCATGTTCATGCGAGATGATGGCTCACACCAAGAGCAGCCAGAGGACTGAGGATATTAATTTTTAAGGGCAAAGGTGGCACCTTCACACGTGTTTACACAGAATCAAGCACTTCAGGGCTCTAGTCCAGAATGAGATTTCCGAGCTATGTTGTAGTACCAACGAACAATAACAACAGATAATGGGGAAGGGGAAGCGGGGGAAGTTATGATGAATTTTTATCAGATTTCCTTCTCCTTTCCACAGAGCAGTTCAATGTGAAGTCAAAGTTCATTGACACATTCTCTGTAGTGGGTGGGATGATTGTTTTATATTAGCCATTGACTTGGCCTGCATTGATCCTTGAGAATGTATCGCACAAATCATTTTGCACTAAACTGCCGAATCGATGAAGAAATCTCCTGGAAAATTTATATTAAAAGTCACTGTTTGCCTAAATGAGTTCCCTGTGCCACATATTGAATATTTTGCTGATGAATTGAATGAGTTTAAATTTGAACATTGCAGACCCATTAAAGAATGAATTCTTAAATCAACTTCTGCCATTTATGATTGAAATGAGATTTCCCCTGCAATAGACTAGCTGTTATATAAATCAGTTGTGCATTTTATACTGTTCTATAAACAAGAAATAATTCTTTTAAATACACAACAGGTGCCTTAAATCTTTTGATGCATCTTGTATTTATCTGATGTTGATATTAGTATATTTACACCAGGTAACGAACATGGGTTTATAATAGCATAGAGTTTCTGAAGGTTAAAGAAGCCATAATCTTTGTTCTTAAATGCAACTGAGTTTTCAGGGGTTATACTCTACATCACTGCTCACAGCTGAGATCTAAATTTAATCTAAAATAAATAATTGTCCCTTGCACTATAAAAAAGCAAACCATCTTGAGCAAGATTATGATTAGAGCAAATTTGATTTTTAGTATGACATAGAGGAACATTTTTCCTGCTATCTGGTTTTTAATATTGCAGTGAATAGTTGAATTTCTTTCCACTCAGACTCTCTGCACCTTAGGTGACCTCTGCTTAGTGGTAAAGGAAAAGGATTTAGGTAAAGGATTTAAGCTGGTACCAAAATTATTTCATGCACAGGTCTAGTTTTGGAGTTACCCCAGATACAAGATTTCCATTGATTGACACTTTGCAGGAGCAGCTGGTGCCAGAGAAGAGCTTCTTCCCTTTTCCCACAAATAACAGCTTTCTCACATAAATCATGTCCATCTTGAAAGACTGTTGTTTCTTCTCAAGCCATGTGGGGAGGTGACTGCTGGAGTCAGTTTATCTTTGATGTCACAGGATGTTGTTCCCTGTGTTTCAGAGTTTGGATTAGGTGGATCCCACAGGGGCACTAAGCAACAAATTGCTGTCCTATCCCTCAGAGAACCCATTGAAGTGAACATAAACCAAGACTAAGGGGGTCAAACCAGGAGCTGGAGCAAATCAATGCATTTTATATGATATCTAGGAATGGTGCCAGTGTGGTCTCTATGAACTCAGCAGCTTCTGAATAGACAAAAATTCCTGAGACATCCCCAGTAAAATGGAGAGCTTCAATGAGCTGCAAGAGGGGAGCAGCAGCTGCATTGTGGATTAGCAGGTAGGCAGGTCTGGAGGTTAATTCAGCATTGCTCTGTTCCTATCTTAGATAATGGGACATTCAGAAATGTTCACAGCGTAACATATGAAAAAGAAGTCAGTCCCAGAGAAGGGACCATAATGAACACTGGAAATTCAATAAAATCTGAAGCCTAATGAGAAACACATGTTTTTTGCTAATTCTTCACCGTTGTTGCCTCGAACACAGCCTGCAAGGTGGCTCAGAGCTCTGATGCACAGAGCTGGGGCCCCCAGTCAACCAATGCTCCCTTCGGTGCTCGTCTCCCTCCTCCTCGGCCCTCGGCTGAGCACACCTGGGTTTGCCCTGTGGGCTCACCCACACACCACATCCCTGACGAGAAGCCAAGGTCCAACTTCAGGGTGTGCTGCAGCCGTTCCTCCCCAGCTGGGATTTCACTCTTTTCCTGCAAGCAAGATGCTTTCCTTAGCCAGGCATGAAGGGGTGGTACAATGTGCTGTGACTGGCCTTTGAGAAAGAAACTCTCCCTCTTTTTCATCCCAGGCTTGCCAGGATTCAGAAGCAGCTTCCAAAGTAAAGAGCTCTGTAAATCACAGGTGTTGCAGGAGGGCTGGAATAGCTCACTTTAACCAGGCTGTAAACTCTCACTACTGAGGCTGCAGTATCAGCTCCATGCCATGGCTTCTAATGCTTTCATGGCTCTGTGGGACTCTCTGATCCAAGGACAAGCACCAAGGGTTTTATAACTATCACTTGATCATTTCTGCTAAAGTAGGGGAGGTGGATTCTCAGCGAGATAACAAAGGTGTTATCTCTATCCAGGGAGGATATAAAGGATATTGGGAAGATAACATCTAATTGAAGATTCAATTTTCCAAGTGTCAAATTGTTTTGATGACTAATTGATTTACATAGACTAAATTCATTCACAGAGCAAGTTTTTTTTTTAGATCTTGGTGCCTTTTTTCTTCTGTGGCAGCACAGAGGAATTGCTGTTAACTTTCTTAAAAATAAAAGATATAGACTGGGATTGGCATGGGAGATGTTACTGAGTTTTAGCTCTTTATCTTCTAGACACAGACACAGTGGGTCAGTATGTCAGTAAAGGTGTGATTCAGGGATCCAAGCCCAAAGTAGGTGACAGGAAAGGTCAGGATCTAATTGCTCTGCCTTGGTGCTGAGAGACCCAGGAAAGGAAGAAAACACGATGGCCTCAGGAAAAGCTGTGGCACAAGAGCTCCTTGGCTCCGTTTAAACGAGGGATAATGGTGTTTACTTGCTGTCCTCAGAGGGATATTGTGAGAATTAATTAGCTAATGTTGGCAAAGTGCTGTGAATGTCAAAAATAATATGCAGTGAGAATGCAGGATGAAGTGGCATGGAAGATAATTTGGATACATTTAGAATAGATTTAAAAGTGAGATGTGACAAAAACATCAGTGAATTCTGTTGTAGAGAAGCTTTTTTGCACCCACCTCATCAAGCTGCTCTGCTTTAGTGACAGCATTTTCAAAGCAGTTCCAGCAAAGTCTTTTTAACAGGATTTCACTTTCAAATCCCTCTGCTGGGACCACCAGGCCAATTTCAAAGGGCACAAAGGTGTTTCTTCTCTCTCCATATCCCTCATATTTATATTTTAATTCCTGAGCACTGATGGATGACACACTTTTCCAGAAGGACTCAGTGCTGGGAGCATCACTGGCACTGCCAGGACTTGGGTCCAGAGCCCTGCTCATCTCCTACCTCCCAAGAGAGTTCCCAATCTCAAAATGTTTCTCTGGGATGAGTGGAACAGAAAAATATTCTCTATAATTAAAGAAATTCTAAAATTATGATACCAAGGAAATTTCACCCTATAGGTGCAAAACTAATTTTAAAATGTCGATTTACTTTTTCACTGAATGTGTTGGGATAATATAAATGGTCAGACAGGAAATTTTCATGTATGTGTTTTAGCAGGCAGAAATGGTGTGTTTTAGTTTTGCACAGTTTAATCTTCATCTTATTCTCACTAAAAGATTCATGTCTGGGTACCACCACAGTCAAAAGGATATTTCTGTTGTCATCACTCTAAGAGGTTTAATTAAAACATTTTGATCCTTCACACATTTTTAAATGCAATTTCATCTATTGAGAACAATAGACAGCAATTATTTCTATTAATTTTTATTAGCATGCACAGAAATTTAATTTCATAGGGTTTAGTTTATCTTCAAAATAACACATTTCTTCAAAATAATAAAACAAATATTTTCAAATTTTTTATTTAAAATTCATAAAAGCTTTTTTCTTTATTTTTTCCAGACACATTAAATGCAACTGCATACTTGAAAACAAACATTTCCAAGAGAATTGTTATGTTTGGAAAAATAAAAGTGATGCCTTTACTAGGAGCCTGACTTGATGTAATTGGACATTATAATGACTTCTTTATGTCTCCATACCTTTTACCCTAAAATATAACTTATTGCATATCTAATGTCTTGGTCAACAAATAGTGCCAAGTGCACAAACAGTTGGTTTGGTGGAGACCAGATGAGACTGGTTGGAGGCCACCACACTCATTTCATGTGTCACCAAAGAGCTGCTTCAGCTGCAGAGAGCAAATCGAGGTGCCAGCCCCACTGATGTTCGTGTGGTTGTTTATTCTTCATATTGTGTATTGTAGTACAGATTTTGCATTTTCTTTAATATGGTTGCATCTCTGAATGCTCTTTTATAGTGGATAAATGCCAGAGCAGGGTAAGCACAATATTGTTGCAGTGTGGCACTGTCCCCTGTCCCACAAAACACAGGCTTGTGAGTATGAAGCAAATTTTCTGTTGCATTTTCAATTTCTGAGTGCTAATGAAGCAAAAGTGAGTCTTTTGAGAGGCGTGGCTGGCAGATAATTGCTTTCACAGAATAAACTCAGTATCTTTCCTTTTGCCATCTAACATTTAAAATCATTTTATATATACAGAACATTTGAGTCTAATTGGATGAAGAATCTTAATTCCTGTTCCAAAAAAAAATACTGTTAAATTGATATTACTTCATTGATTTTAATAAAGCCTTTGAAGATCTGAGAACAAAGGGTCCTATTGGTTCTTTAATTAGTAAAGGATTTATTCAATAAGTTATCGGACAAGTTAATTTACAGGACTTAATTTTGCTATTGAAAGGTTTAGCCTCCTTCCCTCCAAAATTGGGACGATGGACCATTCCAATACTGTGAAGGTGATGACCTTGTGATAACCTGTGTGTTCATCAGTCAAATTACTGTCCCCAGTAATGATAATGCCAAAGCTCTGGAACACTGGGGCAGCTAATCTGTATTCAAATTACACTCAATGAAACAGCAAGCACAATTCGAGTAATAACTCACCAGCACTGAGAGGTGAAGGGAGATGCTCAGACCCCTTCATGCAGATTGGACATTATCATACATTTCTTAGGTGTTGGACAGGTCTGCATGAGAGGGTTGTTAATGAAAATATCAATCAAAAACTCTGCTGACTTAATGGTCAATTTAAATTAATTAATTGGAAAGGAAAAAGTTGAGAAGGACAGCATTGATTGTTTAGCTCAGAGCAGTTGGCAGGCTCAGAGAACAAGGTTGTCCAAATACGACCACATTTCCTCTGTCAGTTGATGCTTTGTGTAAAATCTTGTGTTTGAAAAGGTGGGGAAAACAGAGGGATGCTGTAAATTGAACAGTGAACTGTGGCTCAGTGGGCTTGGGATGGGGTGAGTGTGATGTTGTAATACCAGCCTTGGGAAGGAAATCTGCAGGAGAGGGAGAGGTGAGCCCTGTGCACCAGCTGAGGATTTGACCTCATCCTGCAGACACACGCAGGAATCCTCCCATTCACAGCCCGGTTTTACCCTCACAGCCTGCGCTGTCTGGCTCAGGACATGCTTGTCAGCTGTCCCTAAAAGGCTGAACTCCTTTTGATTTAGGGGAGAGAGAATTTCAGCCTCCATCTGCAAGGGGGCTCCTCACAAATAAAATTGTGAATCAAGAAAATATTTAATGCATGGAAGCATCTGTAAGAATTTTCTTATTAATATGAAAGGCAGTATGTGTTTTGTGAAACTGATGATGTAAAGTCTTTGGGATAAATAAAATCTTAAATCTACATTTTCAATTGTATATTTTCAAAAGAAATGCTTTAAATGAAGATATTTTCTATACCTATCTCTATATTTATACCTATCTGTATAATTAAATACCAGCAAAATTCTTGAAGACAAAAATGTCCATAGTGTTTTAAAATGCATTTTTGCTTCTTACATAAGCAAAGGCTACAGTAATTTGGTGTAGGAACAGGCTAAAGCTTGAAATTAAATCAAAATTTTTATACCAGATTCCTGTCTTTTGAACACAAAACCCAACATTGTTTTTGAATTCAGTGCTAAAGGAAATACAGCAAGGTTTGCTAAATTCATGATATTTTATCTGTCTGAAGCACAATCCAAACTTCCTGCCAGATGCATTGGGTTGTGGTGTGGGTACAGTTTAAGATCTGAGCATCCAAAATATTTTTGGAGACCCTGTAAAATTCAAAACTGTTACTCCAGAGCCTTTCAATCTCAACATTCTTTTTTTTTTCTCTCCTTTTTCTTCAGCCAACTATTTTGTTTTGGTTTAAATTTGCTTCCTAATTCTGCTCTTTCTAAATCACACATTGTCGTTTGCATCAGAGCAGAATACAAACATCAACCCTGTGCATAATGCAGGGAGAAATAAATATGAGATGTAAAATGAAATGCAGATGCAGCAGCTTTACTGTGGAAAGCATCTGACAGGCAGCACTAGGGTTGGTTGTAATGTTGTTTTTATAATTCTTTTTATTATCACAAAAAGGATGGGAACAGAAAATTGGCCTAATGAGACAGAAAGGAACCCAAAGAAAGCAATTAGCCCCATACAAACAATATGGTGATTATGCATTTAAGTAAGTGACAACAAGTGGAGAAGTACATGGCACATTAGGGAAATGAAGATACTGCACTGACTTTCTATTCCTTCTTCTCCACATATCCTTCCCTCAAGACAGTATTAAAATGATAAAAAGGAACTCAAATGAATGCATTTGCAAATTAAGTGAAACTTGGTCCTTAGTAGAATTCAGGGGCAGCTCTCCAAATAGATTTCATACCTGACTTTCAGAAAATGCTTAGCATGATGGACACACAGCAGATCAGGGCTGCACTGTTATGAATATGCTGCAAAGAAAATTTATAAAGGCTCAAAATGACCAAACAACCCACGGCTGTGTTAGGAGATGTCCCAGAGTAAATCCTGTGTAACTCCAGGAGCTGAGTGGTGCTTTCAGTTCTCTCCATCCCTCACCTTTCCAGAGCTGTCTCAGAGAATGTTCCAGGCCCCAGGGGAAGCAGGTGAGAACAGCAGTGACACAGGAAGGGCAAACAGCACCCGGGCAAAGCCCTCGGTGCCACAGCAGCAGGGCAGCTCAGCACAGCCCAGACCTGATGATTCTGCACTTCAAAGATGTGCCTGGCTGAGCTGGCTTCTTTCTTGCTGGACTGTGTTAATGTAATGGTTGCACAGCTCAAATGCAATCTCAATAAATGGCGTTGCTGTTTGCAACCCCTCTGGCTTTGCTTTCAGATCTAATGTCCCACCAAAGTCACCCAGGGTGTCTTTGCCTTTTCACCACCCTCACAGCCCCTGAGCCACCCTGGGCACAGCTCCATGCCCCCAAAATTCAGCCAGTGCAACCCTTCCACACGACTGGGGCTACATTCCCATGGCATTATCCTGAAGCCATGGAAGGTCTAAAGGTACATTGAAGTCCTTTCTTGCAGTTGTATCTAAGTCTGCCCCCTATTCTGTTATACTGGGGTATTTGGATGAGAAAATTTTGTAGGGATGAACCCTGTGTTAAGGTACATCAATGAAGAGTAGGGTAGAAAATGTGTGAAAATGCAGCTACTGGTGACTTTATCTGAGCCCTGCCTCAGTTTTCTCATTTAGGAGGTAAATATATTAACCAGGCACCAGAAAGTTTTATTTCTAATCCTGACACCGATTCTTTCTGTGGTTTTGGACAAGCTACTTAGACTGACCACATCATTCCATCGTGTCCAGAAGGGAACAGCAGCACCCAATGAGTTCACTCTTTGTGGATGTCCAAAGCCCTTCCCAGCACTGACTTTCCTGTGTGCAGCATGAGGACAGGACAAGTCTGCCCCAGCACTGCCTGGGGAGTGTCTTGCTTGGGAGAATGGATTCCCAAGCAAGTCCCAGGAGCCTCAATAATAAATTGAGGCTGAATAAATTCTGATTGTCTGGGGGATCTAGTGTTAAACGCTGGATTTCCTCTTGGCCTGAGGGTAATGCAAAAATGTGTATGAACTATTTTTAGCTGGGCTATAAAGAGACTATTAAGCTATCAGAGAATGCAATTAGAACAGAAGCACCATGCTAAATTTGGGGATTAGATACCATACCTGGTAATTAATCAGGTTCAATAAGGTCATCCTGGAGCAGAATTGCACGAACCATTTTGTTCTCCCACTGGCTCAGGGTAACAGGTTCTGAGAGGAGTATTTGTGAGGGGCAAAGGGGTGTTGTGGTTGCAGTAAGTCAAGAAATGGCCTTGGGCACTGCTGGAGGTGCTGAGGGTCCCAGCCCAGCAGGGAATCAGCCTCAAAGCCCTGAGGTCACACCTGGCCGTGCCTCCGTGCACCATGAACAGAGCCTTTCACAGCCTTAAATTGCCCAGCATGGAAACCAAAGCAGGCACAGAGGTCGTTAAAAAAAGATGGCCTTTGCTGTGTTAGTGTGTCAGGAACTGGCCATGAGCAGAAAGTATTAGTATTATTTTATTTTCTTATGAATAACAATAAAATATTACACTGAGTGCAAGCTTGATGTGAGAGCTAGTAATATCATTGCCCTTATAGTATTTAGTTTGCTTGTATATTCTCTTGACTCCAGATGGATTTTAATTTTGTGTATAGTAGCTACACAGTGTGCACGTAAAAGCTTTAATAAATCTGCTTGTTCAAACTGAAATAGGCATTTTGTATTATGAGATTGTCTTGCTCCAAAACAAATCCACATGATTAGAGTAGTGGATTCAACTAATTGTCCTCCAAGCAGCTCCTATGGGAAAACAAAATGTTGTCTATGTTAACAGTGCCTCAAAGAGGGATCAGTCAGGATCAGCAAAAACATGGTATCACATGCTGTAGCATTGTGTTGTTTACCAGATGGCAGGAGGATAATTACCATAAAATCATTATTGCTTGCTTTAGGGTAAGTACCATCATAAAAACTGGTATCTGAACTGAGTCCCAAATCCCAATATGTAACTACTGTTACATTTCTAGAGAAATGCAGAATCCCAGTATCAATATCTGGATTTCACTCTGGATCAGATTCTGAAGTGTGAGGGTTCTGTTTTCCAGAAAACTCCTTATTCAGCTGTTCATGTGAGATCCTAAAGCGGTAGATGCTTTTCAGAGACTTCTATTCTATTCTATTCTATTCTATTCTATTCTATTCTATTCTATTCTATTCTATTCTATTCTATTCCATTCCATTCCATTCTCCTTCTCTAGATCCTGACAGTACCTAGCATTATTAGCAGTAATATTAATTGGGTTATTACAATTCATAATTGGGTTACTACAATTCATAATAATAGCAACATGTTGCTGAAGATCTGAGAGCAAATACCAAAGCAGCTCAGCCTCCAGAAATGCCTCTCAGGCTGCGAAGTGAGCCTGGGAGTAGCTGAGGTGCAGGTGTCCGTGTGATTTCTATTTAAAGGCAGGTGATTTAAAGGCATGATTCCAGCCCTCAGTGCTTCAGTTTTTCACAGTAAAACTCTGTGAATCTTGACTTGGAGAGAGCTTGATAGGAGAGCAGCTGGGTCATTCCTTCTACCAGCCCAGTGCTTGTTTTTTGGAGGGGGAATGTAGAAGCACAGCTGGAATGATTGCTCCAGGACTGATGGCTCTGACAAATGTTGTTTTACGTAGTTTAAAAAGAGTCCAGCCCTTCAATTTACTTTGTTTGGCCCTTCTCATTGAGTGATGCAGGGAAGTGTCAGGGCACTGGAAGGCTGGCTTTCATTAATGACATAATTATAGGCAAGGAGAACAGAGGGAGGCACTGATAGCAAGAAATTCTGTGGCACCACAGTGAGAACTGCCTGACCAATAATACAGCTCTGTGATGAGGACCTGTGGGGTTACTGCAAAATCAACATAACTGCAAAATCCTGCAAAGAACCACCCAGAAATGTTCAGGGTGGCTGCAGAGATGATTAACAGAGACTTCTGTAGCTTTGACCCTACTGCAGGCCAGCACAGTGTTGTTGTTAAAACCTACGTTCCCAACTGTGTGATCCTGCTCCTCAGGTGAAACGGCTAAAAAAAGGTAGGGATAACATTGTCTGCTATGTTTAGTTTGTGCATAACTTCAGAACAGTCTCCAGGTCTATTAAACTGCTTCCTCTGATCACTCTGGTCCTTCAAGGGTGGTTTTATAAAGGACCTGAGTACTTAGATTTCAGTGAGATTTGTGAATGTCATGTTGTGATACTCCTTTGAAACTGCCTGCCTTCATTCAACTAAAACTGCAGAGAAAAGCCAAAGTACAAGCTTTTCATTTTGCAGATTGGTACTGTAGACAATTGGCCATTTGTGGGTCACTTTGCATATTCTGGAACAGAGCAGGCAAAGCCAGTGCAACACACTCTGGCATTACATGCTTGAAGACCACTGAAGCAGATAGCAATTCTCTAGTAAAATTTTTCCAAATTAGCTTTTTTTTTTGGCATGTCATCACTGTCAGAAGAAGAAGAGCTGACCTTTCTGGTTTTTTCCCCTGAGTTTTTCTTTCATTTCTTACCATTAAGGCTTGCTCCACCTTGCCTGCCTCCAATGTTATGTTCCTGGGTCATCATTTCTCTGATTTTCCACTGCTCTGCAGTATCTGCAAGGGGAGTGGTGAGGGTGCTGCTGTGCCTGATCTGCACACTCTCTGTCAATCCACTGGCTTCCCTCAGTTCATATCTGGGGCCTGAAGGGAGGGAAGAGCTATGAATGCGAGGTCCAGGCAGCAGGAGTCCAGCCAAAACATCCATGCGAAATACTGGGGAGCTTCTGAACACTGCAGGCAAAACCATGGCAAAGCTGCCCTGGCATCTGGGCTGATGTGGCAATTCATGGTCTGGAGAGATGGAACCATCTGCAGCCAGTGAGAAAGACACAATGGGAGCTGGTGTTTGCACAGCTGAAGATGGACTTTCCACTGACCAAACCCCTGGCAATTCTGGAGTAGCCTGAAGACTCAGAAACACAGTCCCAGCTACACACAGCTCAGGTGGCGTTGGTGATCCTCTCAGAGAGACCCCCATGTCCTATTTGGGAACGCTCTGTGCACAGAGAAATAATTTGTCCTGCCAATTTTCATCATTGGTAGTTACCAAGTGTGTCATTAATATGCTGGGTAATTCCAACCTAACTATTCTAATGTGCATTGATTTCATCTTATGTGGGAAAAAGAGCTCATTGCTTATGATGGGCTGTAATATATCTCCATGGCAAAGGCAAAAGCTCACTACTGGCCTTTCAAGAGGCTGAGAGGAGTTTGCTGGAAATGGGGCACTGTCTCTGAACACTCTGCAGCAGAGCACTGGGATCCCAGAGGCTCCTCCGCTGTGGGAGAGGTGCTCCAGTGTGGGGCTGTTCACAGGGGTCCCAGGATGAGGGAAGAGATGAGAATGTTGATTCCATGTTTTAGAAGGCTTGATTTATTATTTTATTATATATATAGTATTAAAACTATATAAAAATAATAGAAGAAAGGATTTCATCAGAAGGCTGGATAAGAATAGAATAAGAATGATAACAAAGGTTTGTGACTGACTGAGACAGTCCGAGCCAGCTGACTGTGATTGGCCATTAATTAGAAACAACCACATGAGACCAATCACAGATGCACCTGTTGCATTCCACAGCAACAGATAATCATTGTTTGCATTTTGTTCCTGAGGCCTCTCAGCTTCTCAGGAGGAAAAATCCTAAGGAAAGGATTTTCCTTAAAACGTCTGTGACACTCCAGCCCCTTAACCATGTTCAGACATGTTCATAGGGCTCTCTCCAGTCTGTCCAGGTCTCTCTTGCAGGAGGAGCCCACAACTGGACATGGTGCTCCAGATGTGGCTTCACCAATGATGAATAAAGGGGAAGGAGCAACTCCCTCCACCTGCTGTCAGCACTTCTTCCTTTTCACTGTCCCATCATGGGTGCAGATGCTGGAAAGCATTTGTTGGTGTGTCACCAGTGGCTTAAACTCTCCGGCTACTTTGTCACAGCTCTGAAAAAAAAAATCATACTGCAGCTGGAAAACACCTCTGGGATACAGATCAAGAGAGTCGTGTATGCAAAAACAACAGCAGAACACAAATTTGTGGCTCATGAATATTTCTTTTCCACCCAGTTACTGTCCCACCACTGGCTTTCCTGTGAAAAAGTCTTATTTTTATTAACTTATATCACCTGTTGCTGTTGAGAATTTTTTTCTAAGCCCTTCTCTGTGGAGGTCATTCCTGTCTAAACAGACCCCCAGGTTTTTAAAGAGCTATTTCATGCTCCTATCCAACACCTTACAGGACTTTAGGAGCTCACTGAATTTTGTTGAGGGTGGAAAAAACCAGGACTGCGGGCCCTGTGGACTTTTCAGCCACAGTCAAAGAGTGCGGGTGTGACTGTGCTCAGGTCACCCCTGCTCATCTGCCAGGCTGCGTGAAGCCAGCAGCTTTCCCAGGGACAGCTCTTGGCTGGAGAGCTCAGTGCACATGGATGCGTGCACAGCTTGGTGGCTTGCCAACACATCTTACTGCTCTTCAGATGTGCTCTAAGACTCTCCATGTCAAAAATGTCTTTAAACATCCACAGAAAAATACAAAATGGAAGTCATGTTGCCAGACTCTGTACTGGAAAACAGCCAGCAGGGCCTTTGCAGGGCTCTTGACCTTGCAGGTCCTTCCATGAGCACAGCCCACTCTGTTTCCCACCCCAGGTACAGTAGCCAGCATGCCTGCAAGGCTGTTTTTAGACTAATTCCTGCTAATGTCATGCATGGCTAGTTAACCTCCATTTGATCTGTCTTTTAGAGATTTATTCATCAATAAAGGTGTTATTACTCCTTTGATGATAGTTAGTATCATTTATATGAATTGTCTATTGACGGACACATTTAACAAAGGGTGTTTATGTGCTGAACAATCACAGAGTTTATTTATCCAATAATCATAGAATCGATTAGGAAAAAAAAATTCAAGTTGAAAGACTTCTTTGAGATTTAGAGATTTCACAGTTTCCACCTGTGTCCAAGATGTTTAATTTGTGTTAGTTATGTATTACATTTCAGTAGTATTGTTCCTACAAGAGGATGTTATAGATCAATCTCTGGCAGCTCTCAGGTGAAGGCAGAACCTGGCCAGCTAGTTTAAGATGATGTTTAGGTATTTTTGATCACAAATTGCAGTATAAAAAATCAGAAATATTGGACAATGAGTGTCTTGAGGCTCTCAGGGAAGGGTACTACTGATCACACTTGCCTTCCAGACAAAGTACTTTTTCAGCACTAAGA
This sequence comes from Ammospiza caudacuta, assembly GCF_027887145.1. Classification (NCBI taxonomy): domain Eukaryota; kingdom Metazoa; phylum Chordata; class Aves; order Passeriformes; family Passerellidae; genus Ammospiza; species Ammospiza caudacuta. Next base: position 78,120,720 of record NC_080596.1, read on the forward strand.
CCATCATCTCTGCAGTGGTTACAAATATCTACTAACAACTGAAGATGAAGCCTGATTGCCTGATACCTTTCACTGGCTGATGCCATTAGACTTTCACCAGGCACATCACTGTTCTCTTGTACTCAGATAAAAATCCAAACTGAATTCAACACTGATAAAAATCCAAATCCTTCATATCTAGCAAGGCCTGTACAGCTGCTGTTGCTCCTGGATTGAAGCAGAGCCATCTCTGGCGCAGGAGGACAATGGAGATCTCCAGCAGGACACATCCAGTGCTCACATCCCCCTGAAACCACCACAACTGGCACCACATTCCCTCTGGGGAGCCCAGGATAGTGAATGTCAGGTTTCTGTGTTTAGTGACCAACATTAAAGCCCCAGCTCCCCCAAGCCCCAGATGCCAAGCCATCACCATATCATGTTTGGCTCTTAATACAGACATTGCAAACATGCAGAGAGCCTTGTCAAGGCAGCACTCCTTGGTGTGGGTGGGAGAGCCCATTGTTTGCCTAGGATTAAACAGTGGGTGGTTTATATCCCAAGATCCTGACCCTGGCAGTTTCTCCGTGTCAACCATAAATCCTGCTCTCTGCATTGACTTACAGTGGCTTCCAGTTTCCTACAGCTAGGAAGTGAGGCTGGGCTTTCATCCTGCTGTGTTCATTTGGAAACGTGATTCCTTCTGCAGGACTACAGAGAACATCAGAGGAGAACCTGCACATGCAAGGCCCTGCAGGGACCTCAATTCCCAGGGACAAAAGCTCTGTGTGGCACTTGCTACAGAAAACAACTTATTCCTTAAGGCAGGCAGTAAAGACTGCAGGAATGCAAGAGGAAATTCCCAAGGATAAGGCCTGAGGAGTTGTTTAAGAAACAGAGTTTTTTCACCCTTTTTACCACAGAAAGCAGGACTGAGTGGTCTGAGCTCATGTTGGGATCTTATAAACAGGCAGGCTCAGCCTCTGTGATTAGAATCCAGGTCCCCAGAGTCAGTCACAGTTATCAGCTCTGGGATGTCCAGATGTGGCACAGATTCCCTGTTAAAACACCCTCATGAGCAGGGAGGGCTGAAGGGGATTGGTTTGCTATTATTAGTCACTGGCCAAAAGCTTTTGCACTCTAGTTTGAAGGAATTTTTGATCTTTTGATTTTACAGGAGACTGGAATTGATAAGCCAGGGGATTTCAAGGGCTGCAGTTTCAATCACACCCTGCTGCCCACCCAGGAGACTCTGACCACAGGGAAGGACAAGCCCTGGGATTTGAAGGTTTAGCCTGAGGCCACCAAGTCCCGTAGCTTGAGCATTACCAGTTTTGTAACAGCCTGAGCTAAGCTCTGGGAGCAGCAGCTTAGCTGGCCAATGTCTTTGTCAGATGCACTTGGAAGTGGGAGAGACTAAAACCCCGATCCTGGGAAATTTGGTGGGGGGAGGCAGAAGCCTTTCAGTGCTGAAGAAGTGTCAATAGGGTGGCGAACTTGCTACACCCCGAATGAGTGGGAGCTTTATTTTCTTTCCTGGAAATAAAATGCTACAGAAAACTTTCCTCAGGAGAAGTGGGAGAGGAGGACTGACAAACAGAAATTCAGATGTTACACCCTCTAAGTCCTTCCCCGCTCTCTTTGCACGGCTGCTCCTCTGACATCCCTTTCTTGAGGTGACACTGTAGGTGTTGATCTCAGATTTCTTAATCTGAAGTGTTTTTACTCTGAAGTCACTATGGTACAACTGAAATCTGCTTTATTCTGTGCTCTTAACTCGTTAAGTTTACTTACAATTATTAGTGTGTTATGTTTGTTAAAATACGTCCCCTTCTAAGTGAAAACCAAGACAAGCTGGTACTTTATTTGACCTGTGTACTTTAGAAATAACACTCTCATGTCTTTGCTCAGGGACTCTGGTAAAATTTTCACTTAATTAAAATGACAAGAACAGCAGCAGAGATGCAGTTGCTGAGACCCAAACCTGTGGCAGACAGACCCACCATTGCATATATATATTTTTTAAATATTTATATTTAGTGTATATATATTTTTATATATATATAGGCACATGCATTTCTGTATGTGTGTGTATAAGTATGTGCCTATGACTAGCATTGCATGATATTTCTGCAATATTTGGCAATGCCTTCAAGGAAAGGGCTTTATAAGCAGTACAGTGCGGGAAAAGCATTATTAAATGCAAATTTTGGTTATAGCAAACCAAAATATGAATGATCCCATTGGGGTGATGAAGATATAAAAGTGGAAGACAGAGAAGTCCCAGAAATAGCATCAGCTCTAACATGCATCTCTCTTTTCTTCAGCACTGTTGCCAACTTGCTTTGTCTGGGAGTTTTCCAGGTACAATGGGATAACTGAGAGCCTGCTCTGGTCACTTAAGCAACAAGGGAAGAACAAATTTCTTAGGTTTGTTGTTCTTTAAATGTTTATCAAGGCTCAGATCTGAGGCTCCTGCCACAAGCCCCGTGTATGGGACAGCAGGTATCTGCCCCGGGAGTGGGCAGCAGGGAAACACCTCTGCACCTCAGACCTTGTTGTCCCTTCCCTCTGCTTATGGGAAGAGCTGCAGGTGTGTCCCAGTGCCACTGCAGCCAAACTGGACAGCAGCACTTCAGGACACTCCTGGAGCCACTCATTGCTCCTTATACCACCCTTGTTGGCATAAGGAGCTGAAGCCCAAGCCACAGAAATGCTGATTTATCTGGCTTTCCAATAGTCTGGTGCATCTCTGCGGAAACGTAATGACCCAGGGCCACTTGCATCTCATCTTTGTACCTGCGCTTCTTACTTAATTAAACTGTGATTTAGAGCTCAGTGGTGAGATCTGTACCACATGATGCTCAGAAGTGGAGTTGTTCCTTGTTTTCCTCCCCAAAAAGATGTCCCAGGCACAAAGCACCTGACAGCATCTCCAGCTGCCTGGGCCACCCCACATTAGAAAGATCATCCCATGGGTCCAAACTCTACCCCAATCTCTGGACTAAACTGCCCTTGTGTTTCATGTCTGCATAGATGACAGCTGAGAAATGAAACCCAGTCCTTCACACAGAGAACTATGAGGAAAATAGGAAGTTTTTTTGACAGGTCAGAAATCCCATTGCCTAATTTGAAGAGGAACTTTGTGAATTAATTCACCAATGACTTGGCACGGGTTGAGTCCCGGAGCAAAGCTGCCAGAGGCCATCGGGGCTGCTGAGCCATGCAGATTGCCCCCAGTGCCCTGCGGTGCTGGGAGGATCCTGCAGGTGGCTGGCCATGGGGGCAGGATCCATCCTCCTGCAGTGATGCTCTGCCCTCCCAACACCACCCTACGGCCCCCGACTGTTCCTCGGGCTTTGGTGCCATCCTGTGGCAGCAAAGCTGAAAGGAGACTTTGAGCAAAATCCTCGAGTTTTGGGCGGTTCCTGGGCACTCACGAGAGGCTCGCAAACAAGATTTAAATCTTTCCCCAAATTTCAGACTGAGAGACAGTGTGACTGCAGTGGCCAGAGAGAAACTTTTGGTGATGTTTGAACCAGGCAGCAAAGTCAGCTTTCAAAAAAAACAGCCCTCTAAATCGAAGAAAATTGAGAAGTTTGGCTTTTAGAAAATATTAATGAAGGTGCCTTAAAGATTGTGTGTTAAAATCACACCAATATTCTCCAGATTTTCAAGTGTTCTGTTGCTTAAAAAAAAGATCCAGGTCTTCAGCTTGGCTGAGCTACTGAGACACAAAGTGGAGCCAGACTTATTCCAGGAGAAATTAGGCTTAAATATTTTTGTCTAATATGAAATATGGGTCAGAGTTTGATAAATTTTATCTTGGTTTTTTTTAAGTTTTTCATGTCATATCACTGAACTAACAACGAAAGGGATTCATGGAGGTCGTGTTGTCCACATTGAGTGCATAAAATTCTCTGTACTGTCAACAGAGTGTGCTTTGACTCGAGATTAGCATGGCCTCGGCTAAAACACGTCTCACAGCATGTGGAGAGCTGAAATTTTAAGGAAATTAGGTTGGGGTTATTCCCATGGGCAGATATTTGAACTTTTAGAGATGGGAGTTGTCTTCAAATTTTCCTGTTTAATCTCCCAGACAGTGAATTCTGTTACAACTTTCCCCACAAACCTCCAGTCTACTAGATCCCTGTGTGTTGTCCTCTGTCCCATGCACTGTTTGTAGATGAGGAAGATTAAAAATAAGAATTTACATCAATCTCAGGAATTCTCTTTTTTAATGTGTAGAGGAATGAAGATGCAATGAAGTTTTTTCTTCCTCTCTGCCAACAAAAGTAGCTAGCTCTGAAAAAAACAGCCTGGAATAACATTAATAGCTGTTACTAGGGGGGTGGGGTTGGAATTTATTATTATTATTTTATTATTGTTATTTTTTTGGTTTTTAAAGAAATCCTTAGCCTGCGCAACTCCTTTTTAAATAAAAATGAAAAGTCCTGGATTTTTTTTTTAGCAAAGAATGTAGTAGGACTGTCAAAATCATGCATAATTTGAATCCTCAATGCTTGTCATTGAGGTAGGAAATGGCTGCTTTTGAATCCTCTTGATTTTAACTTAGCTAAACATGGAATGAAAAAGTAAAACACAAAATAACACTTAGGCTAAGTTCTAAAAATCCCCAGCATGTCAGCATAACCCTACACCTGTCTGATTTTAAACCTAAAGGCTGAAACTTTAGCTTCTGAAATTCATTACTGCATAAAATAAAGAGAATAAACCAAAGTTTTTCCCCTCCTCTTGTGGAAACAAAAGTCTCCAGGTAGGGGAGTCCACAACACCTATTACATGGAATCTTTTGGCTTGGATTTATTTGGTATTAAGCAGTGAAAATTGCAGGAGTAACATCTGATCCATCCTGCCCTCACACAGCGTACGTTTTTGTGAACCTGTAAGATCCTGAGATCATGGAGATACAGGAGACACCTTTGTTTTTTGCATTCCACGTTCTCTCCCTGCTCCCATTCTGGCTGTAGCATTCTCCCAAAGTAACAGGCAGTGATGCTGGCATGCCGTTATGGGTGCCTGCTCTTTCCCAGCTGTCTTAGTTTATGTTCATCCTTAATATTCTACCGCTGAAGTTGTTAAAAGTTATCAGAGGGCTTTTGTCAGAAGACAGCTTTTGTAAAACTGAGCTGGCAAGTTGACCACCTCAACTATCAGCTGCTTAGACACTAAAAGCCTTTTAGACCATCATGATTTTCACACCAAAGGTGAATCTGTGTCAGACATCCCTCAGCTTTTGCCTCCCGACCCTATGAGCTGGATATTTGCATGGCTGTAATTTGGAGAAGCACCAGAAACACACCAAAGGCTGGGGCTGTTCCAGAGCTGGCTTTGGGAGCAGCAGGCACGCCAGAACCGGGCGGGTCACCCTCGGAATTGAACCGTAAAAAGAAGGGGAAACTGTACAAAGAAGGGAAAACTGTACAAAGAAGGGGAAACGCTGGAGGGCCCTTGCCGAGCAGGATTTTCAGCGCCGGCAGCCAGACCTTTCCAGGAGCTCCGCCGACACTCGGTGGAGCCCGGGGGAACTGCACAGCCCCGCTCCAGGCGGGAGAGTCCCGCACCCAGCGCTGCCCTGGGCAAGCCCGGCTCCCGTGCCTTGTGCCGGTGACAAACCAGAGCCCTGGAGCTCGCACTGGTCACCCCGGGACTCCTCCTCTGCCTGCCTCTGACCTGGTTGAGGGCAAATTTGGGGGAAAACCTCCCGAAGGGGGCCTCTCCAGAAAGCAAACCCGCACGGTGTCTCCCCCCAACCGGTTCGGGAAGGATTCCTCGGAGAGAAGTGGAAAGAACCTGTTTATTTAACAGGCACAGCACCCCCAGCGCACAAAATGAACAATACTGGGTGACACCGCTCTGTCACTGCTCTGGAAAAGATGACAAATTCACAAAGTCTCTCTGGGGGTGGTCACTCTGTCATCGGTCCCTCAGTGCTGGGGCAGCTGCTGCCCAGAGCAGGCCCCGCCAGGCCCAAGGCGCAAACTCTCGGTGCTCCCAGGGCCCAGCCCGGAGCAGGCTCGAGTAGTTCCAAAACAGGGAAAGGAAAAACAGTCCAGGGAAAAATTCAGACTGCTTAGCTAAACTAACTGATGAGCAGAAGCAAAAAGTGAGAGCAAAGCAGGGGCAAAGCAGAAGCAAGAGCAAGAGCAAAGCGAAAAGCCAAGCAAAAAGCAAAAGCTGCACTATGTACTGCCCTGTCTCTTTGTCCCGCCAGCCGTGGGGGAGCGGCTGATAACAAAACCAAAACAAAACTTTCACTCTTCAGAGCCACTCTTGAAGGCACAGAACATAATATCCAGCATAAACAGAACACACGAATGGGGATACAACGTCATAACATTACCCTAGGACACTCCATTTCCCCCCAGTGTCTTTAATGTTGAATAATTACATGGGAGTTATTTATAGAAAAGTAAAGAACCTGGAGGTAACTTTCTAGAAGTTGGCCAGGACCTTCTTCTGGTTTGCTGGTCTTAGAAAAATGAAGAAGATCCCCAATTCAGGGAGTGCAGTTCTCCCACTGAAGACATTTAATGGACAGTTTAAAGGACAATCCATCCCACTGGATACCCACAGGCTCTCCTAGAGGTGTACATTTGTATATTCATAGGATGTTTTGGGTTAGAAGGGATCTTAAAAATCAACTGGTTCCAACCCCCTTGTCGTGAGGGGTTCTGCATAACATGCACCAACAGCAAGTAGACTGTAATCTGAATTTGGTTCCTTAGTTAGATGCCCCAGGTTAGGTAGGGTGACTGAATACACAGTGGGTAAGGCTCACCTCCTTATATAGAGATATATGCATAAAAGGAAGGGAAAAATAGCTTGAATCCTCTGTGTGTGCAGAGTAATAGGAGCTTTACAAGTGCATGCAGAATTGCAAGCAGTGGGCTATGGCAATGACAGTGACAAAAACAAAGCCAGAGTGGAGTCCCATAGGTACCAACAATTAGGCAAACACTCCTGTGAAAGCAATAGCATCTCAGAGAAGAAGGGAAGAAGAAGATTGCCCAGCTGTTACCACAATGCAGGGGACATCCTCTAGATTGCATGGAAAGATCAGCCTAGATGAAGCTGCATTTCCTTAGCAGGTGTCTGTGTCACAGACCCTGCCATTCTTATTATTTTCTGCTCTTTTCACACTGCCACAGGGTTTCAGCAATTATCACTGGCCAAAGTCTGCAGGGGAAGCAAAGGATTGCTTGTCCCTGCCTGTCCCCAGGCCTGGGCAGCCCCTGGGGACATGTGTCAGTGTCAAAGCCATTACTGGGCAGGGGCCAGTGGTGTGAAAGTGCACAGGAGGTCACAGCAGATGCTTGGTTCTCTCTCTCAAAATCATTGAATCTCTGTGGATTACTTGATCATGTAAATCTTGACTAATAATGAGGAACATAAAAATTTCTGAGAATTTATGGCTTTTCATAGTTTGTCCACTCCACAGCCGGTGACTTCCCCAGACAGGCCTGAAACAACAGTAAGTTTTGTAATAATTAGAAATTAAATTGTGAGTCCCTAAGATGAAATGCAGCTAAAATTCCCCCTGTATTTATCTGGTGCAGGGCTCACAAGAGGGGAACGGAGTCATCACAAGGACAGAAATGGGCAACAGTCTTTGGTTATGGTTCTGAACTGCAAGCAGCAGTCCAAATTTTCCTTATTTCTAAGGTTGTATCCTCAACAGTAGATTAGACCTACTCAGATGCAAAATGCAATGCAGGTTTTCTTTTCAGTTTTTTTTTCTTGCCTATTTTTCCCTTTTTCAGCATATCCTCTGCATAAGGGGGCCTTTCTTTCATGAGGTACAAAAGGCCCTTCAGCTGGAGTCTTTCAACATGACAAAAGATAGTGTCTTTTCACTGCCCGTACAACATCTGTCCAGTTTGCTGGAGACCTGACTCTCTGCAGGAGCAGTTTAACATTGTTCAGAAGAGTTGGCAGCACTATTTCCCTTCTAAAACAAACACAAAATGCCATCTAAGTCTCTTGTATTTCTGCCCATGTGACAGTTTTGTGTAGAGTTCAGTGAGATCTCAAAAAGATCAGTGTTGCCCCCGTGAAAGTCTTTTGTTTCCTGCATTTTTATGCCTTATGAGCAGTAACTTTGCTCTGTAACCTGCTACAGAAAATAGCCATTTTTGGCTGGAATGATTTGCATTGATATATTGGGAAGCATCCATGGCTCTTGCTACAGTCAAAAAGGGCAAAAGGCAGATCCTGGCTAGTGGGTGAGAAGCCACAGCTGGCCTTTATCCTTGTGGGGAACTTCAGGGCAAATCCTGAGTATTGTCAGTGGGATTCTGGGTGCAAATTCCCAAAAGGAGCTGCAGCCAGCGGAACCTGGGCAGGGTCTAGAGAGAGAGGGAAAGGGAAGAGCTCTCTACACTAAAGCCGAGGGATTTTCAGCTCCTCACGCTGCAATCAGATGCAAAGAGCTCTCCTGGCAGCTGCCAGCAAAGTGTGGAGTGAGTTTAATGGTCACATGTCTGTTAAACATAAATTTGAACTTCATGTTTACTCAGGAGTGATAAATTATTCAACCACTTCAGTACCACAAATCCTCCAGAGCAGCACCTTTAACGTTGCTCAGGAGAACACTGGTGTTCAACAGTACTGCAAAACCGGGCCCTTTGCAGAAGTGCTTCAGTCTGTATAGAGAAGGAAAAAAAAAAAGATTTTCCCTTAACCTGAAGCTGTCTGGATAATGTTACTTGCCTTTGGAAATACCTTCAGAAAACAGCATATGCTATAGCTTTATAGTAGTATAGTGTCTCCTAACTTGTTGGTTTGTACCTATCTAGCTAACTAAAAAGGGAAAAAAAACAGAAAATAAAAAGGAAATAACCCCATCCCCAGGTGCATATCACATGTTTCAGTTGAGAAATTACTTTCCCTATCAAACTGATAAGGATTTTAAAGGTATGTTTAACCCTACAATTAAGACCTTGGTTTCAAACTTGGTTGATCTGGGTCCAAATCCTGTCCCTCGCAATAGGTTTCTTGTTATGCTTGATCAAATATTTGTAACAGTATTTCTGAAGTGCTCAGCAGTGATCTGACATTATCCCCTTTGAATCCCAAAGGATTTTCTTCCATCTACATCAGTGAGAGCAGAATTTAGGGGGGGAAAAAGGTTCTTTTAAACCACTGTGAAATTATCCATAATTTAATAATATTTGGAGTGTCTGTCTTTTGCCCACTGTTTATTTATTTCTTTCTTTCATGTTTTATGTCAATTCTTGCTATACTTTCTGTTCTTTTGTGAAAGAACAGAAAGGATTGAGCATGGCGAGCTTTGATGCTGGTGCTCAAAACAAACCAAAACAAAAAAAACGCCAACAATAACAATAAATGTCTCTGGTCAGGGATATTCCCCATCATTTGAGATTCTTCCTATTATCTTCTATACACATTGAGAGCTGCTTTTATGACAAAAATGTCTTTTTACATGAAGGCAAACAAAGCTAGAAGTTATCCGGGCCCTGCCTGGGAAGAAGCTGCCTGCAGAGAGCCCTGCGGCAGCAGCTCACGGAGTGAATGGGATGTCCTGGCTTGATGTGGAGCAGAGAGACCTGGCCTGGGGAGGACTGGGAAAACAGCAGGAAATCCTCCAGTTGTGCAAGGCAAAGAGCAGCTCCACCTCTTTGTGCTGCAGGCTGCTGGCTGTGCCTGACTGCACACGGAAGGAATTTGCATTGCCAACAGGAGCTGATCAATGGGAGCTGTCTGGGAAAGAGGCTTGTTACTCTCAGACAAGCAAGGGTGGCAGTGAGAAGCGGGTGGCGCGTGGTCTGGGCTCGGGGGAACTGGAATGGGCTGCTTTGTTTTGACATAACTGTAATGGTCTTTCATGTGCAGCTGTATGTAGATAAGACAATGCCAGGATAATGCTGGACATTCAGATGTAAATGAATTGTAGATGTAACTGTACACTGCATTATTTTTTCTTATGAGGTGTTTTGGAAGATTTCTGTCCCTGAGAACTGCACTACTCTCTGGACATGTAACCTAGTCTGCCACTAAACTTTCCCCAAAAGAATATTCTTATTTTTATATTCTTTCACTCTGATTAGCAAAGATAAAGTGTAACAACACATCTTTATTAAAGAAGACATTTCCACCTCTCCTTCCCCTTTGTGAAGAGCAAAGACTGTGGCTTGTGGGGAAAGGAGGATGTTCTGCATGGTGAAGGTGTGTTTCCATATTCACACAATCCCTAAGAGCCATTTGCTTCACTGAGAGTTTTGGGAGAGGGTATGGGGAGCATGGGGAGTGGTAGACCGATTACTTTAGTTGTGTAGTAATATTTCAGATCTGAGCAATGGAGCCACAGGCACTGTAAGAGGACGAATAGATGAGAACAGGGTGAAGAGTAGCGTAGGAGATGAGATCAGAGTTATGCCACAACAGCAAGAAAAACCCAGAAACTCCTCAACATTTTACCTCTGGCTTTGTATGTGTCTAACAACAACTCCTTTCCAGAGCTCATCTTGCTTGCTGCAATACTTAGTGTAAAAGATGACAGGGCTAAGGAATCTTAAATTTACAATTTTGCAGGGGTGGAAATACGTGAAAGTTGCTCCCTTCTGTTTTCCCATATATCCATAGGTGCATATCTTGACTATCTCAGGAATGTTTCATAATTAGGATTTAGTTCTTAAAAAATGACTGGGAAGTACTAAGCAAACTGAGTCCTCACCTGTGACTCGATAAATGCCACAACACTGTGAAGGAGTAACTCAGAGATTGCCTGGTGCTGCTGTGAGCTATCAGTAGAGTGGGTAATACCTTAACATCAGGGCTGTAAAATAGATAACTTCTGAGGACTCTGGAAAATACTGCACCAAAGTGCCATCAAAGGTATGAAGCAATACATTCAGAAGTCATTAAAGCTTCTTTTCCTCTATTTCCTTGTGTCCTTGATGCATTATATTACCCATAACTTTGCCAAGGCTTCCTTGCCATAGCTGAGACAAGATGCAAAGCCAAAGTATCTCCAGCAATTACAGTGTGGGTTTCCTCTCTGGTCCCTCTCATGCAAAACAAAAACAAGCCTGCTGTACCTGGTTGGGAAAAAAAGCAACAACCCAAGAGTACATTGGATTTCTGGTACGTAGCTTTTTCCCTTAGAGGATTTCCTACCCCAGAAGCTGTCCCTGTTTTTTGTGACTGACAGTGCAAGTTGTTCCATCTTCCACAACCCTCCAAGACTCTGAGGATTTCTTCTTCATGTAGAGGATGGTTCCTCCTCTACAGGCAGACGCAGGCACTGACTACGAATTCAGATTTTGTTTCAAACAGGAAGACATGAAATAAAATAAATCTTTCTCATTCTTTCAGTGCCATGAGAGCGTTACAAGGCTCCACCTGGGAACACATACTTCCAGAGGAAGCATTGTCAGAGAGTTATTTTGAAACATGGGAATAAAACGGTATTTTTGTCAGAATCAGTCTATTCATCCATTACTTCCTAGGCTTCATTTTACATTTGCCTACTGGTGTGGTGGTGCTGAAGCTGATGGAGGTACCCAAACCTTCATTCAAACCCCATGACAACCATTCCTTTTGTTTCAAGGTCACCACTGACCTGGTCAACATCTCAAATATGTGCAAACCTGAATGGCATCTAAACCTGACCTTCTGTTTCTGTTTTGTAGGGCTCTAGGTCTTCTACATCTCAGCAGGGCCTGAGGATGATGGAGTGAAGCTCCACATAATTCTTTTTAATTCCTTTACTGTTTCTAGTTTTTACTCTTTTTGTTTTGTTTTTGTTCTGATCATTTCACTTCAGGCTTCGTTCTCCTCTCACCAGGAGTGATTCAAAGCAGGAACAATTACTCTGATGTCATCTACAAGATTCTTTCTTTCATTTACCCTGCTTTTACTCTAATTGTTTTTGAGATGCTTGGACTCCGTCCTTTTAACGTTAAAATCCTAAATACCATGGTGATGTCCTTTATATAAATATTACTAATGAACAATCCAGAGCACAATTTTACATGGAAAATGTTATTTAAAACAAACTTTTCCTTGAAGCTCCACATTTTATGTTCCAGACCAGCCTGCTGTTGACAGCACTGTGCAGTCCTTTCATTTGCTGGGAATAAAGGTCTTCAGAAATGGAATCATGATTCCAGCTCTGCTGAGGAATCCTCAGGGCCTGTTGTTCAGCACTTAATTGACCCATTGGATTAGACAGGTCAGAGAAGCCATTTCTGTGTCTTCTCCTGCCACGTTTATTCCCTGTGACAAAGCTCAGACATTTCTGATATTACAGCCCAGATCTCAGCCTCCTCTGACAAGTGAGATTTTGAATATCCTGCAAACACACTGCATGGTTTCCAGTGTGCCGTGCATTCCAAGTTCAGGGTATGACTCACAGCTTGCTGTTTGCTCTGGTTTTGGGGCCAGTCCCTTTCTGATAGTGCAGGGGCAGAGACTGATGGCTCTTGCTCTGACACATGTAAGGCCACAGCGTGCTCTGTGTCTCCTATAGGATGCAGAGACTTGTCAGGTCTCTGGACAGAGAATGTGTGCTCAGCCTCATCTGTCTTGTGCCCTGTCACTCTGCAAATCAAATCACTCAAGTGCCCATGGGAATCCTTCACGGCAACTCCTCCATACCTGGAGCATTGCTTCTCACAGTCCTTGGTGGCCCAGGGACCACGTCTGAGTAATACAACAAGGAACATGTTTGGTATTTGTCTTAGTTTGGAAAGACAGGTGTCTGTTAAGGAAGGCAGAAGATTCCTCTGAAATGGAAAATGTAAACCCCCGCCCTCTGAATTATTATAATTTTGAAATTAAGGGGCTCTCAGGCAAAGATATGGGAATAGGAATAACAGTTCTTTACTAGGAAAATTAAAAATACAAATGTATAGTGAAAATAAAACAAACAACTGACAGAGTTAGAATACAACCTGATACCCTGTCAGGGTCAGGGTAGTGGCAGCAGTCCCATTAAATGGTGGCTCAGCCCTCCTGCAGTTCTGCTGGAGCAAGGATCCTGCAGAAGGGTGGAGTTTTCCTCTGAAGCTCCAGGGGTGCTGGAGAGATAGGTCTGGTCTTCCTCTGGCAATGCAGGGCAGCAGAAAGCTGCTCCTTCCTATGGGAATGTAGTAGGCAAAGGCTGCTATGGTGTTCCAAACCTCAGATTGTATCCAGGTAGGAATGCTTGGCTCCTCCCCTGGGCAGAGCATCTCCCAGTGGGATGCTGTAATTTTATCAGCCATGCAGGGACACTCACTGGCCATGAACAGAATATATTTCCCAGAGGGAGGATTGGCTGTGGAAGAGATAAAGAAAAGTGCCCAATGAATAGAAGATAACTGCCCCACCTCTGACAGATGGAAATAGAATACGCACCCCCAGCTACATCTTTCAACCTACAACAGTGGTTGCAGGGGCTTTCCTAAGGCAGGGGAAGGTGGCAAGGGTCCTCCTCACTTACACCCCCTGTGCCAGGGTAAGCACAGCAAGAGCCTTACAAGTGGGAACTATTTGCCAGCTTCTGAGTCAGCTTTCCTGATGCAGTTAGGCAAAATATAAAATAGAGATACAAAACCCTACTTTGCATCATGGTTCATACCCTGAGATGGTGCCCAGATGGTGAAAAGCAGTAAGGAGATTACCTAACATTAAAACAGACCTTAATTCAAGCAGTGACAGCACCTGAGCTGAAGTGGAGAGTGAACAGGCACTGCCTGAGTAGTGTTCAGGGTCGTGAGAGTTTCATCAACATATTCTGCAAGCTGGCAAAAGGAATCTCATGCAAGCTGTAAGAAACAGGATGTTATTCCTGAGTGTGACCATCCTAGCACAGAGATCTGGACTTACTTGAAGGCATCTGTTACAGCAAAAGGTAATTTTAGCCTCAGAGAATATTGAAGCAAAGAACAGCTTCTTCCTCTCAAGGAAAACACCCAGAGTTAGCCACGTTTTTCACAGCACCCAGGGACACTCTCTCTGATGAAGCTGTCTGTCTCTAGGAATAAATGAAACAGGCTAGAGCCTGCTGAGAATAGCATACAGCTCATGCCTGCAAGCCTAGTCTCCAAAATACTCCTCTGTACAACTCATTGGGAGCAGCTTCACTCACATCCCCTGAACTGAGGCGTGTCTAGGAATGCATCATTTGGGTTAAATAGCAATGAAACAGCACGGGTGATTTTAAGGCACTCCTCAGACTCATGGCTTGATCCTGTATATTTCAGTGCTACACACAGCTGCTCTGGCCCAACTAGTCTGAAAAGTATATAAAGCTGATCTCAGAGCCTGACACAGTACCTGTGTCATAAAAAACATGCCAATCTCTATTATTTCTCCTGAACAAGATTCAGCACTGACACGGATCCTTCACTGTTCCTCTTTGAAGTAACCTGCCAAGTGTCAAAAGCAGCCCACAGACAGGCTCTAATTGTGAATAGAGCCCACATCCCCAGCAATGCCATGGTGCATGGCTGGCTGCCAAAACCAGGCTAATGTAATTAAAAGAAAATTGCATCTCTGTGGGTTTTCACTTCCTTGGTCATAGCAGGTGCCTGTACTGGGTGGTAAAATGCATCTGCAGCTGCTACAGCTGTTACTCTGGCACCAAAGCAAGAGTCCAGCTAAAACCCAGGAAGAGTATACTATGTTCAACTTCTAAACCCTAGACAGCAGCTTGCCATCATTTCATTCCAGGGTATTTATTGATATTAGCATGTGGTGGCTGTGGGGATTTGCTGGGTTTTGTGCAAGCTCTTTTTTTTTTTAAGGGTAGAAGGGAATTGTTTTGAGGTTTCTCTTTTAAACCTCTCTCTCAGAAAATTATCCAGGCTAGAGATGCTGCCAACCATTCTCCCCATAGAGACGGCTGCTGGTGCAGGGTGAGGTAATGAATGACACATGCGAGGAGCACCCGCTTAGCAGATACTGGGCCCACTGACAAGAGTCAGGCATTTGGTGTAATTAGAAACCAGCTTGCTGAGCTAAACGGATCGTCTGAGTCACCTTTAGACAGCGGAGTGCCAAAGCACTGTCTGCTGTGTAATTTGCTGGTCAATATTCTCCACAAAAGGTTCCCCCCCAGAGCTGCCTCTGGCGCCTTTGTTCGCTGATTGTGAGTGCTGCGAGGTGCAGTAGCCTGGCAGCTTCTTTGGCATCCAGTGATTTGCTTTGAGACGTTTCTAAATCCATAGCAAAGCTCCTGGTTTTCTTTCAAGTTGTCATTCACCGGGGTGATGAGGGGCAGAAACAGGGCTCTAAGGAAAGAAGCTTCTAAAGACCTTTAATGTTGTAAGTAACTGAGATTATATAGAAAGAGTGAAGGAGAGAGACCTGGTCTATTGACAGTGCTGGAATAAAGCCAGTTTTAAAGCATAATTTCCCTTTGAATAAAGAAGCTTTTGCCCTCTACACCCTGCACTTCTACAGCCATTGAATCAACAGTTGCCATTATAAGGCAGCAGGTTTTTTCCTGCATAATCAGTGCAGAGATAGATTTTTATACTTAACATCAGAATACTAGCTCACCTGTGTCTTTCTGATACATTGGTTCAGCTTGCCTGGGAGATGGAGTGCAGTAAAAATATAGCTCAGATTCTGTGCAAAAACCAACTTGAAATGGAGGAAGACTGGTCAGGAGAACAGTAACAGTAAATGAGGGCCCTGCTGGCCTCCATTCTGCTCTTGCAGAGGGAGACCTGAAATGTCCTTCCCATCCAAATAACAAAAGAGAGAATTGCTGTGCACAAGCAAAGCCAGGGGATAGAGGAGCTTCAACAGCCGTGTCCATCAGGAGCTGACTTCACTGGCAGGTCCTTGTTGGTAATTACCTGGGAAAGATGGCTGGCTTTGAGTTGGGAAGAAGAGAATGGAGCTGCTCCAAGGGGAGCAGCAGCTCAGGTGTTGTCACCGTGGGCATAACACCAATTGCCTTGTGGGGTGGCCTTCACTGGAGGGAGCAGATTGTGTCCTCTGAAGAGCACAGTTTTACAGGGATTTCTGCCCCACTGTGTTCATCAGAACAGCTCTGTAGGGGCTGCCACTGAAACCTTACACACTTTCCATGGCTCTGCTCTTCTCTGTGCTTCCTGCAGGAGCAAAGGCTCAGATCTTGCTTTGTTCCCTCCAGAGGGTTTCTGGAGAACCATCTTTGCCTCTCCAGTGAGTGATTTAGAGTTGAGCCTTTGCCTCCTTCATTTGTTCTCTAGAGACTGGAAAATGAACATAACTCTTCTCCTAATTTTCAAGCCATTATCAAAACATCGTCATGAGGAATACTCAAGCAAGAAACTGTCCCACAGTGTGCAAGGGTTTAATGTAAACCTGGTCAAAAATAAATATGCAAAACTGGACTGCAGTGTCATTGTTCAACAGTATTTCAGGGCAGGGAAACCATGTGAAAATATACTCTGGTTTGATCCATGCCACAGACACTGAGGGCTCAACCCACTTGCCTAGACTAGGTTTATGTCTGTCTTGTGCCATCTGAAATCTCCAAGTGCATCCAACACCACAGTTTAGGACTTTTGGTAAAATCATGTAGAGGAACACCTGGAGGTCAAACAGGACCCTAGGACATCTTAAATGGTTGTAAGTTCCTTATGCTCATACAGCCTTTTACTAATCCTAATATTTGGGCTTAAAACACAGAAGTTAGGAGATAGACAAAAAAAGAAACATGATACTATCAATACCTGAGGTCTCAGTTAGCATTACATGTTTGAATACTTATTTCTTAGGCTGCTATTCCTCTGGACAGTTTGGGAAATATACTGTACCAGCTGAATTTGGAAAATAGTTTCTAAATAATTTAGCAGCTGAGTGGCTGGTTTTACTGCCATATTCTCAAACCTAAATCTCTAGGTGCGATGTCTGGAGTCTCCATCTCTATGAGTTTCATCCCTTCTTGAAAGCCATTGGGGCACTGCAGGTGGATCTTACAGAGTGCAGAAACAGAGTGTTTGCTTAATTTTGGCTTTCAGTTGTCTCAGAAACACTGGCTTTCTGAAGTGGAAAATCCTGAAACTTTAGCTCACTTACTGACAAAGATTGGCATTTACTCTTTGTTTACTCACTGCTTGCACCATGTGCTGAGAGAAACCTGCAAAAGGAAAAAGCCAACAACAGAGAGATCAGGTAAAAATCTACAGGCAAAACAGCTGCGGAACTGAAACAATCTAGAAATTTATGCTGAACTTTCTCTACTTACAACTCTATAAGGAGAACCTGAAAGCAGTCAAAAATTTCTCAAACATTTGTTTTTGACATGTTGCAAGTGAAAATTCAAACTACTTAAAAGAACCTTTCACATTGAATCTACCTGTATTTATATTTTAAAGGTTAAAAATGCTTTACAGAAAGGACTGAATGTTTAATTTCAGATTGTATTTTTCCTTGTCTGTCATTCTCCCAATGTTTAAGTTCAAGAAGAAAACAAAGAAATTGCTTGTTCAGTCACCCATGTAATTGTTCTCTAGCCTTTAAAACTCCGTGTGTTTTCAGGCTTTTCATGGCAAAATCACAGATGTTTTCTGGACCTTTATGTGTGTACTTTGGTTTTCACGGCTTGAAACAAATGAAAGCTGAATATAAAAGTGAGCTGATTCTTCCCACTTTTGAAAGAAAAAAGCCAAATCAAAGTTTCTACTTGCACATGAAGAAGAGATTCAAAGATTGCCCAGAGAATTTACCTGAACAATTAGAAGATCTTTTCCTATAAACTTAGGAAAGACTATAGTTGACACGTAGTCTGTATGGTAAAACACTAGATACAGTGATCCAAAATTTCAGCTGACACAGATCACTGTAGCACAGAGGATATTCATTGAGTTAATTCACTTTGCCCCCTTTAAAAATTTTCTGGATCACTTTTAGTTCTTGGTCCAAGTAAGTTTGTGAATATGTCCCTTAAATATTTCTGAAGTGGACTGTAAAATTTTGGTTTGTATATTCAGAACCAGCACGGCATAGCTAATTGGCAACTTCTGCAAATTAAACAAAGTTCCTCTTTCAGGTTTTCCCAACTCTATTCAAAGGAAGCATTTTCTTTTACTATATGTTAGTATCAAGGGAACTTAACTGGTATCAACTGGATTTTTGTCCTTCAGGAGGTAGGTTTTGGCTTTGGGGTGTAATTTAAGGTAATGTTAAGTGATGTTATATATCTTCTATATGTTGTGATGTTGTTTTTCTAGTAAAACTCCCTATATTGTTTATTTTTATCATCTTCACAAGTGACACACGAATCTTTGATATGGATTTATCACATATTTTACTGGGAAGTATAAAAATATTTTTCTTCATCAACCACACACAAAGATTTTACTTGGTGACTGAAGGAAAGCTCTCCAAAAATGGGCAATTGACATTTCCTTTCTTGTAATCTTTTATTTTGCATTAGCCATAGCAGTTATTTTTCTGATCTGTCCGGCCAATTGTTGTAATCACCATGGTCTTGTTAAGCTATTTCCTTGAGAAAACGACTGCTCCCTTTTTTTTCCCTGTAGAATTCTTAGAATGAAAACATCATTTTACTGTCAGCAATGTGATGTGTTTCAGGGGAAGAAACTAATGACAGGTCATGACTTTTTTCAAGCAGGAAAAACAAGCCCTCTCCAAAGTATAAAAAGGCAGGTTGATTGCCTGTTCAGTGTCTGGGGATATTTTCTGAAGTCAAAGGATACACAGTGTGCTTGTCATATTCCTGCAGTCATGGAAACGTAGAGTGTCTCAAAAACAGTGACCTTTGGCTCTCCAGCTCCCTCTGAAACGTCCTATAAAGGGGAGCCAAACTGAAGTAAATCAGTGCAGAATGCTCCCTGCCTGATCACTCTCCTTAGTGATCACTTTAAAGCTGGTTGTTCTACATTTCAATGATCAAATCTTTCAGACACCACGTTGCATTCTCTTGGCCGGCTGCTAACCTTGCTCTCCAAGCAAAACTTGTGCAGCAGCTCCTCTCCTCCATACACACACAAACCAGGGTCAGCTGGGTGCTTAGATTGCATGTCCAACACCTGTTGCATGATTTGCTGTCAGAATCCATGTATTGTTTCAAAAATGCTACAGCACCTGCAAGGGAAAATAAGTGTAAGAGGAAATGACAGGGATTTTTTTTCTTATAAAAAAAGACCCATCCTTGATAAACAGATTTTGATCCAGGAGGTGATTATGGCTCTTTCGAAAGAGCTGCTACATTTCATGAGTCTTTCTGTTGTTCTTGGTCCATTCTCAGAGGATTTGAATCACATTTATGTTTAATTGTTTAACGCTATAATTTGATGAGAACATTAACTGGTTCCTACTCACTGAAGGAAATAATGGATGTCCTGGACTGTTACCACAAAAAGAAGGAGGGAACACATAGCCCAGATGCCTCTATTCCTCAGGCTCACTGGCTGGGTGAAGGGTAAAATCTGATCAAAACTAGGATGGGTGAGGCAGCTCTCTGCCAGCATGAGTGGTGCTGCCTTACACCATGTCCAGCCTGGTGCCCTCTGCATGGCTGCTGGCCAGGAAGGCTGGAGAAAGCCCTTGCATGTTCCAGCTCTCACCTGCCCTCCCCAGGGCAGCCACAGCCACCCACGCTCACCAGCACAGGGTCTGCAGGGCTCTCGTGGTGAGCAGCCTGCAGGAAACTGCAGGAAACTGCAGGAAACTTCCTAAGGGATCTGCAGAGCTGAATGCAGAGCAGCCTGCAGGAAACTGCAGGAAACTGCATCCCTCCCTGGAGGATCTGCAGAGCTGAATGCAGAGCTCAGAGCCCCAGCCCTGCTGGCTTTGTGCTGAGCAGAGCAGTTCCTTTCTCACACAGCAGCACAGTGGGATGGGAACGCCACTGACAGCTGTTCTCAAACTTGTTCATGCTGCTCAGTTTTCCCAGTTTTTCCACTGTGTGATACAAAGACATGTGGTGTTCTCTTCTGCCCAAGTTAACTTTTCTTTCTTTTTTTTTTCTTGTTATTTCTAGAAATCCCTATCCCTAAAACCTAGTGTCACGTAGCAGGAAATTCTTCATGCCACTTATTCATTAACTGCCCTTGTTTAATATGTATTTGGGCTTTTGGGCTTGGCTACTCCATTTTCAGCTGTTGCTAATTTTTTTACTGGAGAAGTGATCTACATTTTTTGTGTGGCAAAAATGCAGTTTGTCAGTGTGGTAAAAATAATTTCAAAACCCCTACATGAATAAAGCTTTGTGAGACCAAAGAAGAATTGCCATGTGTCGCCATAAATTGGTAAACTCTAGCTCCTGATCTAATGTCTGATTGCTGCATTATCTTAATATCCAGCAGCAAATAAAATTCAAAGGAGCAGAACATTCAGCTCAGATGTTTTTCTGTACCTCCCAGACTATGCAATTTTCTTACACTCTCTATCTTTCCACCTATATGAGGTTCAGACCTCAGTTGATCCTAATCTGTTAATTATGCCAGATTATGTGGTGGTTGAGTAATATGTAATAGGAAAGCAAAACATTTCAACTTGCTACCTTTGATCTGAACTCAAGTTTCCAGAGGGCATGAATTAGACTGGAGCTGGTCACCTGTTTCCTGAGTTATTCTTTTCCTAATTTCACTACATATAAGGCATAATTCCATATCCATGGCTTTTTGGCAAGAGTAGCCTTGAGAGAAAGAAAACACCCTCCTCTCAAAAAAGCTTTTTGGTATTTTTGCAGACTTAATTTCTTCTGAACAATTCCTTTGAAGTCCCTTCTGGTGAGGAAAATCCTGTGCATACTCTTATGACTTTTGCAAGATTAATTTATTCAGACTGGTCAGTCTGATTGACGAGAAGCCTTGTCCAAAGGTGAGCATTCCCTGTCCCACAGTTAGAGCAGGGAGATGCACTCAACTGCCAAACTTTGTTTCAGGTAATGCTGTGAACATGAAACTTCAATTACTCTTTCTGAATCAAAGAACCATGGAATTGGTTGGGTTGGAAGGGACCTTAGAATTCCCCCAGTCCAACCCCCTGCCATGGGCAAGGACACCTCCCATCAGACCAGGCTGCTCCAGCCTGGCCTTGAGCCCTTCCAGGGATGGGGCAGCCACAGCTTCTCTGGGAACCTGTGCCAGGGCATCACCACCTTCTCACAGAACAGAGATATTCCATCCAAATCTGCCTCCTTTCAGTTTAATGCCATTCCCCCTTGTCCTGTCACTACATGCCCCTGAATTATTGGTAAACAACAGTTTGTTGGGGGTTTCCTTGAGCCTGAGATCAGTGAAATGGGAAATTTGAGGGTTTGTGTCATCCCAGACAATATGCAGCAGTTATTTCTGAGGTGGAACTCGAGGCTCAAAACCATCTTTAATTTAACTGCAAACTCTTACCCCTCATTCAAACAATTTATTATTTCACTCCACCAAACACCAAGCACTCAGAGGCATATGGGGCAAAATGTCATGACATGAGAGTCCCAGATGCCCTTGGGATGTGCCCCGTGCTCTGCTGTCCATCAAGCTGAAGGCTGGCCTGGGTGATTTGCTCAGAGCAGAGATAACAAAAGGATTTCAGCCCAGTTTATTGCAGTGTCCCTCAGCCCCAGTGCATATCCATAGCTTTGGTGCACCTTGTTTGAACAAGTGTTGCTGCCCAAAGAGTTTTTAATAAGGTGCATAATAAAGTTTAATAGGCTGTAGCAAGCAGGCATGTTTGAACACATGTTTGCAGTATGTCTAAATGAAGTGTTTATATTTCTGCATGACCAGTATTGCTATTCCAAGTTAAATTCTATAAAGAAAAAATAGGGTAAAAAGATTACCAAAATACATGCCTGGTATTATGCTTCTTTCTAGAGGAATTACTTTGAAACTATATTTCTTGTTATGACATCAGGTTTATATTGTATGTTACAGTTTTCTGTGCCTGTCCAAGAAATGTGTAATTCTCAGGAGTTTCTACAGAAATTATGTGGATTTCTTCCTTGGTTTTAGCAGCATTTCTGGTGATTTGTCCTTCATACTACATTCAACATGAGGAAAAACATCAGTTTCAAAAGTATAGAAATGGTTCCAAATCCAGAGAGAATAATGATTTTTTTCCTAAAGTTTAAGTATTTTCTAGGACAAAGCCAATTGTGAAATTTATATATAAGAGCAAAGATGTCCCAGGCTTCTAGTGGTTTTTTTTTTCTGCTTTTATTTCCATTCCCTTCATTTTGCATGACTACATCTTTGGGGCATTCTTGGGTTTTTTTTTTCAGTATCTCTTTATACAAATCCTCGGTACTATGCAAAATAACAAAAATCATTGTAAGTGATCCTTTTTTACAAAGCATCACCAGTCTCCATAGAAAAAACCCATGGTTTATATTTAGAAGTGAATAGTTTATCTTGGAAAACAACATGGGTCTTCATCTTCCAACATTTATTCCAAACAGAGAATTTCTCTCTGCCATTTCTGTAAGAGGGACCTTATCAATGTGTACAAATATCTTGGGGGCAGATGTCAAGAGGTCAGGGTCACCCTTGTGAGTGAGTCTCTGACAGGACAAGGAAGGGGCACAAATGAAACACAGCAAGTTCTGTATTAATTATCTGAGGAAAAGCTTCTGACTGTGGGGGTGACTGAGCACTGAGCACTTGCTGCCCAGGCAGATTGAGGAGTCTCCACCTCTGGAAATGTCCAAAACTCACTTGGACACAATCCCGTGCTCTGAGTGAACCTGTTCTAGCAGGGCTTACACCAGATGATCTCCAGAGGTTCCTTCCAACCCAAATAGTTCTGTGATTCTGTGAATAATATTGGCATAATCCAAAGCTTTAGTTCTGTTGTCTGATATGTATTTCTGCCTCCAGCTCCTCCCAGCTACTGCTGTGTCTGGCTCAGCTCATCTGGCAGGGAGCGGCACCAGGACTGTCGCCTTGGTTTCTTTAAGATTTTTTAAGCTTTTTGATGTTACATTCCCATAATTAACTTTTTTACACATTTTTTGTAAATAACTTATTGGTTTTTATTCCTTTATGGAGTAGGATAAATTTGACGGACTGTTGGTTTGTCCTGTGTCATTGAAGAGGTGGCACTTTCACCCTCCAATGAAGAGTTGGCACTTTCACCGATCCACTGTCACTTTTGGAAATCTATAAATGTTAGAGTCAAAAAATAAACTTCCCTTTTTTACCTTGAAAACAGCAGTGTGTGCATGTCATGTTATTTCGTGTCCTATAGTGACAAAGGACTCGTGTGGGCTTGGTTCACTGGTGGCCTTGCATGGCCATCAAAGGAGACATCTCTGACACCCTGACCTTGTGATGGATGTTGTGTGAATGATGTTCAGAAAATCCTAGAAAAAATCAGCCCATGGCTATCCTCATCCAGCTGAAAAATAGAGGGATTGTCCAGCTTTGAGTGCAGACTGGTAAATAACCCCAAAACCTTTGGCCAATCTAAGGGAAATCAAAGCTTATCTCATCTGTAGCATGGGCTTGCCCAGCTCAGTGAAAGCTTATCCTTAATGCCAAATAATAGGTAACAATCTATTCTGCTGAGGTTTTGATAGTATATTTGAAGACCTATTATCTAGAAGATTCTGATTTAAAGCCACTTCAAACTGTTGGCAAAAAACTTTGCATTATTGATATTAAACATATTTTTGTTTTCTGATTTACTGCATGTTTTATTCCTCTTGAAGCTTAAAAGCCCAACTAAACAGACACACTGAAAAACAAATGTTGCTAAAATGATTAAGCAGCCCACAGATGGCTTATATGTTCCTGTGTCAATGAGACAGCTTTATAAATGAAGCATGTGTGATAACCATTTATGTTTGATTAAAAAAATGCTGAGTATTTTTTAAAGCAAACATATTTCCAAAGAAAAACATCAACCAACTTGATGAAAAGATTTAAGAGTCAAAAAAGCTTTCTAGCCCAGATGCTTGGTAGCATCTGTAACCTTGTGAAAATTGACCTGTAACATAGCCACAGGGTTCTTGATTCTGAGAAGAATCTTCTCTTTAAGGAAATTGATTTGCTTTACAAACCTTGACCCCTCACTATTTTTCATCCTCCACCAACCCCTGGGGCCCACTGACCTCACTGCAAGAAGTCACAGGCATGAGACACCCTCCTTCAAATGAGTGGAAAGATTTCCATGTAGGGTTTGCTGGGCCAAGGTTCACAGCAACAAATCTCTCCTTGTTCTGCTGCAAGATTAAGTCAAGATGACTGACATAATTGGCCAAACAGTTTTCTAACTGGCTTTTTACTTTTGAGATGACCTCTGTTTCTCCCGTTCGTCTGCTGATTACAGGTCAATAATACTGTCAAGGAGAGATAAAATAATTTTGTCACTTAGAAATATTGTAATGGGATAAAACCCCTGGCTTGTCATATCACTAAATTTGAAAAGATAATTGAGCTGTCAATTTAAATATCAAGTGAATGCCTCCATGCAAGCAGTGTTAATAAAAGCCAGGAGGAAGGTGGAGATGAGCTCAGCTGGCAGGTGAGGGGGGTGAGTTTTGCTGTCTGAGAGACAGGTAACTCTAAACTTACTCTGAATTAATCTGAGCTTCTTGTGTCTACAAGAGTACACAGGGTGCATTTACTTCATGAATATTCTTTCATGCAATCCTTGAACCAGCCACAGGTGGAAGATGATCTTTATTGGGAATGTCATTTCAAGCTGTCATCTTCTCCACCTGTCATGGAGACATGAAAAATCAGTTTATTGCCAACCCCTTTTTACCTCTTTCTACCAATATTCCTTTCAAAGGTCACTTGCTTGCCTGGATGTCATCAAGACAGTTACCAAGTTTTATTCCTTGCTGCCTACCAAAACATTCATGTAAGCCAAAGTTTGCTCCCATGCCTACAGCAGTAATTACAATTAATGGGCTAAAGTGATTGAATCATTGAAGGCCTGAGGGAAAATGTTTGCACAGTGTTTCAGTTACTATTTGCTTTATGGGCTCTGTTGGCTGCACTTGCCATATTTTGCATTTATTAACAGAGCTGTGTGATGTTCTGGCCCCTTCTTTGTGCTTTTGAATCACCCTCAGTTCTCCAGGCACATCCTGAGTGTCGTGAGTGCTGCACAAGGAGAAACAAACCTGAATTGAGGACATCAAACTGCACTGAGATCACACAGGGAGTGCTCAGCTCTCTCTGGATTCAAATGTCCAGTCTCAGCTGGGAAGATGTGCTGTCAGCATCAGCCACAATCAACACTATCCAAAAATAGGATCTGTGCAGTGAGAACCAGGCCAGCATATTTAAAGGTTTTTGTGGCTGGCTCCAAAAGTTTCATAGAAAATCAGAGTTCAGGGTTGGCCACAGAAGTGGTTGCGTGGACTGGAGAAGAGAAGCCAATGGTTTTGCCTGTGTGCAGCACTGGAAGAAGAACAAATTCACGTATCATGGGACAGCCAAAATTCACAAAATCAGCAACCAAGCCATGGATGAGTTAGAGCCCATCTGAAGAACAACATCACTGTGCAGAGGCATGAATGAGAAGGGTTTTTCTTTGTGGAAGGAGAAAAGGTGTATCTGGGGGTTTACAATCCTGAAAGAGAAGATGAAGTCTTCTCCAGCAGCATTTGTTTGGGGCTGGTACTGCAGGTATGAGTAAACCCTGTAATTTCCATGCTGCAAGAGAACTGCAGCCAAGAAGTATATCTGATCAGTCCCTAATCAAAGGCAAGCTCCCAAGAGACCTGACATTTGTGAAAATAATCCAACTGGATGTTTTAGCTATAAATGTATCTTCTTCACTTTCTTGTTCAGCTTTTTATTTGGGGGCAGATTTTGATCAGTGCTTTTACAGCTCTTTGGGACATAGAGGCTTTTGTATCAGCTTGTGGATTTTGTTACACAAAGTTTTCTTTGTGCATTGGAAGGCTGGAGAATTGGCTCCGTGCGAGCCTGTAGAGTTTATAAAACCTGCAAGCACTAACCTCTCTTGGCTTCTCCTGCAAAAATAACTGTGAACTTGGAAACCTCTGGCTTGAAACAGAACCCACAGATATATAAAACTGGTCTGAAACAGGACTGCCTCATCAGTGTTCATACAATTTAGTGGTAAATACCAAGCATTCAGAAGTCTTAAATCAGCCTCCAAAACCTTGAAATTATTGGTAGTCATGTTCTGCTAAATAGTCAGTTTGGGGTTCCCATTATTACTTTCTGTTTCTGGGTCATTTATGACAACACTTTCAAATTCTTCTCTTCTATGAAGACATGTAAAAATATTTTCTTTTTAAAATAATAGCCAAGTATCTTACAACCAGGTGACTCAGAGAGCTGAAGTTTTTGAAAACCATGGCATGCTGAGCCTTGTCACTCATTCAGCTTCACTCACAAAAGGCACTCAGTGTGCAGGACAGGGAAAAAGCAGATCCTGACCTGCTCACTGATGCAAACAAGTGTCTCTTCCTCTCCAGAAGAGTTAGTTAAATAGGAGAACAAGGAACCCTGGTGTACTGAGCAGCTTTGGACCCTGAAATGGTTTTTGTTGTAACATGTGAAATGTGTTACACAACACAAGAGATGTTTGGCTCCAGCAAAGATGGTTTCAAACTCTTGGGCTTCATCTCATTGTTTCTCTGACATCACAGTTGCCTTACCTTAGAAAATAAGCATTTTACCATCAAGCCTCAGAGAAAATTAATTAAATCTAAATGAGGTCACCTCCTTTTTTTTTTCCTTCAATTCCACTCGCATCTTAAAGCTGCACAGTGAAGGAATTAAAACTATAGGCGTTGTAGCTTCTTACATAAGGATTTATTTCATTAATACAGCAGGAATAGCCATTAATAAGCTATCACCTTTCTCTGAAAGAGCAATGGGTACCAGCAATCTCTAAAAACTAGCTTGCTTCTAATACTGATGTATTTTGCAGCTGTAGGCAAATTATTTACCGTCTACACCTTAATTTTCTACTCTGTTTTACAAATATTGCACATTCAGTGCTGCAATGATGGAGCTGCATTTTCTTGCCTGCTGGAAGACAGTGTCTTGGGAAAAGGGAAATAATGGTCTAGGAAATAAGGAAAAAATTATTCTTCTAGTGTCAGTTGACTTTGTTGTGTGGGAAGCTCTTTGTCACCCTTTCTTCTCAGTGCTGCTTGTTTTCCATGTAGGATCATAAGCTGGTCACACTGAGGCTGGATTCTCTTCACTCATTTTTAGCCAGCTAAAAATGAGCCCTGTGTACAGTCTCCCTTTAATCACAAGAGAGAGACCACTGCAGACTACTGCCTGTTTTAAACACCTCTGGGTAACTGCATCTACACATCTCCATTGGAACAGAGATTCATATTCTGGATGGCCAAATGTGAGTTCCCATTCTGAGATCCTGTTCTGGAGTGTTCTTAAAGTCTCCAAGCACTGAGCAGAATGCAATGCTTTCTTGAGAATTATACTCTATGATCAGGAGTCCCTGGATTCTTTGTTTGGATGAAATAGCATTAACTCTTCCTCCTGAAAAAATCATTCAGAGCTTCCATTGATTTGCATCAGAGCAGAGAGTGTGCTTAGTTTGCAAGTCAATAATTTTTCACATGCCCACACACACACAAGCCATATTAAAAATGGTCACTGAATTTAAAAATAGCCACATTTGCCTTTCTAGTGGTCAAAATGAAGGAGGACCCAGGGTACAGGGAGAGGCTGGGGAAGCTGGTAGGGACTCACAACTCTATCTCAAGTCAGCACACACAGCAAGGCTGGGAGACAGTGAAAACTCCCACCCTCTGACAGCTGCTTGGCAGCTTTTGAGAACTGAGTCATCACACCCTGACCCAATTTCTAGCAGACAGGTGTCCCAGCCACAGAAACCACCATCACAGGTGCCCCTGTTTTCTGTAAGTTCAGCAGAAAGACCACTAAGTTATTTGTTAGCCATCAAAAAGGTCATGGGGCTTTATTTTTCTACCAAGAACTCCTCTTGGCTAGTTTTACTTACCATTTGCTGTGGTCTGAAGATTTATGTGTTTTTCTTGGCATTAAACCTGTCTAGCTACATCTTCATTTGATATATGATTTTCACTGCATCTTTGGTGTGAATGTACTAGAATGAAAAATCAGAACTAGAGACAGAGCCCTCAAGTTTCAAAATATAATCCTCTCTATGGACTGCTAGAAAGAAAAGGTTTTTAACTACTCTAGGACTTGATGTTAGCCAGTAGGGTGATACAGTCTGAGAATAACAGTAACTTCTGTATATTTGCCAGGGTGTTGGGCGTTAAATGACACTTGCCCATGACTGAACTGAAAATTTTGGTTAATGATGAAGCACTTATCATCACATATTTATCTTCTTTTAGATGGTCCAGCTTCAGTTGGTGTGCAGGCAGCACGGACCCATTGAGGTCAGCATGCCCAGTGTGGCCACAGGTGTGACCCCAGAGGTTTTACACACCTGGCAGGGATCCAGCAGGGGTGCCTGACACACCCAGGACTGCACACGCAATCTGCACATGAACCACCTTCTCAAAGACAGGCTTTCCAATACAACAGCCACTGTTGACACCAATAGTCCCACATTTCTGATTTGCATAACCTCTGGAAGGCTGGATAGCAGAGGAAATCAGCAATAATAGCAGTGTAAATGGCTCTAAGTGAAAGCACCTCAGTTACAATGCCTCAGTTCACTCCACGCAGCCCAGTTTATGCTGGAGGCAAAATTAAGAGGAGACATTATGCCTTCATAAGAGCTTGACCTCAAGTGCTTCAGAAGACAGGAGAGACTACATTCAAAGCAAAGCAGGCTTTCTGTGCACAGTTATTCTTTAAAGGGCTTTGCTAGGGTTCACATACACACACCCTTTGCACATGAAACAGGAGAGGAAAGCAGCACCTAACAAATGAAGGTTGTGTGGCTCAGCAGCCCCAGCTGGCCCAGTTCCCAATATATTTTGCTTGATAAACAGCTAATCCCTGAGTATAGTGTGGCTTGCATTCCTCCAAACTTATCATTAATCACGGAAAACCCAAGTTGTCCTTGCACAGTGTGAGTGCCTATGAACAGCCCCTTTGATAAGAGTGTTTTTACATGCCTGCAGGATTTGGCTTTTTGGACCTCCGTCCTGTGAGTCTGAGGCAGACCTTCCTCTGCATGTGAGTCTGCTTTCATTGCTGGTTTCAAGCCACAGAGAATTAGTAGGGATGTTTGAAATGAGAAGTTGTACCACACTTAGGCTTGCCCATTGTATTTGTGCTGTTCCACACATAAATATTATATTCACGCACATTATAATGCATGGCCTTATGATTATGCACTGTCAGCAGACACAGAGGAGGCAGGGGACAGAAAAAGAAGAGAACTTCTAAGAGGAGAAAGGCAAACTTTTAAAGGACAAAATATTTAGACACAGTTTTGTTTCTTTTTAGTATGAAAGATGCATAGAGCAAAGAAATACAATATTTGCCTCCTTGTCTTATAGCAGACCCAGAAATAGGAAGAACAGACAACTGTAGGTCTTTTCCACAAGTAAGGAATAAATTAATTGCCTTTACGATAGGTAGATATTGGACACAGACACAAATTATATTGTGAGGTTTTTTCATAATGACTGTAGTTAAGAGCACATATTTCCACTGTGTATCAGACGCTTTGCATAGCCTGAGCTGTGAGCCAGGCTTATTTCAGCTACCTGCTCTGGCCCCATAGCTTTCAGCTGCCATAATATCTCATGTCTTTTACAAAGGAGTCAGTCCTCATTGGAAATGGGCAAATCTTCACATCCTCAACTATGCTTTTTATTTAAAAAATACCCCAAAACCATGAAACTCATTCCTGTTTTGGATTGTTCTCATCTCAACTTCAACCTATGATATCTATCCACAACTGAGAAAAAACAGTTCTACACCAAAAAAATGTTTTTACTTTCTGTATCTACATCCTTTAACTTCCTTACAATTAAGCCTTGTCATTCAGGGGAGAATTTAAACTATACAACTTCAACAGGCATGAAGGAAGGATACTGAGATGATACTCAAAACTAAAATGGTCTTCAATATGGGCAGACTTTACTTTAAAGGTACACTGTCAATGTGAGAATTTAGGCTTGCTCATTGCCAAACCTGCACTTGCACTGATGAACTTTTATTCGGGGAAGTTTGGTGAGGTGGCTTTTCATAAAAAGAGGCTCCTGGCACCTCTCTTTGTGCATTCTGCATTTCTTCATTTTTCATTTCCACACACAAATATTTCACAATTTGTTTCTTGGTGAATTTTTTGCAAGGAAATGAACACTGGCTTGATGTTTATTACTTTTGTAGATACCACCTGGTTAGCTTTACTTCCTTTTAAACATTTTTAAATGTATTTTGATTTAATTTAATTTGAGGGTAGGACACGTAGGGTGTTTGGTCAGGTGGCATGTGGACAGGCCTGAATAAAACTATCTTTATAAAAAGGAACACTAAAAGCAAAACAGAATTTCTGTTTTGTGTGCTGACTGTAATGGTTTTAGTCATGATGAGTGCTAAAATCCCATTTATAGAGAGATGAAAGTCTCCCAGGGTGGCAGATCAGGGTGGCAGCTCTGAGAGCAAGGGTGGATGCTGAGGCACTGGACCAGGTTTCCCAGGGAAGATGTGGGTGCCTCTCCTTGGAAATATCCAACACTCTGCCCATGGCAGGCACTTGGAATGAGACCATCTTTAAGGGTCCCCTTCAACCCAAACCATTCTGAGATTCTGTGATCAGGGAATGCAGAACTGCTTCTGTTGTGTAAGGAATGATATAGGTAATTGGCTTTTTCTTTTTTAAGCAAAACATAATTTAGATTTGGCTCATAAATTTTGCTAAATGTGAAGAGAAACTCAAGGAAGATGAAATTTCTGTGCACACTCCTTTGCTGCACCACACAGTAACTGAATTACTCCCTGTAATATCAATTTAACTCACAGAGCTGTGCCTTTTGCCACGAGAGCCACGTGACTGGTGTAAGAGAAATAATTTGGAAAAGGATTCTCAACCAGGATGAAAGGACACTTTGTGCAGAACAACAAGTATATGTGGGCTAATCCCTGCTCTCAGTTTCTTCATTTTTGGGCAGTATTTTCCAGCCTGTTGGAATGAAGCTGACCAGAATATATATTAGTTTCTGGGTATCTTGGAAGAAAATAAAGGCAATGTCAGAAGTATCCATTTCCTCTGGATTAATTCCTGGAGCCGGGTAGGCTCCTGTCAGCCAGTTCCAGGCTGGAATTGCCATTTAACTTTCTTTTTAAATTTAGGAAGTGTCAGAATTTGGGAGCTGGAGAAAACCAAGTCTTTGATTTGATGTCCAACGGGACAGCCAAGCAAGTAGGTGAACTGGTTTGGCACCAGGTATTTCACAGCCTGCTGAGGATGATTCTGGGTTTGTTTGTTCTACTGACATGTCTAGGAAATGAAAACAAATCCCCTCTGTTCACAACCCCCAGACTCTTGTGGCAGACCAAGAATGACAAATCAGAGCATGGAAAAGGAACTGGCAAGTACACCCTCAGAGCCAGCCTCAAGTTTGCTGCCAGTGAGCAACTGTCAAAAAGTCATTATAAAATACCAAAGCCCTTCACCTTGGGGTTCCTCAGGAGGGAAAAATTTCCAGCAGCAAAGAGAGGTCCTTGGGTAGGATAAAGCCCCCAAGTTGTTAGAGTCTGTTGATATGCCCAAAGAGAGAAAAAAAGTTTGGGTATGGATTTATTGGGGTGAGTAAGAGCACTTTTATTAGTGATTTTTTAAAGCACTTTTCCCCCATTTATGCCCACAGGTACATATTCAATTTTACATATTTATTTCATATTTGCACATACACATGCATTAGTTTATAGACATTGCACCCATGTACATGTGAACATCCTCAGTTTGGCTTTTTTCCCAAATAAAATCCATTACAAAGATGGCAACAGAGATGGGCCAAATATAAACAAAATTAAATGAATGCAAGGGAACTAATTAGAAGGATAAAACCAAACAAGACAATTCTGACCAAGTGTAAATCCAGACTGGAGTTATATCACTGTGAGTGCTAAACTAGTTCCCATATTTCTAAACAGAAGCAGAAGGAAAACTAATCAAAGAGAACAGCCAAGAAATTACTTCTTTAAAATTAATTTAATTCAGCATCAGGTACAAAAAAGGTTAATATAGCCGAATATATTGATGTTTGTCATCATTTCACTTACAAAGAACATAGATAATAAATATATTAGAAGCAGTTCCATGGTGTTTCACCTAATGGGTGCTCAATGAGTGTTCTGGTAAATTCTGAAGCTTTCTTTCTGTGCTCAGTATTCAAATTACCCACTGTGCCCACAGTACATATGGAACTGTGGCACTCATAGCCACATGGTGTAGCAGGAACCAAAATATCTCAAAAAAAGGGTTATACAGCCATGTAAACTCAATGGACTGGGCAGTCCCCAGCTGAGGTGCCCTCAGCTGTAACTGGCTGAAAATTGCTGTCCTGGCAGGATGTTAGTGGACATTCAGAGCTCAGGTGCTTTTAGAAATATAGCCCTTTCTGAGTGTGCTCCAGATAGCTTTTGCATTTGCATTTGCATCTTTTTTCATTCATTGCTAAATCAAATGGTTCTTTGTAGCATGTTTTACCCCTGGCCCCTCATAGCTGTTGGATGCTGTAATGTCCCATATTTACATCTCGTGTCCTACATGTGTCCAAACTCATGATCTATTTTTCATAGATAAGCAGTTGTGATTGGAAGCAAAGGAAAATAAAGGTGTCTAAGTTGTAAATGTCTAAATGTAGGCTTCCAAACCTGAATGTTGGCACCCAAATAACTGGCCAGCTTTCCAAAAAGCCAAGCCCCTGGAAATTTCCAGTAATCACAGTTGCCATACCAACGACTGTCAGCACTCTTGCAAAAGCAGGTCATGTATTTAGGTGCCAAAATGTAGCAAGAGGGGTCTAATTTCAGGGCTTTTTTTTTTAGATCTGGCCAAGTGCACTGATGATAATTGAGAACAGTTTCACCTCTGCTGCCACTCTCCAACTGCAGTCACAAGACTTGCTATGGTCTTGCAAAAGGGAAGATGTTTGGGGAGGTGAGGCATGAGGTGTTTGCAGTTTTTCCCAGTTCCACCCTGGTGTTCAGGCCTTTGAGCTAACACTGAGATACCCCACAAACGGGTTTTGGGGCTGGGGTACAGGCCTTTGAGCTAACACCGAGATACCCCACAAACGGATTTTGGGGCAAACAGAGGTGTGGGGTTTGCTGTAGCTCGTTTCCCTGCGCTGGCAGCAGGCTGTGGCTCAGACCCACGGACACAGGGAGGTTTGGTTTGGTTTGTTGTGCTGCAGGGAGTTTCCTGGGCCTGCCATGCAGGCAGGGATGTGGCCAGGGCTCACCCACCCCGGCCAGTGCTGCCATTCCCCCTCGGGGCCCTTGCCCTGGAATCCTGCCCTGCCAGCCTGCAGTGCCCTTGCTGGGAATGAGCCAAGGGGTTTCTGAAGGCAGGAGAACTGTGTCCTGCTTGGTCCCAGCTCCTGGGAGCTCTGAGCACAGCTCTGGGCGGCCTCTGCCTCCAGATACCTGCCTGACCTCAGGCAAGCCACTCACCCTCTCTGTCCTGAGGCACAACAAAGATAACGCCACTTCCTTCTCTGTGCATTCTGTGGGCCTTCTTCAGATCAGGGGTAAGCTCCTGAGGGCAAGGTTTGTCTTCTCAGTGTGTTCAGTGCCTATCAAAACAGAGCCTTGATCTCAGCTGGGGCCTTGGGGCACAGCTGCAGTGCTGTTATTATCATTAATAATAATAATAGTAATGATGAATGCAATCAGATCAAAGCCCCTGCCTGTATGAGTCATTTTTTGGGGTAAAGTTAGTCATTGCAGAGAGCAATAGGTGTATGTAAACTTCAGGCACTGCCAAGGCTTCTCTTTTTTCCCATCGTTTGAAAATTCCCCCTTGGGAGTCTGGGTGAGCAGCACGATGAGGAAGGGCCTGGCCCTGCCAGCGTTTCCCTGCGGACGGGCATTTGTGCTCACACGCCTGACCCTGGAAATGTTAATGGGGTAACTGTGTATAGCTCAGCTACATAAATACCCTCTGTGGGTTCTCTGCATCAGGGGTGAAACTCCCATATCGAACCTTCTCTGAATGCAATTCAATCTCAGGCATTGCCCTCGGGTGCACCTGCATGACAACCAGCACCACATGCCAGAAACATACTTTTTCTTGTTAAGTGCTGCAGATTTTAGTTGTTTGGGGTTTTTTTCTTCCATTTTGTTTTTTAATCACTTGAATGAATCACAACAAAGGTTTCTTGAAAGGGAAAAAAGAGATTACAAGAATTAATTGTTTAGTAGAAACTTCAAAATTAGATTTTTCACCTGAAAGTAAAGTCCTGCAGCCAACTGGATTACACAGGTGCAAAATAAGACACAAGAGGGAGCTCACATAATAAATAATAGTGATAAACAACATTTTGAAAACAGTTAAATCCTATGGAGGAAAGGCAATTAATAAACATTACAATTCCTATTTGCGGTTGGGGTTCTCATGGCTGCAGTTATTGTTGCAGGCTATGGGAACGTGCTCACACACAAGGATCTCAGCACACCAGGCTTTGCCGTGGAACACAAAGGCACAACCCACTCACAAGAGCTTCTGGGGGCATGGAAGAAGGGCACTGAGCCAGGAGGTGACGGGGAGATGCTGTTCTGGCAGTGCTCAGGCAGAAACGACCTGAGTTCAGGGCTCCTCCAGGAGTTATTGTCAAATACCCAATGTGTGTTGCCATTTAAAAATGTATTTAAAAATCTATGTGCATTTAGGTTTCTGGAGAATGATGGCTCATATTCGAGAGACAGCCACATATACAGAAAATCAGAGGACTTGAAACTGAGTCTGCAGCCTAAATGTTGAATTTTGTGCTTGAAATCAGGAGTTTAATTTTTGTGCCTGCAAGTTTCATTCTCTCCAGCAACCACATTTCTCAGAACTTAGAGAAACTGTGCTCTTTTGACAAACACACTTGACAAAACTCTTTAAGGGTTAATGCAATCAGTCAAAACTTTTCAATTCCTAAAGTTCTTGTGAAAATAAGGCAATATGTGTCAGTAACCACAATGGGCTTGATCTGCTAGCAGAGATCCACCCTCTCTGCAGCCAGACACAGGTTTCACAGGGCCGGACCCTGGGACTTGCATCTTTCTGAGGCTGCAGCTGCAGTAGTGGCACAGGCATCTCTGCTCGTCTACAACAATGGAAAAACAGAACAGCTGGAGGACTGCCCCTAAATCAAGGTCCCCACATTGTGACAACTCTGGGCATGCATCAGAATTAGCACCTGAGAGGAGGTTAGAGGGTCATCAGGGGGCCACTAGTTTGGGAAGGACGCACACACAGATCTAGTAATGCATACTACCCTCTGATAGCCATCACCTCCAACAAGAAAATGTATCTTGGACAAAGTTGTCACTGGGGTTGGAAGGGTCCTAGTCCATATGCTGGTTGGTGGCCACCACAGGTCTCTTCTCAGACATGTCCCTCCAGAAGTGTCCCTCCAGAGACAGAGATAAGATGTGTGGGTTTTAGAATCTATCAGCAGAGATCCACAATTAATGTAACTGCAGGGACTGTGCACCTTCTTTCATATGCCAGGAGCTCTCTGGTGTGCTGAGAGCTGAGTGCTGAGAGCCCTTCAGGCAAGGGCAGAGCCCTTCCTACACTGGGACACCTGAGTCTGTGCTATGAACATATCCACCCACATCAGCAGTGGCTCCATTTTGTTCCTCTGCTCCTGCAGTGCAAATGGGCCTCACCAATCAACAGAGTCACTCATGGGGAGCTGAGAGATTTGTTCATCCTGGCAGATGTTTGTCAAAGGGCCCGTCGAGCAGCTCAAGGTGCCTCTCATGAGTCTGCATCAGCCGTGTGGCCACGGGCTGTTGTTCACTGTGCAGTGCGGTGTCCCTCAGAGACCATCCACATACCAGCATCAGGGACTCCACAGACTGGAGGGAACCTAAAGGGAATGTGCAAGATCTGACAAAGGAATGTCCCCTTAATGTGTAGCTTGCTGGAGCCTGGAAGGGACACAATAAGCATCCGAATGTTACACAGACTTTTCAAGCACACAGTGGAAGGCCATAAGAACTTCAGCAACTGAAATAATCAGAGACATTTCAACCCTGAGATCCTTCTTCACTATAAGATTTCAGCTTAGAAAGTTTAGTCTGAATAAACTGACTTAATGCTGAATACCCTGGGCCTCAACAGTGTGATTTACTCTTCCCACTCCTTTGAGAAAAGTGGATGAATTCTTAAGCAGAGAGGGCATTTTGCAGCCAGATTCCACAGCTGCAGAAAGGCAGGCCGTGGATCCTGGGCTGGCAGGGAGCATCCCCACGCTGCTTGGTGCATTTGATCTCTGCAGAGGAAGGAGCACATTCCCGGCGTGGCACCGGGGCCAGCTGGCCTGCAAGGAGCAACGCTGGCTCTGACTGCACAAGCAGGTGCTCGCTTCCCCTCCCCATCACATGGGGACAGTGGGACAACAGCTGTAAATAGAGCGAGGTTTAAAAAAATGGAAAAATAGAGATTTAAAAAAACCCAAAACACAAACTTGCCTGTCTTGCATCGGAAACTTGTCATGTTTTTAATCTAAATTGAAGTTGTGCTTGTATTATGTAGTAAAACAATTGCCTACTACCAGGGCCTACATTTTTGAGAAGTGAGAATGAGCCATATGTCTTCCATAAAAACATACTAATACAGTTCAGCCTGTTCTTTATGCTTTCTGGTAAATCATATTCTTTTACAGGCCATAGTTAAAGGGAGCATTATTTTTGTTTGCCAGAAAGTATTTACAGTACTGTATTATCCTTCATCTCTACCAGTTTTCATTTGTTACTATTGACACATGGTAAAAGAGTTTTAATTATCTCCAGGCTCAAGTACAAGGATTTTTTATAATTCAGTCAGGTCTATTTAATTTCCAGTATCTAAGCTACCATAATGGAAGTGTTACTCAAGGTTTCTTCTTCAACTCCCCCCTCTTTAGATCATAATGAAGACAGCTCACTTGAGCAAATAGTTCCTTTGAAATGTTAATCCTCCTCAGATGTGTTTTTTGTTAGATCAGCTGCACTGTTAAAATACTTTCTATTTTCCCATTAATTGGAATGCAGAATAACACTTATTAGCCATATGGACACAAAGTAGCTCGTTGATGAAGACAACTGAATTAAAGCCTCATGTTAAACAATGAATTAACTGTGATAGAGGGTGAAAAAACCACACTTACATAAAACTGGGTTGTCTGTCCCTCTCTTATCCAGTACGATCTCTCCTTAAAAGACAAAATATATTTCAGACATGGTCCCCAGTGCAACCTAAAATCCATACAAAAGCATAGAAAGGAGAGCGAATGTAAAAACCTACAGCAAAGGGGCTTATGGAAACACTGGTTTTTTTTAAATTTATTGGTTTATATGAGTTTTTATTTGGCACTTAAAGACTGAAATCCCAAGGAGCTGAACTTTTCCCTCAGCAGCGCATGTGGAGGTGCATGTTTGCTGCAGAGCTGGCTCTGGTGTGAGCAGCACCGTGTGGGATCTCAGGTGTGAGCAGCACAGTGTGGGATCTCAGGTGTGAGCAGCACAGTGTGGGATCTCAGGTGTGAGCAGCACAGTGTGGGACCTCGGGTGTGAGCAGCACCATGTGGGATCTCAGGTGTGAGCAGCACAGTGTGGGATCTCAGGTGTGACCAGCACAGTGTGGGATCTCAGGTGCTGCTCTCTCCTTCCCTGGCTGCACACCTGGC
Organism: Ammospiza caudacuta; assembly: GCF_027887145.1. Classification (NCBI taxonomy): domain Eukaryota; kingdom Metazoa; phylum Chordata; class Aves; order Passeriformes; family Passerellidae; genus Ammospiza; species Ammospiza caudacuta. The sequence continues at coordinate 78,158,434 of NC_080596.1, forward strand.
TTGGAGGACTCAGGTGTGAGCAGCACCGTGTGGGATCTCAGGTGTGAGCAGCACCGTGTGGGATCTCAGGTGCTGCTCCTCCCTCCTTCCCTGGCTTGCCCCAGTAACGAGAGCAGCTCTGGGATTGCTCCTCAATGAATTGTGGGGGAATGTGCTCGGCTTCCCTGCGGTGTGAAAGGCATTCGAGGTGGGTCATCAGCATTGAAATATTAAATTACTTGGGCAGGTTGTGTGAGGTGAGCAGCCAAGGAAGTTGCCTCCATGTAAATCAGTAGGCACAGGAGAAAAGCTCTGCTCGATCCAGGGGGGAATGAATGTGCCTGGGAGGACGTTTAGGAAAACACCAGATCAGAACCTCAGCTTGTGTGCAGTGAAAGCATGGTTAAGCTTCAGTAGACTTCAGTAAATATGGCTTTGTTTGGAAACTCTGCCTGTAATTTTGAAACAGGAGACATCTGAATCCATGAAAAATTTGAGTCCTAGTCTATGCTTCAATGAAAGCTCAGTCTTTCTGGAAATATGTCCCTCTTTATTGTTCCTTGATTTGCACATTTTGTGCAAGTCTGAACACGGACACACAATAATAAAGGAGTAGGAGCTGGGGTGAATGAAGCTTCTGTTTACAGGTATGGCTTGCAGAGGGACAGGAAGCTGGTGTTATTTACTTAAGCAGAACAATAGATCATTTGCTATGCAGTGGCATTTCCACTGCTGGCATGGGTGGGTGGGTGCATCCTCTGCTCACACCCTCGGCTGCTGCACCCTGCCTGCTCCCACTGCCTCTGGCACTGGCGATGCCTCCAACAGCAATCACAGAGATTTCCAGATTCCAGCAATTGACAGAGAGTAAATTTGCAAATGTGCGCTGTGCTAACATGATTAGGCCTGTGAACATGCAAATCCTTGGAAAGAATTTTGGTTTTATGCAACTGACGTAAATAAAAAGGATCCTGTTTATGCACTGCCTAGACAGCCTCTGCACAAACTGGACTGCCAGAGATGATTTCATTCACCTCTTTAGTGAGACACACAGAGAACCACAGTACAGATAGCTCCAGGGCATAATTTTCATGATAATCAAAACACAGACACACTACACAATGGTTTACAACCAGAACTGGGAGCAGATATCTAATTCTGAGGAAGGAGGAAAATTTTTGTGTCCAGAACACAAGCACATCTCCTGATGCTCACAGGTCCCCACAGCTACTCTGTCTGATGTCACGGGATTTTGGGGAGCAGTAAATGATCCTTTTCAGGTAGACCAAATAGGCAGTGTTTCTAACAGCACCAGGCTGTGACTGACTCACACAAGCAGGAGAGCATTGCTCTTGATCTTGAGTTCCAGCTGAGGCCAAAGACTGGAAATTGTGTCTGTGTGTCCTTGCTGTTTGTTTGACTGATCAATTGTCCTTCCTTCAGCAGGCCAGTGTGTCTCTGATTTGGGAGACACAGTCCTGAGCAGAGTGGTCCTTACTCTGACTTTTCCCTCCGAGCACCCCACAAGTTACCTTGCTTTGCACCTTGTTGCAGTGCAAAACAACCAGAGCTTCATTAAAAAGCCTCACACAGAGATCAATCAGGTTACTCTGGTTAATCTTGACTCTCTCACTTGGCAGTGGATTATAACCTCCCTCATGAGGTAATTTCTAATTCCTCATGGAGAAAGTAAGGTGGATTCTTTTGGCATTTGCAACAGCAAGCAGGGAACAATTCACTTGAGTGTTCTGCTGAAAGGCCAAAGTGTTGTGCCGAGGGTGTGCTGGGTTATCTTCCATAATGTGGAGTTGTGAGCACTGTACCTGGGGGAAAGAAAGTGGGGAAGAGGTCTTTGAGTGGATGGAGATTATCAACACTTCCCTAGGGATGAATTCCACATGGGCTCTGCTCATGAAGCCCTTGACACGAAGACCTTTTCCAAACAATGATTCTAAGACTGAGTATTCAAAGAAATCCTTGAGTCAGGGAACATGGAGTGTTCTCTCATTGCTGATAATAGAGGAAAATATCATCTGCTTACCAGAGAAGGTTCTGATAATTTAAACAACTTTTTCATTGGAGGAAACCCTCAAAGTTTTATTTGAAACATATATTATTAAAATTGTGAAAGATTTGAATCACCAAAGTTTCCTAAGAAAACCTTGATATTCTTATGGCTTCCTCTTTCTCTCCTCTTTATTTTCCCCCAAGTTTTTTCAATAGCAAATTGTAAAGAGAAGAGAAAAGGCTGGTATAGGACAGAAAAAAAACTAATAGTTATAGTTTTCAGGTGAAAATATGAAAATGGACTGGCTGACTGATTTTTTGAATATTTCTAGTTCCCTGTGGTACTGCTGTGAAATTGAGGTTAGTGGTGGTTGGTTGCATTGATATATGCAGACCAGCACAGCTGAGATTGGAAATTTTCTTGTCCAAGATCCCTTATCACAGTCCAATCAGTCCAAGCAACTTGTTCCAGACTCTTTTAAAGTGGTCCTTCAGCTCCTCCTGCAAATCCAAGATCTCTGGATGTTTATTTTTCCTTTGCTGAATCCTGCAGATCTCTTGGCCACAAATATTGCTGATTCCTACCAGTGAGGGGTATATGCAGCAGTGTTTCTCATCCTGTTTTACAGGCCATGTTCTTTCTCTTTCAGCATTGCTCAGAGAATACTCTCTAATACTCTTCAGAAAGCAAGGTCACTTGTTGACAAGAAATCTTTAAACCAGTGACAGAGGAAAAATTAAAAATACTCACTGTCAGATGCATAGAAATTTATCTATCACCAGCACTTTTCCTACAACAAAACCAGGAAATTCACAGGCAAAACAGCCAGGATACACTCTCAGCTGTTTATAACAAGCCATTGAACAATGTTAAAAAGCAGTTTGCTTTGGACAGGCCTTTCAGTGGCCTAAACCCTGCATGGTTTAGAAAATGGTGCTCAGTGCTATTTGTTATTTGTGCTGTCCCAAAGCCACGACAGTGACACTGGGCACAGGAGCCCAGAGAGGGAACCAAGGGTTTGCAGTCCCACTGCTCCCCTGTGCCACAGATTTTGGGTGAAATCTCAGCCACTTTGGCTTTCTGAGTGCCTGGAGTGGAGGGTGACTGTCCATGTGGGTCTGTTCAGCACCCAGCCCAGCAAGTGCTACCCTTTCCCTGGAATTACAACAAAATACATGAAATCCTGAGACCCAGACATAAAATACATAAAATATGAGACCTGTGGAGGAAACTGAGCCATCACAACTTCAGCTGCTCTGTTTATACTGAAATACTTTGGTTGTCATGGCCAACAAGGTACAATAGTCATGCAATTAATGCAGTCTACTTTTAAATGTAGGAGGTTTTTTTCTTTCTTTTCAGTCCACAGAAAAAAATTGCAATTTTTATTATACATATCCAAATCATCATTAAAAATCTAAAACATTTTCTCTCTGAGAAGATTTCAGCCATTTCCAAAAACAAGTCTTCAGTTCTAAGCTGTTTTAACTGTACTGCTCTTTTGTTAGTTCCAATGGATTATTTTGAAATTTCTCTAATTTATATTTCAATGTACTTTCTAGGCATGCTGGCCATTCTTTCAAAGGAGCATAAAGTGGTTATTGTTAATACATACATACTGGGTAGCAGCAAATGTTTCTGGAGTACTGGGCTTTCTGTAATGACATTAAATGAAGGGGAAAAAAAGGAGATGAAGTAATACTGATCTCTATGACAGCCTCTGTTTGCAGGACAAGGATTTAATTCAGAATTAACCCACATTAGTGTTAAAGAAGCCATTACTCACTTGCAAATTTTTCTCCCCAAAACCCCATTTCATTGCTCAGCGCAATAAGCTGGTACATTTATCCACAAACATTTGATGACTGATGCTTTATTTTGCCTTTGAATGTTTCTTTAATGAAATCTGGGTTCTTAAAAATATCCAGTAACATAGTTAACCATTTTGTTTTCACATTAACAGAGCAGTTATTCTCTTGCCATTTCTCATTTACCTAACTTTGATATGTGACTCCCTGTAACAGAAAAACAAAAATCAGGTATCAATACAGATAGAAATTGTTTGTAAAATTTTACTTGGTATAAAAAATGTGCCTGCCTGCGTGGCTTTTTCATTCTTTGTTAGCAGGCATACATTTCCTTATGTTTTGCATTAGCTGTGGAAAACTTCCTTTGAGTTTTGTCGAACTGTCTTGTTCTGAGAATGCATAAAACAACTCTCTTCCAAGTTTAGGATATGCTTTGTTGTCCTTTGAAAGTTATGGTGCGGATTTGCTGAGGGCCATTTAGTCCAGCAATGCTCAGAGTCCAGCAAAACTATTTCTAGGCTAAATGGTGCTTCTGGTCTCTGAGGAGCTTCTACAGCCGCCAAAAATCCCTGGGACATGTGCACAGCCCCTTTTCCCAGACTGAGCTGTGTTTGAGACCAGAAATGTGGGCATGTGTTGATAAAAGAGAAGATTAATGTTATACTATCTGAAAATTGTCTGACACGAGCTGAATCTCTCCCATTCCTGGCTCTGCTGGGTGGTACTTTAAGGTGGAGCCACCAGAAAAAGAGCTTGGGTTAAGGCACCGAATTGACCCAGTGGGCTCTTTCTGAGTTAAAGAAGGGGAAATTTTGGGTGCTGAGCTCCTTCCTTTTGCCTGCCCCCAGCATGGGGTCACACCTGTCTATCGGGGGAAAATCTGAAGAGAAGAAAGGTGCAAGAGAAGAAAGGTGTGAGAGAAGAAAGGCGCAAGGGAAGAAAGGTGCAAGAGAAGAAAGAAAGGTGTGAGAGAAGAAAGGTGCGAGAGAAGAAAGAAAGGTGCAAGGGAAGAAAGAAAGGTGCAAGAGAAGAAAGGTGCAAGGGAAGAAAGGTGCGAGAGAAGAAAGAAAGGTGCAAGGGAAGAAAGGTGCGAGAGAAGAAAGAAAGGTGCAAGAGAAGAAAGGTGCAAGGGAAGAAAGGTGCAAGAGAAGAAAGAAAGGTGCAAGGGAAGAAAGAAAGGTGCAAGAGAAGAAAGATGCAAGGGAAGAAAGGTGCAAGGGAAGAAAGAAAGGTGCAAGGGAAGAAAGGTGCAAGGGAAGAAAGGCGCAAGGGAAGAAAGAAAGGTGCAAGGGAAGAAAGAAAGGTGCAAGGGAAGAAAGGTGCAAGGGAAGAAAGAAAGGTGCAAGGGAAGAAAGGTGCAAGAGAAGAAAGGGGCAAGGGAAGAAAGGTGCGAGAGAAGAAAGAAAGGTGCAAGGGAAGAAAGGTGCAAGGGAAGAAAGGTGCAAGAGAAGAAAGAAAGGTGCAAGGGAAGAAAGAAAGGTGCAAGAGAAGAAAGGTGCAAGGGAAGAAAGGTGCAAGGGAAGAAAGAAAGGTGCAAGGGAAGAAAGGTGCAAGGGAAGAAAGGCGCAAGGGAAGAAAGAAAGGTGCAAGGGAAGAAAGAAAGGTGCAAGGGAAGAAAGGTGCAAGGGAAGAAAGAAAGGTGCAAGGGAAGAAAGAAAGGTGCAAGGGAAGAAAGAAAGGTGCAAGGGAAGAAAGGTGCAAGGGAAGAAAGAAAGGTGCAAGGGAAGAAAGGTGCAAGGGAAGAAAGAAAGGTGCAAGGGAAGAAAGAAAGGTGCAAGGGAAGAAAGGTGCAAGGGAAGAAAGGGGCAAGAGAAGAAAGGTGCAAGAGAAGAAAGGTGCAAGGGAAGAAAGTAAGGTGCAAGGGAAGAAAGAAAGGTGCAAGGGAAGAAGGCTGCAGGGCTTTTCCCAGAGGAGCCCAGCAGGCTGTTGAGGGTGGCTGCTGCCCTCAGCTCACCTCCCTGGCTGGGAGCTGCTGCATGGGTGCGTTTTGCTATCGTCATCCCCTTTCTGCTATTTCATTCAGTCATGGGCCCTGAATATTTAAACAACTCAAACCAGAAGACTTTGTTTCCTTGGCTCTGTATTCTCCCAGAGCAAAAATAAGCCAACAAGATGTTTCTAAGAAAAAGGTCGATGCTATCTTTTAAAATGTACTTCCAACTGATTGTTATCTCTCTTGGAGCTGGGCCTTCTGCCACCCCGGCTACCCCTCCTCCTGGCATCAACCACTAGCTCAAACCTCACCAGAAAGATGGAAAGTTTCAGCCCTGCCCCAGCCTTGCAGGAGGCATCTGGCCTCTAAAGAATGTCAGAAATTGAGGTCTTTTGAGATCTTCGCATGTTTTGCACTTGAAAATTGTCTCCAAGCACTTTTGAGAGCCTGGTTATCTATATGGGTGTGTGAGAAATGCCATAGGACGGGCAAGATGAGTCACACACAAGATCCTGTTTTTCACAGAACAAGCCCTGGTGGAACTGCTGCTTTAACCCCTATTTTTTCATTTCTCAGAGTTTGTTCCCTTCCTTAAAACCTGTTCCCTTCACTTGCCTTGAGAGGATCCTTTGTCACGTCCTTTCCATGGGTACCATTGACTTTTTTTGATTCAGTGGTGCTCACTTCTGAGAGATCCTTTCTGCTCTTTGAGGGTTATTTGTCCTTTTGCAGCAAGGCACTGTGCTCTCTGTGTGGACGTGAGCCCTGCAGAGCATTATCACTTGGACATGCACGTTGGTGCCAAGGGGAGATAATGCCCTCTTTTCACACTGAAGCCTGCCCGTAGGAGTGTTCCCAGTACGATTTTCACAGTCATAACTGCAGTTAATCTTAAACTTGGCAGACCCTTCCTTTCTCTGTAGCGTTTTTAATGACTCTTTCAGGGTGGGAGAATCCTGAGGGGTTTTGCAGCGCTGCATTCACCTACTGATTCATTCTTGCCAGGTTGGCGTTGCTAACCAAGGTCCAGGTTAATAAGCAGTTCTACCATTTATATTTCAGTGCAGGAAGTTATCTGTCTTTTCCAGCTAACAACGCTGAGAGGAGGAGGAAGCATTTTTTCTGAGCAAGCAGGAGGTGCCATGCTGCACAATGGTCAGTAAATATGTAGCAGCAATTTACAGGGTTTATTTTTAATCCAGGGCCTACGTTAAGAGAATGGCATGAACTGGATAAATCAATCAGGCTGTTGCAAAGCAAGCTTGAAATGAAAGGGCAGTCAAGGAGGAAGTGGTAAATAACACACAGGACTGATTGCTTCTGGGCACAGCTAAGGCCTTGGGTTTAAGGAGTAATTACCTGGTCACACCTAAACCCTGCTGGTGTGCAATGTGCAAACTGCAGACTTCAGCTAGGAGGCTGCTCCTGCCTTTGACAGCAAGAATTTCCTTGGTAAGAGCCATTTACTCCTGGTTTCCTGAGGGAGCTGTAGAGTGTGCAGACCCCATGCTTAGTCCATTGTGATCTTTGGTCTCAGCACTGGCACAGAGCTCATCTGCTTCACCTGAGCTGTGGAGCAAGGGGAAAGGAGCAGGAGAGCAGACATTCCTCCTCTGTCACAGAGTCAGGATGCAGGGCTGAGCCCCATAAATAATTTGTGCCAACCTGGCAGCTGGTTAGACCAAGGGTACAAAAATGCTCCTTACACTTCGGGGTGGTGGGCATGCTCTGCAACCCATCAGGGGAGAGCCAAATGCCACATTTGCAATCCTGCTGCCTGCTAATCCCACTAAGGAAAAAAAAAGGCCAGAATTCAAAGAGAGCCAAACAAACTGTGTCTGCCATTGTACTCATGGTGAGAAGCCTGCAGCTCATCTGCCTTGGGTGTATCTGGGCAAATGCAGGGTGATTTTCTCTCAGTTTGTCCTTCCTAGAAGCCTGTTACAAACAGATAGTGCAGAGCCTTTCCTGCAGCATGCAGACACAGATGGCCCTGCCCTGTTGAGGTGATAGCAAACGGAGGTCTGAAATTGGATGCAGTAATTGCATGGCTGCTTGCTTCCTTGGCTCCCTGTTCAACCTGAGCTGAGCTGGGAAACACAGCACACCTGAGGAACCACCAGAGACAGGAGACCAGCTGTGGCCATGGTGTGCCTTTCATCCCACAAGATGGTCCAACCATCGATCCAAAAACATCAGGCTGCCATTGTTCACCAGTCTGCTTCCAGGGGCAGCTTTCTGCCAGGAGACAAGCAGTGGGTGATTAAAGACTTCCTCAGCTGTGTCTCAAAGGAAAAAAATCAAATCCAATTTATAATTAGGAAGACAATGGCATTCAAGGGTGAGGGAGATCTGTGAAACAACATGCCTTGGTGGAAAAAGGAACAAGATACTGTGTGTGCAGGGTGCTCTGGGTATCACATCCAGATCCCTGAGATTTGCCATTGGTCCCAGAGCTCCCAGAACTGAAATGCAGATTGTCCTACCCATCAGTTTGGGCCATGTGTCAACTAACATGCAGAATCAATCATGGAGACACAGAGAGCAAATGGCAATGTCACGTCATTCACATGCATGAGTGTCACATGTCCCCTTCACCTGGACCCCAACAAAAGCAGATACTGGGACTTGCACTTGTACTAGGGCGCTCTGCTCTGGGATTTAGTCAGTTTTCACCTGGTTGTGATGTCAGGTACCTGGCAGGTGCAGATGAGCCTCACTCCAACTGCCCTGCATCAGCAGGATCCTTTCTGTGCACAGCCCGACTTACACCCACTGAGCAAAAAACAATGTACACATATTTTCCTAAAAAATTCTCCAACTTTTCCTGAGCCTGAGCTAAACCTTCTTATCTAATATCAAGTAATTTAAGCATTTTTAACATTCTAAAGACAAGTTAATCCTTCTGTAGGGGAAAGTCAGAAAATGGGCTTAGAATGACATTTTAACAGTGTCTATGGTATGTTAAGCTGATGAAAAATTCTAGCAGCAGTTTCAAGCACTTTTGGCTAAAACATTACTGTGATCTTAAAGCATTGTAAAATATAAGTATCAAGCCAAATTGCTCGGTGTTTGTCAATAATGTAAAATATGATATTCTACCAACACAAAGTGCTTTTTTTCTCCCTGTAACTTCAATTCTCAGATATGGTTTTAGTGACATGACACATTTAATAGGAGCCTTAATCTGACCTGGTCCTAGACTACTTATATTTATTTGTCTCATTTGAACTCCCTACTTTCCCAGGTAAGTTTTGTTGCCAAGTAATTCTTGATTTTCATTTGTTTTCTGAGCCTTAATTTCCATAATTTTTTGGTTTTATCAGAGTGTGGCCATTTCAATGCATGCTAATGATGAAGTGACAATCTAAAACTCCTGTTTGTTCACAGGAAGACAAAAATGTTAGCAATTGAGATGTTTTTGATTTGTCCAAGGCATTTTGCATTAATTAGAAACCCATCTTTGAGTTTGACTTTCATTAGGGTTGTATTGTCTCTTTTGGAGATGACAAAAGAACATCAGGAAAGTTTCCTCATTTTCTATTAATGTTCTTGCCTGATGTCCAAAGGAGCTCAGAGGTTAATAAATAAAGCATGTAAAGCCTAGAAACTGAGAGCCACCTCACAAGCCACCATATATCACATATTTTGGGAGCAAAGCAGTCCTGAACCTTAATAAACCCATAGAATGATCCATCTGCCAATTTATACATCCACCAGAGTGCATCTCCTGCCTGAGCCTGGGAACCTGGGCAGTGTTATCAGAGGGCTGATGCCATTCTCAAAGCCCTCAAGCACCCACTTGCCCATTGCCCACACCCTGAGTGACTCTCCCAAGAACACACACCCCAGAGCTCCTGGTTCTGCATTTGTTTGTTTTTTCCAAGCCCAGTTTGCTTTCCAGCCTTTCAGTGAAGGGAGTGCCACCATGCAGGAATGCAGGTGTAGGCTCTGCTGCTTTCAGCCCAAAGACAATCCAAGATCCCTCAAGCTCCTCAAGGTGCCTGGAACAGGGCTGGAAGGAGGCCTGTGCCCTCTGGGAACACCTCAGGATGCCTCACATGGCTCCGGGGGACTGCCTGGAGCAGGTCCATGGAGCTCATCTTGGAACTGAAACCAGTATAAACTGATATATAAACTGCTGTTTATTACTGGATGGAAATGGGAGATGGGGCTAATTCAGGTTTGGAAAGAAGCAGACAGTAGTCAAGAGGCCTCAGACATGTCCATGATGCTGTTTGGGGTCTGACCTGATGTCATCCTCGACAGCACCCTCGCTGACTTCATGGCATGGCCACGTGGTGAACGTGCCCTCACCAAAGGTGAAGAATCTGCTTTGGCAAATGGTGGAAGCCTAAGGAGCATTATGGAAGTCTTTGTACTCTATTAATAGTTTAGCACATCATCCTCATGCCCCAAGACAGGATGGTCAAAAGAAGAGTTTAATTTGGAGCTGCATGTTGGAGCTAATAAAGCAAAACCCCCAACCTCTATTCCCAGTTCAGCCCAACTCTTCCTGCAAGATCTGCACCAAAACTGCATCAATCCCACTTTCCCTCTGTCAAAACCATGGTTCACACTTCTGAATCCTGCAAGAGAGCTGTGGAGAAAAAATCCTTTCCTAATGGGATCAGATACTGTGGGGAAGAGAGTAAATAAATTGGGGAGAGAAAGACTGGGGACTTGTTCTGAGATCTGTCTCTTCTTCAGATACCACCCTGGACTCCCATTCCTGAGCTGCACAACCAGCACATGATTCTGCTTTGGGCACCACATTTTCCTCATTTTAAATCAAGCAGAGAGGATATTCCTGGTTCTCAGCTGCAGAAGGGCCAAATACAGGTCTTTAAACACCTTCTACATCACCCACAGGGAAAAAGCAAGACAACAGCACACAGCAGCCCTTCTGCCCAGAGCTGAAACAGCCTGCAGACATGCACAGAGCACAGAAATATCTTCACTTAGCTTTCTATTATAAACTGCCTTTGGTGTATAAGTGATCCCATCTTTACCATGAAACACACTGGGAAATTTAAAAACTGAAAAAAAACTTTAAGAAAATTTAAATTCATCTCTCAATAACTGAAAATTTCAAAGGAATGACAGAAAACTGCCGAGTTATCTCCTGTGACCTTTGGTAATTGGCAATGAAAAGTGTTTGATCTTTACCTGGCAGCAGCAGAACAGGAGTCATCCCTGGCCTGAGCCACCTAAAAAAGGAAGAACTGCAGGGCTTCCATTCCCCTATGTTTCTCTTCAAGATTAGCAGCAGTGAGCAGCAATTTCTGTTTGTTTTTATAATAATATCCTGTTTTGTAATCCACAGGAAAAGGAGTATGAAAGTAGCAATCTTGGCAGGGACTGGGGGCCACGGGACAGTTTTCTGAAATCTCAAAGCTCAGGAACACAAAGACTTGGAGGAATTTCCAAGTGCAGTGGATGCCAAATGGTAAAGAAAATGACATGACAATGAGAGGGAGAAATTATTTATTCACTTCCTTAATAAATTCCTCTTCTAGAGTCACTTTTTCCTTTTTTAGTGAACAGTTGACAGGCAGTTACTTCCAAATGCTTTTAAATAGGACCTACTGCAAGTTTAAGTATTGTTAATACTTTTTCCAAAGAGGAAACAACTGGAAAAAAAACTTTAAAAAAACCCCCAAACCTTAAAAAAAGAGTATAATTTAACACCAAACAAATGAACAGCTGAAAAATTCACAGACTACAGATAGCCATGCAAAAAAATTGTATTATTAAAGGGTCTATAAAACATTTCTGCTCAGCCCTTACATGGCAAGCAGACTACGTCATATTTTTCTCCAAGAAAGATAATACCTGGAGAGCCCATCCTTGCAGTTCCCATTCAAAGACTGGAAGGAAAAGCATGTTAGGACTAGAGGAGGCATTAAAAGAAGCCTGTGTCTACTGGAGCATGGTTTTAAAGGGCCATGAGCTAGAATAAATATTGACACAGTAAGGAAAAAATATGCGACAATAGCAATTGTTCAAAATGGGCACAATTTGGAAGCTAACAGACCCACAGTGGGCTAAACCAACCTGGACACGAACCAAGGCCATGAATTTAAAAAATTTAACTTTCACTGATTTCACAAGAATTAGACACAGAAATACCTTCATGACTAATTCACTGACTGCCATAATTTCCAACCATTCTCCAATCACAGCCCATTCCAGCAAGGAGAAGCAGAACATTATGGAGGAGATGAACCTCAGGACAGAAAATGTCACAGAGTTTCTCTTTCTCTGCCATAAAACTGTTCTGGGTCTTCTTTTAAATATTCATCCTGCATTTGCTTTACTTTAATTTCTCCTAAATATGGTTTTTCATGTTATTATGGATAGTGTCTAACAGTTCTTCCTTTGTCTGATAATCTTTGCTATTTCATCTTCTCTTCTCTTCTCTTCTCTTCTCTTCTCTTCTCTTCTCTTCTCTTCTCTTCTCTTCTCTTCTCTTCTCTTCTCTCTTCTCTTCTCTTCTCTTCTCTTCTCTTCTCTTCTCTTCTCTCTTCTCTTCTCTTCTCTTCTCTTCTCTTCTCTTCTCTTCTCTTCTCTTCTCTTCTCTTCTCTTCTCTTCTCTTCTCTTCTCTTCTCTTCTCTTCTCTTCTCTGATAATGCACCATTTTTACCAGTTAAAAGTATGGTCTTACATGCAGGCACAAGTGTTTGGCAAAGATTAATTTTTGTTGTAAATATTCCTAGTATTTCCCCGCAAATTTCCCCTCTACCTCATCTTATTTTCATTTTAATCAGTTCAGTAACCTGTTTAATTATTCCCTGGAAATTATTTCAGCCATGCTTCTTGGGAGTTAAGGTTTCTGGAAGAAAATCCAAGACAAAAAAATAAAATTTTCAGTTTCTTTATTCTTTTTTCATTCATACAAATTCCAGAGGAAGTCAATAAGTTTGGATCTTTTTTCACACCAGTTTTCCATTTATGCATTTTTAATGGGCTTCATTGGAGATATTCCTGATTTACATAGCCATCTTCAGCAGAAAGATCTGGTGAATTTGCCTTGGAAGCAACCCAACAAAACCCACAAAGTTTGACTAGTTCCTGTTAATACTAGAAGATAAGGATTTATTAAGTTTTAAAAAAATGCATATTTTTATCCACTACAAGATTAACAATCTGGGACTAGAAATCAGGTATAACAGTGGACTTCCAAAACAACAGGGTTTTAAATTAAGGATACAATGGAAGAATAACACAGTGTATTATTCTTCTAATATCTTCTAATATCTTCAAGCAGTTTACTAAGCTGAAACTACATAATCTTGTTAAAAAGTTCAAAATTAGGGCACGTTATGCATTCTGCAGCTAATATGTGTCATCATGGTTTCTGATCAAAATCTACTGGCCTCAGCAGTCCAGGTATTCATAAATTAATTCCCTGAGCAGGGACTATAATTTTAATTGTGCTGGTTTAGTTAGACACAGAAGGAGAAGAGTTTTAAAATGCTTTGTTACTTTAATTGCAAAGCAAAAATGCAAATGTGAACTTGCTAGTACTTACTAACTAGATACTGGCTGCTAATGGGGAATGTTTAATGGTGATGACATCACAAAAATCCTTTTTTTCTGACAGGTCACATAGGCAGCCCCAGGTGCATTGACATATCTGTCTTCTTGTAAAATCTACTTGTGGAAGCAAAGCTTCCAGAAGCAACAAATATTTTTTCTTCTTTTTCCATTTTTGTGCAGATTAACTTTTTTTAAGTGAATTTCTTGAAGTACCCCTGAAGTCTCATTTTCAGAGATGATAGGGACACTAAAATGTCTGTTAAGGCCTTATCTACACATTAACATTGTGTAAATAGATAAACCTGTGTACACCCAATTTTGCATGCAGTTATAATGCTGCCAGCTCAGTTTTACTTTAGGAAGGGGAACTAGTTGCAGTTGGTATTTTTGGACTATTATAAATTTGCTTGTTCTGTAGCATGGACTCTGCTGACTAGAAAACAAAATTAAAGTTTTCCAGAATTGATAACACTGCAACAAACCTTTGCGTAGAGTAGTAGAGTAGACATCTACCCCACTGGAAATGATAATATAAATAATTTAAATAAATAATTGAAATAAATAATTGAAAATGTTGCTCAAGGCAGGTTTCAGGTGCTAATGATCCCATCTACAGACGGGACACTCAGAGGTGCTTTAGCACAAATCCACTGGTGACTCACTAAATGAAAAGTGCTCTTGAAGACAAAGGAGATTTGAGCATCGCCCTCTGTCACCATGGATAATGAGGAAGGGTGGCTGGCTTCTTACCTTCCACACACTGATTCCTGCTTCAGACAAGGAGATGCACACACTGAAACTGGGGCTCCTGCCAGTCCTCATCTCCAACTGGTTCATCCCCTCACCTGTTCCATCTCTTACAGGAAAGCCAAGGTCTGTGAAGAACAAACACCAGAAACAAAACTGCAACTAACCCTTGATAAAGTAAAACTTAGACTTTCATAGCACACAGCAACATGCAAAGGGGTGAAAAAAGAGTTCAAATGGCAGGTGAAGAGAAAGAGAAAAACTTGATGCATTTATGCAACATCACATGGAGAAGCAGGGGTGAAAAGAGATGTTATGGTGTACAATGAAACCCTACAACTCTGGCCTCTGTTACAGGCATGAGCACAAACTTCTGGGGAAAATAATTTCTTTTTCTTATTTCTCTGTGCCTGTGTGGCACAGCATCCTCCAGGGCAGAGCTGGAGCAGCAGGGATGTTTTCCCCAGCACACACCCAGACCTTGTATAGGCCCTACAACACAAATATTCACCTGGGAGTGTGGCAGACACCACCATGCCATGGTGGTTTAGATGGCAGCTGGATGGTTCTGAGAGCTGAGCAAATGTCCAGATCCCATTTTGCAAGTTGTCCTCTGCTCTAGGAATAAATGCTTGAAGTGTGAGGACATTACCTCAGGTGAGCAGTTATAAGGAGTTAAAAGAGCTGCAAAAGTTCAGCCAAGACTGGTGTCAATGCTGGGCTCTGTACAAACTAACTAGTGCTGATCAGTTTACTAAGCATTTGGGGTTGTGACAATAATTTAATTGGAGACACACTTCAACATTTCTTGAAAACTCCTATTTATTTGAGTATCAAAATACTAATTTATTAACTTCCTGTTAGGTCCTCCCACTTAAGGTTGTGGGGCCAGCTATTCACAGAATCCACAAGGAAAGATCTATGTGGACAAGAAATAGGCCCAGAGATCACATGTTTCATGGTGGTATAAAGCCTAAAAAAAACCTCCAACCTCCCAACTTTAAATATTATTGTTTTCCTAAATTAACTCTGGGAGATTTTAATCTAGATCTTGGGTCTCTGCCAGGGAACACACACTGCTCCCCACATCCCTGAGAACATTGTGGAGTCTTGTACAGTCAGCTGGCATTATATTGGAATAGCAGCCAGTTAACTCTACCAATTCATAAAGCTATCTTCTCTAGTGCTGCTCTTCTTTTAACTCATTGGACATTCCAAATTAGCACCCTCTGTGTGGGGACACAACTCCTTTCTTGCCTTTTGAGGGGTTTTTAGTGAAGTCACAGGACTTTTTAGTGAAACAGAAAGGGTTTAATACAGCAGGTTGCTTCCTGCAGCTGAAAGGGGTGACTCTTCAATAGTACTGGTTAACAGGCCAGGCTGGATCAGAGCAGGGTGGTGGGGATGCCTGGAGATGGTGCCTGAGAAGGAGCCTCCCTGAGGGAGGAGGCAGGGATTTGTGGTGGCGGGGAAGCTCTGAGGGCACAGGGTCTGGGCCTGAAGTCAGGATTTGCAGTGACGGGGAAGCTCTGAGGGCACAGGGTCTGGGCCTGAAGTCAGGATTTGCAGTGACTGGGAAGCTCTGAGGGCACAGGGTCTGGGCCTGAAGTCAGGATTTGCAGTGACGGGGAAGCTCTGAGGGCACAGGGTCTGGGCCTGAAGTCAGGATTTGCAGTGACGGGGAAGCTCTGAGGGCACAGGGTCTGGGCCTGAAGTCAGGATTTGCAGTGACTGGGAAGCTCTGAGGGCACAGGGTCTGGGCCTGAATCAAGGGCCACAGAGGAAGCAGCCTAGTCAAACACAGAGCAGGAGGATGCAAACAGGACCCTCTCAGGGTGTTCCCCTGCACTGCATCCTCCACAAGCTTTTAGTCCTGCCTAATTAAAGCAAGTGGTGATGCTCAGTGCTTGTAGATCACTGTTTTCAATCCTTGTCAGGGAGAATTCTCCTGATGAACCCCACGGGACATAACCTGAACAGAGGAGGGAAGGTGGAGCGTGGAGTTTTGCCAATACACTGACAAGCTGTGTCTGGGTTGGTTTCCAATGAATCAGCTCAGCCATCTGGGCAAGGCGAAGGAATTCCCTCACTCCTTAATCAACCTATCTGCCTTTTAAAGGGGAAATATTTTTCAGAAAGATGCACCGTGCATATCTGGCACTTGGCCTCTTGTTACTGCCAGCTGTCACTCTGATAATGTGTTATGAATGATGGCACACCAAGCAGACAGCACTGCAAGCCCTTGTGATTGTGTTGCATTATCAAAGTGACAACCAGAAAGAACAAGAGCTCTGGCTGCTGAATTGGGCCATAAGTAGATTTTATGTTGTTGATATTACTATTTATATACAAATGGTTATTCAACATTTTTAATATTTTCCCAGCAGGAGCCAGGACATTGTTAGGACTTCAGTGTGCAGATAGCTGGGGTAAGGCCCAAGATAAAATTTGTTTAAAAGTCTGTTTTCATAGCCTACAGCAGGCAAAACAATGATTGTTGATGAAATTGGTTCAAGTATACACTTCTAATTTCACATCCATAAGCACAGGAATCTTAAGTGATTTAAACTGGCATCATTCCCTCAATAAATGCATGCCTACGTTATCAGATGCTGTGGAGATACCTCCTGTGATCTACACATCTGACAAAGCCATCATTGTCAGGCATTGCATGGAGACCCAGCAGAAGCAAGGCAGATATTTCCATAGGTGTTCATGGGTGGAGCAAGATGGTAAAACCTACGGCAGAATCTGAGCTGGGGCCCTCAGGTCAGTACTGCCATGGGGAAAACCCTCCTGTCAACATCCAGGAGATGCTGCCACCTTCCAGCACCACAGCCAGGCCTGGCACTGCTCTCCACAGTGACCCTGGTGGCCCTGGAGAAAGCTCTTTGTATGTCTGTTCTCTGCATTTCTATACAGTCACCCCAGGACATTCTGGATAGGAGAGAGGCTTCCTCAGGCATAAAGTGACACAGCATGAGCAGAAGACTCAACTCAATCTCATTACTCAGTTACTCAGTTCTGGAAACCTCTTCTGGGACTTCTTTCTCCCAGAAAGTCAAAGCAAAACTTTTCAAAACTGCATGTTCCCCAGTTCTTGATTTCATCTGTGTTTGGAAAAGACAGTGATAAAATGCCAAAGGAAAGGCTGTTCTTAGCACTTGTGTGTTTGGTCTGTGGTGATCTTCTATGGAATAAAAACTTTCCTGGCCTTCTGTAAAAAGTCTAAATGTTTTTATCCTGAATCTTGGTGACTTTTCCTGTTTCTGAGTGTTTCACAAGATAAAGCAGTTACAGTTTCTTCTGGGAGATATCTGCAAAGACCAAAAATATGTGGCTCATACAGAGGGCACAGGAACTTCTCCCACACCAAGCCTTGCTGGGTAAAGTTCAAAATCCTCAGAGACAGAGGTCTTTGTTGTGCTGGTCCATAACTTCTATGATGTGTACAGAGTTTGTCCTTTCTAGAGGTGGCAGAAGGGGACACGTGACAAACAAAAAATGTGAGAGGGAACAGTTCTCTAATCCCGTTAAGACATGGACTAATGGAGTTAAAGTCTTATGGAAATGGCCAAATTTACTACAGAAACCTTCTAATGGTCTAATGGGAAAGAAAGAGAAAAATTAGCTGTGTACTTACAACAGATTATTGCCTGCCATGAATCTATTCAACACAACTTTTCCATGGAATTTCTACTACCTGAAATGACAAATATTAATTTATTAACACCACTCATGTCATTCAAGGTAATCACTCTAAGGACAGCTGAAAACAATGTTGCAAAACAAATTAATGATAAGGGCATTAAAATGTGTAAATGTGTCAAGCAATGTAGACATGTCATTTGATATAATTATACCAAAAGGGACATTTCTACTGAGCAAAAGCTCAGTACAATGGTTAGGCGTCAATAAGAAAATATTACAGAGGTAAAGTTACTCAGTGAAGGAATACTCCCTGCTCTGTCTCTCTACATGGCAGTGTTGCTGCCAGCAGTACACTCATATTTTACTACCCACTAGGTTGAGACTGGGTAAATTATTTTTCTCTTACAGGCTGGCATAGAAATGCAGTGCAATCATTGAATTCAAATGGGTTTAGAAATCTTTGGGGTCAGAAGGGAAGGTGATGATTACCTCGTGTTATGAAGGAACCTGAGAATGTATCTAGCTACTTTCAAAGTGAGAGGACTGATGTTTTCTTGCATAATGTGTGTGAGCCCTGCTTAGGCCAGAGCCAAGGTGGGGAGGGAGGGTTGGTGCTGATTCACAGCAACAGACGTGAGAAAAAGTAATGATGGATTGTGGTTAGCCCTGATAGAAGTGCAGCCAGAAGATTATAGCAAACTTCATGTCTGTCACTTGTGTTCTTTAGAAATAGTGCATTTGTTTCAGAGCATCATGATGGGCCAACTCCACTGGGTGTGAAAAGATGCATTTGTTCCAGAGGAATTTCTGGTGGAGCAATGTGTAAATAACCTTGTAGGTTAGCAGAAATAAGGCAATAGCTTTGGCATGGAGTCAACAGACATAATTTAATTTCTGGCTGGTATGGGTGGGTAAAACTAGGAGGTGCATGTCTGAGTCAGGGCTTGAAGGAGACCTCTCAGTTGTGCATTCTCAGATTCAGGCCCAAAAGGTGTATTTGCTGCAGGGTCTGGGTAGCTAGTCCGGCCACTCCAGAAAAGTCTTACTGGCTCGGTATTTAAATCTTTAAATCCTCTTCCTCTAAGCTGAACCTTCCCACCTGCTCACATAACAGCTATACCTGTATCAATCGAGGCAAAACATCAAAAAAGGACTATACATACATATACACCACATGAGAAAATTGCCTAACTTTTCCCTGATTCCAACACATCTACATTTCTGGCGAGCAAAACTCATTACAAAGCTGGTACTCTGAATTTGCAATGAATTATCAGGAAGTTGACTTTAATAGAAACATTTAATGCAGATGCTATTTGCCCTTTCTCCCTCCCCCTCTTTAAGGCCAGAAGAGCCTGAAGCTATTTTCTCTGTGTCTGGGGCTGTTCTTCCTGCACAGAACCTCGTGGCAGTGTCCAGGCCCATGTCTGGCAGCAATATCACCATTCCCATTTCAGGCAATTAAGGAAATCCCCGTGTTGCAGAGGTTAATTGGCTGCTACAGCTCCCCTGCAGGTCAGCAGGGTTTGTTAGGAACTCCTCTGCCCTTGCCTTCCCCACCCCAACCTCCTCCCTTTGGAGGAGCCACTTGTTATCTGCTCAGAAGCATTTTGGTTTGTTTCTAACCTTAAAGCTAGAAATGCTCTTATGGAAAGAGGAAAAACAGAAAAAAAAAATGCTCAGGGGGAGCTGGCAGAGAATCCTGTCTTGTAGCAGGTTTTTACATGATCTTGAGCAAGTCTTTGATCATGGCTGAGAGCTTTGGTTACTGCTGTAGAACAAGTGATAACAATGTGCATTAACTGGTTTATGCTGGGCCTGTGTGTTCCTGCTGGAAACAGGGAAATGAGCTCTTAAGTGAGGATCCCCGGAAGCTTTTGTCAAGAATTTTTTCTCTAGCCAACCTATTCCTTAAAGAAAAGTGACAAATACATACCTATTTATAAATATAATATATTTAAAACAAGCTTTATTTTTTTCACCCTTATAGTAGCCAAGACATGTATCTGGGCCCATGATTAAGCTTTGTGCAGACTGATTCTGCACCCTAAAGTCCATGTTACAACTTGGTTTCAATTCTGTAATATATTGATATTTCTGATATTCCCACTTCTGGTTGAGAGGTGGTTTGGGTTGTTCTTTTTCTTAAGTTAATTTTCAGAAAGTCCAGACTCAGCAGTTAACCTGAACTTAAAAATCCAAAGTTCAGTCAGCATGAACTTTGCATCCAGCAAAGGCTTTTAGTACAGTATCAGTTGTATCTGTTCTTAACTCACCCAACAAAGCAGTCTTTCATTCCTTCAGGCATTGCCTTGCTGGATTATTTCACTATAAAACAGGAGCATCCTTCCCTGTCTGGTCATCAGAGCTGACAAAGTGGCTCTGAGGTGATCAGAGGACACAGAGGTGCAAAGTGCTCCATTATGTTTGGATGACACATTTAGGCACAAAGTGTACATCATTTACAGGTCACCTTGTCCTGGCCATCACTACACTGTTCAATTGCTGAGCAGTTGTGCATCATCATTACACAGTGAGGTAAGCACCTGTAAATCCCACATGTTTGTACAAAAATTATAACTACTGCCTTTGGGAAAGGATGGATTGAAAAATCCCCCATATAAAATTGTTTAAAATGGGGATCTGGATGAGGACTCCATTTGATATGTAATCATTGTCAATAACTACTAAGTCTGTGGGTTAGGAAATAAAGACATATCAGTAAAAATAAATGCACCTTGCTCCAGTTCTTCTGACAGTGCTGTATCCTACAGATACATGAAAGCACCGCTCCTCACTCAGACTGAACAGTGACTTCTGTGCCTTTCTGCCATTGGATCAGCACATCTGACTCTCAAACACACCATTATTATGGAATTTGCTCTGCTTAGCCCGACTAGGATTTTGGATTTGGCTGTAAATTGGAGCAAGTTGAGGAATACCCCTGAGCAATCCACCTCAAGGGACAGAGCAGAGTATCTGCCACATCTGGGACCTTCTCCGTGCCTCATCCCCGAGCCAGGAGCAGGCATGCCCCACCTTGGGGGCTCAGCAGCTCTGCCTGGAGCTGTGCAGACCAGCTCTGTGCCAGGAGCTCCAGGAGGGGCTGGGCAGCAGCACAGGAGTCAGCGCTCCTTTGTGCGTCTGCAGTCTCCATCCCCATCAGCTCCTGGGGTACCTTCCTCGTGGGGGAGCAGCTTTGGGTTCCCAGCTTTGGTCTTACAGCCCTATTTATAATTAAATAATTGTCTGAATAAATCCCCTCCTGGTGTACCTTCCTCGTGGGGGAGCAGCTTTGGGTTCCCAGCTTTTGTCTTACAGCCCTATTTATAATTAAATAATTGTCAGAATAAATCTCCTCTCTGACTTCTGGGATATAAGTACCAAATAAAGTGGGAGGGTGTAAAGCTGTTACTCAAGAGGTGTCTTTGTCATGCAAGAGGCACCACTCCTAATGGCTGGCATGGAATTAAAAGTGCAGTTAAACCAAAAACACTCAAGGGAATTCCCATATTTCTTGGGAATTGATGACCAGCTGGGAGGAGCTGGCATGGCCAAAGGAAAAGTCAAAGTCATTAATCTCTGCCTGTCACTTAGGAAACATCCTCTCCTGAAGCTTTTATCACAATGTTATAATCTAAAAGATGGAAATAAATATATAAGTTTAGAGTGACCTTTATTTTTCATGAGGCATTGCCAATTAGTATATCCACAGCACTTTTAGAGGATTAATGCCCAGGATATAGCCAACCCAGGGGCAAGACGCTTCAAATTTAATTGTTCCATCATAATTTCTCACTGAGAAAGCATAATGGTGCCAAAGACAAATAATATATTGAGGAACAGTGCTCAGAAATACTAAAAATTTTTAGCTCCTTCGGACAGCAACATTTTAAAGTTTATGTGATGACATCAATGTGTCTTCCTTACCATCTGCAAGCATGACAGGCTCTCCCTCCTTCCCACCATGTATCCATGTGATTGCTCTTAGATGGAAGGTGGAGTGCAAATTTTTACTAGAGAATCCTGATTTGCTGCTGTTGAGGACTTCTCTGACACTTTGGCTTATGCCTTCTCATCCACAGACTTAATGCACAGGCTCCTTTAAATAAACAAATACATATATTTCTGATAAAATGTTAGGCCCTTGATTTAAGTTCTTTTTAGTTTTTCCTTCTAGAAGTCTAGTTTGGACAATCAGGTTTGAAAATGTTATCCTTAGCCATAACTTATATCTCCAACAGGTGGATTTCTGACACAAAGGTGATTTTTTAACTTCAAAAAGTACACAGGTGTCATGAGGAAATAATGTGGACCCCACAAAAAAGTCTTTCTATTTCTGAAAATAATTTCACTCAAAAATTTTCTCACAAGATAGTAATTTCTAAGAGTTAACAATGACTGGAAGACATCACCACCACTGAATGGACAGAGCCAAGCTACTTAAATTCCCTTAGTTTTCTATTTTATATCACAGTGCATAGTCTTTGATGCATAAAACACTTAATAAATCATTTGATAAACAAAGGAATGGTGCTTTTATTTTTTATTGACTACATTGATTTTTTTTAAATGACCCCCAGATTACCAACCACAAACCTCATCAGATGCTTTTTTTTCCTATTATCTGGTGAAAGTTAATTGTTGTAATTATTAATCAGGCAGTTTGCTGCCCGTGGTGAGAAACTGCAAACAGAGAGTAAGGAGGGAAATGTTGACTCCCATTGGGTCCAAGTGAACTTTGAATATCTACAGTAGCCAGGGCTGTGGATCCTGTGGGTCATGAGAGGTGTGGTACTGCATGAAACACGAGCTAAGGACAGATGGAGGAAACAGCCTTTCCTGGCCTCAGAGGCTGAGCCCACAAATGCACAAAGCAGGGAATGGTGCCTGTGGCCGTGCTCCTGGCACAGCACTGGCAGGGGAGGGAGGAGAAACAAGGAGGAGCAACGGAGAAACAATGGAGGAGCAATGGAGAAACAGGGAGGAGCAACGGAGAAACAATGGAGGAGCAAAGGAGAAACAATGGAGGAGGAGTGGAGAAACAATGGAGGAGCAATGGAGAAACAGGGAGGAGCAATGGAGAAACAAGGAGACGCAAAGGAGAAACAATGGAGGAGCAAAGGAGAAGCAATGAAGGAGCAAAGGAGAAGCAATGGAGGAGCTCAGGGTGCCTCTCGCTCCCTCCCTCATGGGGTGCCCAGCCCCTGTGAATGGTTTATTTAGCATATAAATATAAAGCAGCACCTTGGCTTTGTGTCCCACTGCCGTGGCCTCTCTGCCAAGGGTGACGTGGGCTGGGGCTGCTGCTCCCTGCCCTGACTGACCCGTGCTGGGCACCCCACCAGTGCCTGGGACACTCCAGCTCTCTCACAGAGGGGGCTCCAGCCCCAGCCAGGGTCTGCCTTGGATTTCCTGTGATTCAGACACGCACTAGGGCAGGACACAGCCCTCAGTGTCTGGGATGCTTTGGGGGAACCCTCATTGTCCTGCAGCCAGTGGATGCCAGGGAGCAGCATCCACTGCAGCAGAAGCAGGTTGTGGTCCCTGTGAATTGTTAAATGGGGTGAGACCTTGGTGCCTCAGCAAAGGCTCTTTGCTGTGCAGCTTGTGCATGGCATGGTCAGCAGAATTTCATGTTTGGCATTTGGTTTGAAGGGGCCACCAGAGTGTGGGCCCAGTGGGAAAGGGCAGATGCTGGGCCTGGCTGCTGAGGGATGGATGGATGCTTGGGCACCACCTCCTTGGCTAAAACCTCTGCTGCTCCCCTCTGATGTGGTTTGCACTTTACCAGAAACGCTGCAGCTGCTGGGCCTAAAGCAGTTGTTTGGGAAAGAAACAAATTCAACCCAGACCATGCAGATTTGCAGTAGCATCTCTCCATTCTTGCCTTTTCTTAGGCATTTTGGGCATCTCTAGTCCTTTCTGGAAATTCTAGGTGCTTCAGAGACATTCAAGAACCTCCTGCATTTTGGGTGAATAACCTGGGCTCCAGGGCAGAGGGATCTACATGCATGTGTCAGTACACTGTACTGTTGACATCAGGAAAACCATCTCCTGCCTATATATGAAAACTTTGCCCAGGTTTGGGTGGTGGTCACTGTGTAGGTGGTTTGCTGATAGTTAGCATCAGGCCTCACAGTTTGGGTACACCTGCAAAGGAGGTCCAAGTGTTGGAAAGCTAGAATGAGGAGACAATTTGGGATATGCTGCCTAAATAAAAACAACTGGAATGGAAAACATCTTAAGTCACTAAATTCCAATGTCATAGTAATATAATCTGCTTTGAGTTAAAATCTAAGGGCCAGAATTATTAAAGTTCCCCTCAGGACCCAGACTACTGATAGTGAGACAATGAGCACTCAGTAAAAATGAAACAGGAGAGAAACACTAGGTAAGCATAGCAATGAGCTTTATGAAAGCAACAAACCACATGCAGACCCCCAGTGCATGATTCAGATGTTCACTGAGTCCATATGCCTCAGCTGGGACATTTTACTCTTTTCCTGGCTCAAGCACCTGACTGGAGCACTGCACACTTGCTTGAAGAAAAACGTGGTTCTTGCATGAGGGTCAGAGTGTGGTGCTGGGAGCTGTTGTGCAATGGGGAGAGATTCTGCCTGCCCACACTGCCTCTGCCAAGAGATTACAGGCCACAGCAACAGCCAGTGCCTTTACAATTTTCCTGGAGCTTAGCGAGGCAAGGCTACAGCCACATTAAAAATTAAATGGAAAGAGCAGTCATAACTTGTAGGCAAACACAATGAATGAGCAATAATGGGCTGGCCAAGGCTTTGAGGACATAAATCTTTCCATCTGAAGCACCGAAGGACTTTGTAACCATATGATTAGTGCCTGTGTTTTGGTTGGACTGGAATGCAGTTAAGGAAGTTGTGGGCTCAGGTCCACTTGCTGCAGGTGGTGAAAACCAGAGCAAGCAGGATCCTCCACATCCCAGGAGCTGTTCCATATCTGTGGACAAAACAGCTACCAGGGTTCCTCAACCAGGGAGGAGAAACAGAGAGAGACAAGGCTTATGGTTGCCACTTGGGACTGGTACTTTTAAATGCATTTTCGAGGCAGGATTGTCCAGCCCTCATGCTCTCACACACACACAATTTGTTTGTCACGGGCATTGCTGTGACTCCAGCAGCAGCTGAAAATGTCCCACCAGAGCCAGCTCAGGCTCAGCCCAGCTGTGATCCACATGGCAGCTCACTGCCTGAGGAAAGCCTCTGAGAAAAATCAGCCCTGGTTTGAACCCAACTTTCCTGCATGGCTGCAGTTCAATGGCCCCAGGACAACTCTGAACAACGGTAGCAGTTATGCTAATAAGAACCTTGAAGTGGTGCATGAGAAAGCAGTGAAGGTTTCTCTCCTGGGAGAGTGTTCTTCTTCCCTTTCTCCTTCAATGACAAATTGTCTGGCATATGACTTACTACAATGGCCAAAGATGAATGACAAAGACTTTTCTTACCCTTCTAAGACACACACTCAGTTTGTTTAATTTTTATAGGCCTTAAAGATCTGGAAAAGTCTATATAAACATGGACAGATTGAGGCTATTTACTCACCAGTGTTCCTGGGACTATATATTTTTATGAAGTAAATTATTGTCTATTTAGAAGAGTGACTTTTAATTACTTGAAAGAAGGTTGTAAATGTTCAGAAAGTACATAAAGTTATAAAACTAACATTCTGATCAATAACAGCCTGCTGATATATATGACAGGTCATAACTGTCTTCACAGCAAATGCACTAGCATGTATTTTTTTCTAGACTATTTATTGCTGTTCCCAGAAATTAGCATAACTAATCAGTGGAAAAATACTTTATTATATAAAATATAAAATATGTCACTAATTAAAACCACAGTCAAAAGCTCTAGCAGGAAAGCAGTAGGGAGCCTCCTAGAGCCAAGGTGATGAGAAGAGTAGTGAGCTCATTTCAACTCGCAGTTTCTTTCTCCTTACTTTCCCTGGTTGCTCCTTGGCATTAGGCAATTTGGGGTGCCAGAACTGTGTAAGTTCTGATCCATTTGAGACTGCAGATGTTACTCTGGGGTCAATGTGGTGAGATCTGCAGCGCTGGAGGTGCATGGGCTCCAGGGCCTGCAGCCCACAAGAGCCTGGCATCCCCCTGGACTGCATCTTCCTCTCTTTAAGGAGAAGATGTGTTTACATGTGGATCAACTGGATGGACCTTCCACATGACTACAAAAAAGGGCTCAAATTCATCTCTGTCACACAATTTAGACACAGCTTGAGTGGGAATCTTTGCTTCTTTGAGGGAAATGGAAATGGTTGAAGATAACTGCTTTACCCCCATTAAATGCAGGAAAATATTTTCCCATTACCTTCCACAGGGATACTGCATGTTTTTTGCTCCTTACTGCAATGGGAAAGGCACAGATGTGGAGAGATGGGAATTTTATTTCCTCAAAAGCAAGATGCCACAAGACAAAGAGGTCTTTATTTGATCATAACATCCTGACCTGTCTGCCACCATCAAATTTCAACACCCCTCCCCACAAGTACCTCTGTCAAGACTTTGGTGTTCAATATTTCTAGGAAAAAAAAAAAAAGTGACATCATAAATGTCCTAAACATTCCTAATGCTGAAAATCTGCCCCATTATATTTTACAACTGCATGAGAGATGAGAGGTGTATCATTATTGGAGTGCTTTATGGACTGGATAGCACTCAGACAACATCAGAAACCAGCTACTTCATCTCCTGAGCATCAATGTCTTGACCTCTGTCACTGGCCTTGATAATTCAGTTATTTTTAGGGCTGGTATTTTCCTCCCTGGCCAGGAGCTAATACAGCCTCTCCTGTGATCCCCAATCTCTTCCAGAAGGAGTCTTGACCTTAGGAAGCCCCTCCTTTCCCTGGAGCCACGGGCTCAGGTCTCAGCACAGCTGCCTTGTGTTTGCTGGTGCTGTTTGACCTGCACATGGCCTGAAGGGGCTGAGGGCTGCCCAGCGAGGGGAGCCCAGGCCCACTCACCCCATGGAGAGTCCCTGAAGGGGCTGAGGGCTGCACAGCGAGGGGAGCCCAGGCCCACTCACCCCATGGAGAGTCCCTGAAGGGGCTGAGGGCTGCACAGCGAGGGGAGCCCAGGCCCACTCACCCCATGGAGAGTCCCTGAGGGGCTCAGGGCTGCACAGCGAGGGGAGCCCAGGCCCACTCACCCCATGGAGAGTCCCTGAGGGGCTCAGGGCTGCACAGCGAGGGGAGCCCAGGCCCACTCACCCCATGGAGAGTCCCTGAGGGGCTCAGGGCTGCACAGCGAGGGGAGCCCAGGCCCACTCACCCCATGGAGAGTCCCTGAGGGGGCTGAGGGCTGCACAGCGAGGGGAGCCCAGGCCCACCCTGTGGAGAGTCCCTGAGCAAGGCACTCCTGTGCCTCCAACCCAGCCTCAGCTGCCTTGTGTGTGCTGATGCTGTCTGGCCTGCACATGCCTGAGGGGGCTCAGGGCTGCACAGGCCCTCTCACCCCATGGAGAGTCCCTGAGCAAGGCACTCCTGTGCCCCTTGCCCAGCCTGGTCAGCCCTGTGGGGCTGTGCTGTTATCTCCCCCATCTCTCCATCACCATCCCCTTGCTGCTGGCGGCGATAAGGGAGCAGAGCGTGGGCACCTGCTGGGCGTGGGGAGAGCTGCTGGGCTTGGCCTCCTCATGCAGGTGCTGGAGGGGAGATTCTTGTCTTCTGTGGGGCAGGGAATAGCTGCAGGCACCAACCAACCACCTGTGTGGGGAACAGTGTGGGATGGCCTTTCACACAGCCCCTTCAGAGGGTGTCCTCTGCTGTGAGAACACGTCACAAATCACCTCTGAGTAGGGGCTTCCCCTGCTGAGAGGAACAGGAACATTTCCCCCCTCCTTCCAGCTTTGCATGCCTCCTGATGTTCTGCCTTTTATCCTGCAGGTAGCTGGATCCCAGTGATGCAATCTGAGAGAGGCTCTGTGAGATACAGAGGCTGAAATCAAACTCACTGCTTTTAGGGAGCCAGTGTGGGTCCAGCTGCTGTGTGTGGCAGCACGTGGGGTTGGAAAGGCAGTGTACACTGAGCTCTTGCAGCCTCCTTGGGCAAAAGAATTTTGCAAAAAGAGAAAATTGAAGTTTTTATCCTCTCTGGCATCCTCTTGTTTCTTTTTTTACAAGGTACCTTTTAAAAAATATTTCTGATGAGTTGTTGTAACACGCCAAATTTCTTCATATCTGATGCTTTAACTATATTTATCTTGTTTATGAAAGCTGACAAGTGATACAGCCATAATAGCGCCAGCAGAAATTGCACAGCAATTTTACTTGGGCTCTTTTCAACTCAGTGGAACTGTTAAATGAGATTAGTGCAGGAGAAGGGTTTACTGCAGCAAGCAGATAGAAACATATCGCAGGGACCCAGCAATAGACTAAGAGGATCACAGACAGAGACTTTGTGCCAAGGAGGACTTGGCAGGATAGCACAAGTGCATCTTTTAGCTCTCTGGAGCTGTGTCTCACTGTGTCTCACATGTAATTCTGACATGGTTCTCCACTCATCCCAACAGGTGTCTCCTCCTTTCCTTCTCCAAACCCTCCTAAGGCACCCTTTCATTGCCTTATTCTGACGGTCATGCTTGTGGCTTGGTGAGGCTTCTGAGGAATACTGGGAACTGGAAACAATGGTGCCTCTTATTCTCCTTGCAACCCTTAGCATAGCCCAAGAAAATCTGGGTACAGGTGGCCACTGCTTTCTTTTGCTAGCTCTGTTTTCTCTGTTTAAATAAAATATCTGATTAGGAGTAAATCTCAGTGCTGAAGTAGTTCTGTTCATGGGAAAAGCAATAATTTTTATAGATAAAGAAGTGCTTTCCCTTTTTTATGTGAAGGGTTGTTATGCATGTTATGTTACAATATGTGTGTACATATATATATATATATATGTGTGTGTGTGTGTGTGTGTGTGTGTGTGTGTAAAGATATGTGTGTGTATAGATATATATATATAGAGATAGATATATATATGCACACACACAGATGCAGGTCCAGGTTGATCACCACCAGGGACTGAACCCAGAAGTTTCTGGAGCAAAGAGCATGCCCTGTGCACTTGGAATCTGAGCAGAGGCTGCTGTGTAAGTGCCTGTTCTCTCTGGAGCAGACATAACTCAGAGCAGCTCACATAAGGACTCACTGAGATGGTGCTCAGAGGTTCCAGCTGGGATTCAGCCCTTTTCTCCCTGGCTGGGTAGGAGCCCTGCTCATGCTCGGCTCATTTCCTAAAACCCACTTCCTCCATGCCATGAAAGGCTATTGATATTTCAGCCCCAGTGACAGGAGAAGGGCAAAGCTGGAAGACAGTCCAGCTACCAGGTGGAGCAGCAGCTAATTGAGCTCCTGCAGTGCTAGAGACCCCCAGACACAATGGAGATGCAGGGAAGGGAGGAGCAGCTGGGCAGTGGACAAGGCCTGTGAGCCTTCCAGCTCCCTGGGACATGGTTTGAGTTTGTTCCAGCCATTCAAAATGATCTTTCACTTCTTGGCAGAAGCTCACAAAGTTTCTTAGCTAAGCAAAGAGAGCACAAGTCTTCATTGTGCATGGATAGAGACAGACACTGGTCATTTGATTATTGTTGTTGAGAACATAAATGCCTGCAATGTTGCAAATGCCACTGGAGGAAGTGAGAGGCTCCCTCATGAAGAGGCCTTGGATGCTATTTGTGTCTAGAAGCATCCTGAGATGAAATCATAATTATCTGGCTGGGTGACCATCCCCACACTTTGACATGCTGCTTTTTAACTGCACTCAGGAGGCTACTGCTGAAAGAAAGGCATTTCTTTATCTCCCTACTAATATATTTTCCTCCTGCACCACCAAGTTTTCCTTATGGATATCTGTGCTTTGCAGTGATGCTTACACACTTGCCCTTGCAGACCTTAGGCAAGGTCTGTACCCACACTAATAAGTTGCTTTCCATACCCCAAACAGATAAAAAATGGAACAGGAGAAGGATTATTCTCCAGACTTTACAGATGGTGAACAGAGGCACAGATAAATTACACAACTTCCTTGTGATTATTCTGGAAATCTGTAACACAGCCAGGCCTTGGACCAAACTCTCTGGTGTCCCTGTGCCAGACTGCAACCACAGTCTGGCCTTTCTCTCTGAAGGTACATATTTGTAGAGTTTTGGGATCAGAGCAATGACCACCTTATCTAGGCTGACCTCCTCTGTGTCAAATTCAAGAATTTCTTTGATCAAAGCATATTTTACAGAACAGAATAGAGTCCTGATTTGAAGATATCAGAACATAGGAAATAATTGTACAACTTCCCTTTGCACTATTCCAGTGGTTAATCGTCTTTGTTGCTGACTTATTTTTCATATGAATGAGTCTGGCATCAATTTGGTTCCTGTGATGCTTAAAGGGCCATTAGATTAAAGGGGCCTTCTCTATCTGTGTTTTCTTCCTCTCCTTTTCTCAGGCAATTTTTTCATGTCTGGAAAGCAGTCAGGAAGACAAGTTACTTGATGCTGAATCCTGGGGATGTGTTTCTTCCACCTCATGCCTGTCTTTGGTATTTCCCCTTCTCTTTCATAGTACAATAATTAGAAAGCTTTAAAAAAATAGGAGAGGAAGTATGAAGGAAGTCAGCAAGCAATATTCTTTATTTCCAGGTGCAGCGAGGAACATGTAACCAAAGGAAGAAGATCGGCAGTGATGATGTCAAATTCTGCAATTCTGCTCTCATTTGTATTTTTTACAATAATTATATATCAATATCTCTCTATATATATAAATATTTTATATAATATATAAAATATTATCAAAAAAATATAAAAATATATTTTTGATAATATTTTGTTCATAATTATATTTTTTTATAATTTCAAACTTGTGTCTGTTAGTTAAGGAGTTACCTTTTTTTAAGTGGAACAACCTGATGAACACCGGCCACCAGATATTGATTATGTGGGACTCCAGTCCTGGTTTGAGAAGCCACTGTTGTATTGAAGTTTCTTTCCGGGCACACAGAAAATGCTGTGGAATATTTCTGATAAGAAGAAAGTCTCAGAAGTTCAGGTCTTGTCCTTTTCCCTTTTACTGCAGAAAATATATCACTGATATTACATGACAGTGTTTTCTTGTGACCATTGGAATGATATGAAACACTTTGTTGGTAAAAAGCTTGGGAAGATCCATGAAGGTGAAAAGAGGCAGGAACTGAATTGTAAATTGTATTGTTCTGTATAAAACACATGTGTAATTGTCTGGGGTATTGAAAAGGACCCATTTTCTTATGTGGATGTTGTCTAGCTTGAGCTGATAGTCTGTGGATTGTGCCTGTAGAGTCTAAGATCTCTTATTCTGTCCAGAAACTAGCTCAGACTTAAAGATTTCAAGAAAATTCTCTGCTTTATCAATGACTCAGAGCCCAATATTCTGAGTGTGAGTACATAGACCACAAACACTTGCAAAGTGTGAAAACAGGGATAAATGAGTCAATGCCAATTAACCATAGTGAAGAACAAAGATGTGACATCAACAAAGCTCCAGAGAAAAAGCCAGAAACATCAGAAGATGTAGAAACTTAAGAGAAAGAGCAGAAAGTGGAAGAAGCAGGAGCTGATCAAGATCAATGTTTAACTTGTCTCAAGAAGCCAAAGGACAAGTGACTGACAGCTGCCCTGAGCAGGGGCTCTCTGGGGAATATTCACAGCAGTTGTGAGTCTGGGACAGAATTCAGACTGCAGGACAGGCTTTTCATAAAATTCCTGGTCTGTGTCACAGATGCCAGTGCAAAAAAGTGAACTCCAGAGAAATTAGTTAGGAAAGCAAAACTTCAACCCCTTGTTTCCTCAGGGATGCAGCAGAACTATTGGGTGTAGTTGTGTAGCTTTCATACCTTTGTGATTTCAAATTGGAAGTATCAATACTTGGACCTGGTGCTTTATGGAACATGATCTAACAGAATTCCCAAATCAGCTAAAAGCTGATGAGCTTCTACTCCACTGCACAACAAGAGCTTCTCTGCTGTATATGACTACTACAAAACTTGTCACCACTCCTTCAATGTTCTTAAATGCCAAATTCAATTATTTCAGGCTTGGGTTAGGTTTGTCCTTTTTCCATATTGTGTACTTATATAGAAAGGACATTTAGAATTCAGGCATCTAAAAGAAATCTTCCTAGAGGGAATCTTCCTAAAAGGAAACTGCATCTATTTAAAGTAACAAAACATAGAACATGTATTGCTGGAAAACCATCCCATGCATTAAAAGACATTTTATCAATAATCTAAATCAAACTTGGGTTAAAGGGCAGATAAACCTAGGACCCTTGAAAAATTATAGGAAACAATGAAAGCATCCACAGCTCCCAAAGCCCCTTAATATATTGTATTATCTTCTAATGTTATAACCAACATGATTTTAATTGGCTGAAAATAGGGAAATAACAAGAGTTAAGTCTCTATAGTGACTTCAGGAAAAACAAAACAAAATTTAAGAGATACATGAAAAAATTCCCCTTTAAAGTGCATTTCTAATTCAATTTCTGCCTCTCTGTTTATCTTGCTGTCAGACAGATGGAACCTATCACCTGCAAAAACTATTTATCCTTCAAGGGATAGGAGTTCTCTCCTGATCTGTGGTTTTCAGCCATCAGGTGGAAAGCATGGCATATGCTTGCTGTCCTGAGAAGGGGAATCAGAGCTGGAGCTGAGGCAGAGTTTCCAGTGTGCAGCAGTGCACAGCAGGAAAGGCACTGGGCACTTGGGCTCAGAATTTCACAATGCCTCATGTGCTTCAAAATGGACACAGATAGAAGTGCCTCTCTGCAGGCACAGGAGCTGAGCTCTACAAACTCACAATTTCAGTTTGAAAGGCTGAGGTAAAAAATACATGAGGAGTGGGTAAAGTCATTCAGTGAAAGTTAAGAGAAGATTTTTCCTACTCAGTGCAATTGGCTTTGGGTAAATCTTCTTAAAATTATACCCTGGTTTTAGGTATCTTACTGCTATGGGTTTATTTTCTTGGTTTGAAATCCACTAGGCAAAACCAGAGGGGCTCCAAAGTATTTAGGGTTAAGAGGAGATTGCTACATGCTCTGGAGCTGCAGATGTGGCCCCTGCTGGAGACTGGAGTTTAAGGTTCAATATTCAACATTTCTGTAACAACCTGTGATCTTATTTGTATTTCGCTGTGTCTTTGCAGAGTCCAGAAGTCTTTTGTAAATTAGTTTCACTGCTTCCTTTGGGGAGAACTAAAATAAAAACTTATGGCCATGACCTCATAAATTATAAATAGATTTAAATGGTAGCAGTGGGCCAAGCTCAGGAGCTGACATCTAAGAGACAATTGAGTCTTTTGCTGATACTGATAGAGAGTCCACGTTCTGGAATTTCCTTTGTGTGACACCAATTCCTTCATCCATAAAAGAATAGCACAAAAGGAAGGAAATGCTTCGCTGTAATTTATACAGGAGAAAACAGAAAAAAGATGTTTGAGTACCATCCCAGTAGAGGGGTGAATTAAATGAATATACACATAAAATGTCCCTCTTTAGGGAGTTCATGCCACCATCAGCTCCTTTGTATTTGGAGGAAATCAAAACTAGCATAATGCCACCTTCTGTCATGGCTTCACTTTCCATTAGGACAGTGCTGCCTTACTGGGTAAAAGGAGATAAAAATTCATCGTCTATTAATCAAAACATTTTAGAATGTGACCCAATATCTGCACAGGTGAAACGCACAGTAATAGCCTGAGCAACATCAGATCCTAATTTAGGCATCTTGTATTATTAATTGTGGCAGGTTTGCTGGAGAGCACAGAACCATATCACAGAGTCCTCTGGGTGACAAAGCCTCGCAGCTCTGTCTGAGGCAGGGAAGATGGGGAGGTTACAGGAGGACACAGCAGAGCCAAAGCAGGTCACTGCATGAGTCATTCACACTCAGGTATTCACAGCTACCATTTCCTCCTTCCCATCACCACACAACACTTGTCTTAGCACATTGTTCCCAGGTTTCTAAGATTTTATTTTAAAAGGCAGAGTGCATGCTTTGGATGATCACAGACCAGCAATTGTTCTCTCCAAGTCAGAGATTCACACAGCCCAGCCAACTCCCCTGGACAGCCTCCACCTGCATGGCCTTTCCTTGATACCCATGTCAGTCTGACATGAGATGATGTTAAATGAGATCGGGATAACAACAGCCATGGGAGGTCAAGAAATTTGTATGTGCATAATCAGATGTGTGCCTCAAACAGGTAGGTTCTCGCTTTATGAGATCGTGGGAGTTAACTCTCATTTAGGAGAAATAAGCATTCAGTCAACTGAGGCCCTTCTCTTTTACATACAGATAGGCTCCTCTGTTCATCTGCATTCTATAAAGGCTTGTTATTCTTCTGTGTTTATCAGATCTGCGATATGGAGGAGAACAGAGAATGTGTGTGATATCCGCCAGCTGGATTCCATCTGTCTTTTCTCTCTGGAGATGGAGTTTCAAAGGCTACATCCTATCTACTGTCACACCCTCTCCCGACATGAGAAGCTAAGTGCAAAGTTTGGCCAAAGTGTTGGAAAAACAGTATCTCCTTTGTACATCACCACTATTTCCCTACCTACACAAAAGTAGCATTCTTCCTGTTCTGGCATGCAGGGTGTATTGTTGCACTGTATCACAACCTTTTATTAAATAAGAGGAGTCTGGCCAAAATTATTTCAGAGAAAGCTGGTTGGGTTTTTTGTTAGGGTTTATTTTGTTTTTCAGTTGGACTCTGTGCACCTTTGTGTGTGTTGGTTTGTGTACAGAGCAGGGTCAGGGGGACTATGACTGACAAGCACAAGTGCTGTTTGATTACAGCACAGGATGTGGTCTCATCACATTTCTGGGAGGGGAAAGAAACACCTACCTGAAAAAAATCCCAGTTTTTTTTCTCTTGAACTGATTGAGGCTTTGCCATTCACTTCACCACAAACCCTAAGGGACTAAGGAATTGAAGTTTCTCAGGATAACACCCATGACGGAGCAGCATTATTGCAAATCAGCAAGACTCAGTGATGTTTTCTTGCTGTAACAACTACAGCTTTCTGTTCTTTGGGTCCAGCAGCTGCAGCATTTCTGGTAAAGTGCAAGCCACATCAGAGAGGAGCATGAGGCACCTTGGGTTTAGCCAAGGAGCTGGGAGCGCTGGCCCATGGATTCCTTTCCCATCAGGCAGCCCAGAGCAGGCATCCTTTCCCACCAGAGCCACCCCATCCCCAAGCCACAGAGCCCTGAGATGTGTGAAAGGCTGGGCTGGGACCCACCACCCTTCAGGAGCCTCCTTTCTCCTGCTGTGAGGCAGATGAGTGTGCCCCCACAGAGCAGGGAGGGAGCAGCAAGGGCCAGCATAAGCATTTGGCTCCAGACCTTCCCAGAAGTTCCTCTTTCACCACCCAGAAGATTTTCCACATCTTTGCAAACCTTTTGTTAATTTACTTGACCATTATCTTATGCACTCAAAGTGTAAATTCCTTTACATATTTCATGGTTGAAGGTTGTTGTCTCACAGATCAGAGGCATAGGAAGAGTACTCTGACTCTGGCCAGAACATCCATCTCATTTTAGTGGAAGCATTATTTCTTTGCGTTGTTTTCAGGGGGATGTGCTTTCTTTGATGATTAACCAGGTAATACCAAATCCATGCCCAGGCTTACCATCCAACAGACAGCTAGTGGGCCACATACAAGCAGAAAAGGCCTTTGATATCTGAATATTAGCTGTGCATCTATGGGTACTGCTTCCCTGGTCCATGGTCACAGGAAGCAACATCTGCCCTGGAAGTGCAATGGATTAAGAGTGTCAGCAACTTGCACTGGCCTTTCCATTGAACCCCCCATGACATTATGGGTTCCTATTGAAAAACTAGGTCTGGTTGCTAGTGCAAGTGCACACACAGAGATGCACTGTTTATTTTGAAGGTGCAGATAACTGAAATGAGCTTTGGTAGGTACTAGTTGTGAATTCCTATACATATATAATTATTTTTTTTTTACTCATGGACACTCTTCTATGAATACATAAGCTCAACCTTCACAGACTGCCCTCCATAATTAGGGTGGGACAGAATTTATTTCATTCATGTACAAATAAAGACTTGACAAAGAGGTGTTTGGCCTCCCCATAGGGCCAGAAGAGATTTATAGCAGATTTGTTCTCCCATCCTGTACCTGTCTCTGAGTTGTCTATCTCAGTAAACTATTTGGTTAGGTCTATTAGAAAATGGATGTTAAGCTTGTTAACAGGCTGGGGCCAAGCTGACACCTGTGTCTGACTGATTTACCTGGAGAATTGGTGAAGCTTTCTCAAAACGCTCCTCTGATTTCTTCCCTTGAACCTCACTATAGCAAAATGGCCTGAATCAGAGAATCACAGAACCACAGAATCACAGAAAAGTTAGGGGTGAAAGGGACCTTAAAGACTGCTTAGTTTCAACCTCCTGCCATGGGCAGGGATGCCACCCACTAGACCAAGTTTTTTGGCACCATCAAACCTTGAACCCACCTTCAAAGGTGCTGTGAAACTGGAAAACTCAGGCAAAATCCCATAAAAGCATAAAGTGTTGATTCATGTATTTATGGTGGAGGATCAAATGGCCTCTTCTGAGAAGGGGTTATGTGCTGGAAAAACAGGAGGTCAATGCAGCAAGTTTGGGAAGGATTCCCACGGGACCTAGTCTCAGAGGCATAAAAATGCAAACAATCCTTGAAATAAAGTATGAGTCAACCAAGGATGGAAATCAAGCTGAGGAGCCCAGATAGCTCATGAGTAGTTTAAGCACATGCCAGGCCCAGAGGAAACCCCTGAGTTGCCAGCACCACTGCCTGCAGATTTTGCAATGGATCTTACATTTCAGGGTAGCTAGAACCCTGCCTTGGACTGAGATCCTGTGAGAATTGCTGCTGAAGGAGAATAGCTTACAGCAGCCTGGGGCACAGAAATGGTACCCAGCCTCTGTCAGAATTTGTTCTGAAGCAGATAAGCCCTGGCTTGCCAGCCCTAGAGCAAGGTGTACAATCTTCTACAAACAGGTAGAGTGTTCATTGGCAAGGCAAGCTCCTCTGCAACTCCCCCATCTGCCTTGGGGCAGCACTTCTCAGCATGATGGGCTTAATCTTCCTGCCCTTTTCAGCTCCAGAGCCCCTTCTGTCTGCTCAATAAAGGTTCTGCTTCTGTTATCATGGCTGTGAGCTCTTCCAACACTCTTGCCCTCAGAAGTTCCTCACCTGACAGTGGCCTTGGGGTAGCAGCCATGGCACACCTCACACTGATGTTTCCTGCCTTTGGGACTTGAAAAGCTACATAGCAAACACAAAGACTAGGAAGAAGGAAGGATTATTATTATTATTATTATTATTATTATTATTATTATTATTATTATTATTATTATGTGAAGTGACTATTGAGAGATTAGCAGACTCTCTCCCAATCACCCAGCTAGTCTGCACGGCAGCTGAGGGCATTGTCCATAATTTCTGCATCTTTTCCTTGTTCCTCAGGCACAAGCATCTCTCCTCTCTGTTTTTGCTAACCAGAATGATGTTTCAGTAGGAATGGCTATCAAATAAGGCATTGAACATCAATGAAACCACCCTCAGCCATTACAGACCTGGGCTGAGTCTCTCATGGTGAGCTAAGTGGAGATTGCAGGTCTCAGCAGGTGGGAACTGCTGGTTTACCCCATACCTGGCAGAAAATGCTTTAAATTAATCTCAGCATTCTGGCACTTAAATTTACCAGGGGATCTTGGTCTTCCTAAATGTGGTATATTTTGGTTTTGGGGGTTTTTTCCCATAAATACCCCCAAAAATAACATGAAAAGGCTGACTGTGGCCACACAAGGTGCTTGCAATAGGAACAGGAGTGAAGGCCCGTTCAAATGGGAATATCTAATCATAGGATTCACCAGCCTGTCTTGATCCTTTTGTATTTCAGATCAAGACCATTCTCAAACCCTGACACAGCAACTCTCACAATGCAGCCTGGAGCTCAGCTGAATCCTTAGCTTTATCACTAATATAAATAACAATGACTTAAATTTCTAGTCTAGCCACTTTAAATAATACAAGCTTAATGGACTGGAGACCTGGGGAAAAACAACATGTTACATATTCCATTGTTTTCTTCAAACCACATTTGTAAACAGTCGTAAAATTCACTATAAACAATTACCTTCAGATGCAGAGCCAAATGCTGCATCTCATAACTCAAACCCACAGGTAATGCAAACAAACTCTTACAAACTCAGGGCTCTCCTTTGACATGCAGGACCCCTCACTCCCTGCTTATGTGGCATTCACCAGTTCCTGGAGCAACTTTTGAGTTGTCCTCAACGCCTCACTTCAGTTTTGCATAAATTTTGTTCCAGATGTATTGAGACAAGGTCACATCTGTGTTATGTCTCTCTGTCACCTGCTTCTGTCACCCTTAGGCCGTGGTGAACAGCAGTTACTGCAATGGGTGAGGCTACTCATCACATCCCAGCAGAGGGTGTCCCAGAAATACACCATGTAATGGTGGTAGAATAGGCCCCTCTGGTTAGAAACATAGAGAAACAACATTGCCTGTGATGTTTGGCCCTATTTAGAATAAATGCATACAAAGAGCTGAGAACAGCCTCATTTCTCTTGGTTTCTGAACATTGCAGGAGCTACCATCTACAAAAGGATCTTTTGTTTCCCGTTTCTTGTTTCCTTACTACCATTTAATAAAACAGATCCAGTGCAGATCCATGTGAAGTCACATCCATAAAGGACTGGGTACAACGGCCCATTCACACTGGCCATTTTCTGGTATTTTGATGCAGTAAATTGCTAAGCTCTACCTAAGGGGCCTGTGGACAGAAAGGGTGTTGAGCCAGGTCCCAGAGTTAGGTTACACTCTGCATGCAAGGACAATAAGGGAAAATACAGAGAGCTCAGCTGTGAAGGAAAAATATAATAAATTAAAGAAAGGTGTGACCAGTACACACAAGAACCTGGCTGCTTGTCTAACCTCAGGAGACCAGGTCATCCTGCCTTTCCCTACAAGAGACAGGAACCCTTTTGCTATTTCTCTGGGAGCCCCTCAGGATCCTTGAACCCTTTGCTACTGCATTCCTACAAGCAGCTTTTCCCCAATCCTCCTTGTGAGTGACCCTTCTCTTCAGGAAATAGAACTTTGCACCATGAAAGGGATAGCCTGGATATCAGTACGTGGGTGGAACCAGAAAGCAAATCTTCCAGAGATTTAATATGGAAATTAATAATGTGGTTGTTGTCATCAGTTAATGCCTCTCTATCAGCATTTCCATTGCTGTTCCTGACCTGCACAAGCCACACAGAAGCAGGAATAGGTCCACCTGCCTCTTGCTGTGTGCTGGCTCTTGCCTCAGAGTCTTTCCAGGGTGTTAAACCATGAGAGTGCTCTCCTTCCAAACAGCAATAATGGCAAGGAGCACGAGCAGGGCTCGGACTGGAGTTTAATTCAGGCTAAAGATGCAATGTTGGAGCAGCAGGGCAGGCAGCCAAGGGCTCTTTCATAACTGGGTGGGTACAGCAGTGTATGTGGGAAGAATGGCATGCCTCAGATGTACTGCAGCACAGAGCACATCCAGCACAATGCTGGCTCAGCTCTTGCTGGCCCCACCATCCAATTGCTGCTGCTGTTTGAGGTCAGACACAGCCTGGGCAAAGGTCCTTCATGCCCCAGCCCCAAATCTGGGTGAACTCTGCATGCAGACCTGTCCAGCTCTTGGTGGGGTTGCACGCTGGGGTTGTCGGTTTGCTGTCCTTTGAAGTGACCATCCAAGCAGGTGGCCACAATGGCTCCTGGCCACAGTCCTCACTTCCTTCCTGCCCAAGAATGTCCTCCCTGACAAAAACTTTCCATGTGCTGCTAGCCAGGAAAGGAGGGGAAGCAGGAGAAGGTGTTTGGAGAGACACAGGGATGTCTGTGACTCCATGGGCTGGGCTGCAGCTTCACCTCCCATTCAGCTGTGAAATTGCACACTTGGAAAGTGCTACATAAGGGTGGTGGAATTTGAATTGAACAGCAGCAAAAGCAAAATTAGGGGGGAAATCCTGCCTGCATAAGACTGGTGGAAAAGCAGAGGGCTGTGGCACTTGCATGAGGAAGTGATGCTATACACAGCACAGGGCATGATGATCCCCGATAGATTCAGGATTCCCATTCATTTCTCTGTTAATTTCTTGCTCCTCTAAGGAAGAACTCATGCACATTGTACCTTGATTCTTTGAGTAAGCCCTCATCAGGAAAACTGACTTCTACTTCTTGCACATCCATCTTGGAGTGAGCTTTGAAGGCATGCTTTCAGAAAAAGCCCAATTCTCCTCTGAATTACATGAAGTTAGAGGGATCAAACAGATACGAAGTTAATGCAAGGGGGAGAAATTGTCTGGAGCAGCCAGAAGGGACCATTATGATGGTTTTGTATGGCTTTCTTCATGAGCTATAGAATTTTACCTGGTGATTTGTGAGGCCAGGGAACACTTTGATAACAAAATCAGACCCTTGCCAGGCCTGATAGAGCCGTGTGCCAAATGAGCAGCAGGCACACCTCTTCCATTAAACTTTGCTCCACTGACAGAGACAATGAAACAAGAATAATGCCATCCTGCAGCAAGAAGCAGAGCCTTTCTCCACTGCACAGCACTGTTTGTGGCACAAATGGAAGGCTGGAAAGCAGCTTTGAACATGACCCTTACATCTAAAGTTTGCTCCTGCTCAAAGAAGCCGTGAGTGTGGCCCAGGGCTACTCAGCAGCTGTGAGAGCATGCATTAGAGAAAATGCTGTTCTCACCCACCCAAGGCAACTTTTCTATGGAAACTAAAGCTCTGTGGCTTAAGATCTGATTCAATTCGTTCATCCTTAGCCACCTAGGCAGAGCCAGTCACACAGCCTGTCTGTAGCCCATGAGGAAAGGTAGGTAGCAACCTAGGTGTTTCCCTTGGGAGAGGATGATTTGTCACCTGGAGGTGTCTGTCCCTGCTGGTCATAGCAGGACCACACACAGCTAGGTTGGGCTTAAAGGCAAATGATAAGATGAATAAAGCCCAAGGGAGAATTTTCAGCCTGAAGTTGTACCAGTGTAACTCTGTGCAGGGCTGTACCAGAGCACTGCATGATTTTTTATGAGGTTTGAAGCAAACTAGAGGCTGATGCAAAACTTCACCCCAAAATGGAGCCCTTAATGCCTTAATGCCACAGGTTTTCCTCACACCTTGGAAAAGTCACTTTATTGTGATTTTTAGGAAGACATCAGATAGGCTCACAATCAGATCATCATTCATCCACCTTGCAGAGCAGTTACTGTCAGTGAGCTGAAGATTGTAATTGTAATTACAATTGTGCCTGCTGCTGGCACAGTACTGATCCCCCTGTTCCTTACAGGACCTGTCTCTGCCATTTCTAGGGAGTAACTTTGTATTCTCACTTGAGAAGCAGCAGGGAAAACAGATTGTGGGAGCCCTTGGTTCAAATCCCTGCTCAGCTGAGGCAGTTCAGATATCCCACCACTGGAGAGCCATGGACACAGCTGCTTTTCAGACCCACAATGTCTGTCACTGATCTTGTCCTTACATCTAGAAAGGGACCACAAAATTCACATGGTGGGACAGGTTCTGTAGCAGAGGGGTTGGGGTTTTACTGGGGGAGAGGACAAAGCACATGTGCCCAAGGAGCCACCCAGGTATTTTGCATTTAAATCTGGGAGCAGGGGTGAGAAGGATCCTCATGGTGTATCAGACTCTGTAAGATCCTCTGGGAGCTAAACCTCCCCTATCTTGATGAACAGAAGGGAATGAAAGCTGCATTTCTGGCAGCCCCACCTGGAACATCCATCACAAAAAGCAGAGTTTCATTCCCCAGGCTGATGGTGCTTGAGAAGGTCCTGCTGGCTGCTGCTGGGGAAGCTCCACAAGCTGCATCAGAGGGGTCTGTGTTGGGAAAATCAATAAACTTGCAGTGAGGCTCAGCACCTTTATGCATGATTTTACTGGCC
Organism: Ammospiza caudacuta; assembly: GCF_027887145.1. Lineage (NCBI taxonomy): Eukaryota > Metazoa > Chordata > Aves > Passeriformes > Passerellidae > Ammospiza > Ammospiza caudacuta. Next base: position 78,200,147 of record NC_080596.1, read on the forward strand.
TCTTTCCTACACAAACAGTATTTTGATGACTATTTTCCTTTTGTGATATTTATTTAGAAAGAAAGATTTCCTCTGTCTTAAAACTATTTAAATCTGTCTTCCCATTCAGACCACTAATCTGATATAGAGCAGTGCAGGGACTTTCATCCAATGCCAAAGAGCTGAGAACAAAACAAGGTATCTCTGAAGTGCAGAGGGGCAGTGTGGGGACAGGCAAATCCTCCTGGGGCTGGAGCTTACACAGGCTCGGGGAGCTGTGCTTGCACAGTCTGCCTACAAACTGCCCCATACAGCATCTGCATTTCATCTTTAATGGGGGAGTCCTGCACTGCACTTCTGATTCCTTAGTGCTTGGTTCCTACAAGAAAAACAATGTCTCTTTGCTCACACTGTTTGAAATACATGGAAAAATGGTCAGTGGGAAATGGAACTAAAATTGCAGAATTAACCTCATGTATGCTGTAACTCTGTAAGCTGCAGGAAGAACAGCCAGAACCAAACAGTAGCAACAATGCCTGGGTTAGGGCAGGAGAAAGATATTGAAGCTGACTCAGATGAAAGATGCTATTTACTATTTCCCTTTTTTGTTATTATTGAAAATAAAAAGAATACTGAAGTTTTGTGTATGCTTTATATATGGTAAAAGAAGTTAACCTCCTTTCTCACAGTCTAAGTGGATTTGACACTTGAGAAGGGGTCATCTGACTTTTATTTGACTCTTTTTTTGACTCTTTTTTTTACTTTTTTGCCTTCTCCCTACATTGTGAATTAAATATAATGCTTCTTCCCTCTCTCCTCTTTTCCTTGAATGCTCCAAGAATTTCTCTTTTACTAACTGATTTTTTTTGCCATTTGGTGACTTGCTGTGTTGTCAGTAATGTACCAGTCCACATAAATTTAAACAGGTCTAGTAATACTGGAGGGCGCCCATGGCTGCTTTTGAATGCTTTTTTGCCCCTCTGAAAGGCCCCATTCCTGTGATTACCTTCTGCCTGGTCACTGTGTGCAAGCCAAGAGCTCAGCAGTGTGGGAGTGTGACAGTCTTGAGACATTTCCACAGCACCCAGGGGCAGTAAATTAAGGTTGACATGACCCACCAAGCACATGGCAGCTCCATTGTCAGAGCTCGCCTAACAGGAGAGATTGAATTTCACACTAGGTTTGATATTAAATCTCTCCCAAGCACAAGCTGGCTTGGCTGGGTGGAAAAGGCATTGGAGGACCAGCAGTGAGGTTCTTGGCATGGGAAGGTGCTAAATATCTCAGCCTTCGTTTGAAGCGTGGCTTTGCAGCTCAGAGGGGCACAGAGGACCCTGGGCTGTGTGTGACAATTCCCACATGCCTGTGCCACCCCAAACCAGCAGCTGCCCCTTGTTCCTGACCTCCGTCCCAGCCCTCTCCCTGCAGATGGGGGCTCGCTGCGTCTCCCTCAGCATTCCTGGGGCCCAGCCCTGATCTCCTGTGCCCCCTCACCCTCTGCAGTGTCCCAGGGCTGCCTGACTGCTGCTGGGCCAGGAGGAGCCCACGCTGCTCTGCTGCCCAGAGGATGGATCCTGCCTGGAAGCAGTGACAGATCACCTTGGGCTCCAGCCAGGCATCTGAAATAAATAAGTTGGTTGAACTGATGGCACAGAAAAAGCTCTTTGCAATAGGGAGATTGTCTTTCAAGCTGGTAAAATGCAGGGCTTAAAACTCCACATGCAAATTATTCTGAAACTGAAATGAGAAACTAGACAGAAAGAGTCCATTCAGGAACCAAACACAGGAAATCAGAGAATCATAGAAAATCACAGGATCAGAGAATCATTTAAGTTGGAAAAGATCTTTAGGATTGCCTAGTCCAACCATACAATTACAGAATCATTTAGCAAAGGGAACATATATGCATTAACTCTCCCATTGCAGTCTCCTTGCAGCCCTCATGAAGGCCACTATCTCCACAAGTCCTGTGAAATCCAGAGCTTGATTAGTGGGCTACTCCAATTCCATTTGATTCCAGCAGTGGCTTGATTAGTTCCCACTGGATATTGTGAGTGGTTACTGTGGGGATTTGAGGTTCTGGGATATCTAAACCCATCCAGTGAGTAAATGCAATTTCCAGCCCCATTACAATTGGTGTGTGCTGGAAAGCCAGACACCAAATCAACATTTCACAGACATCCGTTTGTGCCTGAAGATGTAGATGTGTCCTTGGATACCTTCACAGCCTTTGTCACATGTCTGGTTGATGCTGTTCAGGAAAACTTGTTAGCACAAAATATTCAGAGAGTTTAAATAGCTCAACCTGAAATAGTCCAATGTGCAATTTTGCTCACAGGGTTGTGAGGAAAGAAAAGGGCTTTTGAATCAATTTGCATAACTTTTCTCACAGGACACTGCATTTCTCCCAGTTATGTGATATCAGGATGAGGATTTTCATTTGTGCAATACCAGAGTACTTTTCTGTCTCTAGAAAGGCCACCAATCTTGGTATGAAGACAATATGAGATGGAGAAATGGCTGTTTCTCTTATCACTTTTTGCTTCAAGGGTTAGTTACCTTCACTGTTAAAACTCAGACTTCATCATCAGCTTGAAACCATCTGGGTTCAGCCCTTAAATACTCCCTAAAATGTTCCCCATAAACTGAGAGGGCACTTTAGAACCTGGTGGTTCCTTCATGAGTGGATGTGGGCCCTGGGAAGCAGAAAGTCATGGAGGGGCTGCAGCGTGGGCACAGAGGGACAGGGGAGCTGGGCAAGGGGGTGCAGCATTTTCTTCAATACTCAAATCATTGTAATGTTCTGTCAATTATAGGCACCAAAATGGAGTATGATTTTACACTGTTTGGGTGGAAGTATCTCCATACTTAAAGTGTTTCTGGTCCCTCCTAACCCCTTGGATAAACCATAACAGCAGAAGTCAGTCTGATGAGTTTTTCCACAATCGCCTCTGGATAATTCTGAACTAATCTTTTTTCTTTTCCTCCATGTATGTACTGCATTTGGCTGAATCACAATTTTTTTATCTCAGTTATGCTTCTGGTTGACCATGCAGCTCTTATTCCTGGCTGTGCTACCCACTTCAGAGTTTTCCTCAAATTCTATCAGTGAATTTTTTTTCCAGTTTCATTCATAAAAAGTTCAGACAAATACTCAGATGGTTCCTATTGCTCTGTCTTTCTTCCAGAAACATCCCTGTTCAATAATCCCCCCCTAACAGGGGCTTTTGGGGAGCTGTCAGCATGAGATGGTTCTTATGCTCTTTAAAGTGCACTGACTACTGTGTTCCCATAACTCTCAGAGATCCCAGTGGAAACTGGAATCCTCAGCCTGGTCCTCAAGGCAATGTCAAAGAAATATATTAACAATTCTGCTGGATATTAAAAACACATTTCCCCACTCTGTGATCTGATTGTAAAGACTGATTGGCTAAGCATGAATAAAAACTAAGGCTTTAAGGATTTTTAACATATTTTTCCTAGTAATTTTAGTTTATTTATCAATACCCATTTCAAATATTTTTTATACTTGTAGCAAAATGTCATAGTGCATGTCATAACAGGGGGACCAACAAATATGTTCTGCATAGTGCTTGCTTTCTGCAAAGATTCCAGGCCCTGGGTTTCATTACAATAACTGCACCATTGTGCTCCGTCAGACAGGCCATGGTCGGTGTCTCACTCCCTGGGTGAGGGCTCTCCTCTGGGAAAACTGACAACGTGAGCACCCATGCTGCCAGATTCCTGCAAGGTCCCAGAAAACCCTTACCAAGGAAGCAGTTCTGGAAATGTCCTGCTTTTGCACAGCTTTTGGGGTGCCTGGGGCTGCCTTTTCCTGAGGTACCAAAAGCAGCCCCTGGACTGTGTCTCTTTACCCCAGGCCACCTGGCGAAGCACTGAGGAAACGAGGATGCAGATGTTGCACAGCCCTTCACAGTCTGAGACTTTCTGTCTGCTCCGGGAGCAAAACAGACTCACAGGAGGGTAAATCCAGCTGTATACATGGCTTATGTGACTAAAATAACTGCACATATATATGTATAGTGAGAGAGAAAGGGGTGCATATACATGCTCACACATAGGCTGCTTGCTTTCTTTGAGGCACTTTGTCTACTAATCAATTACCAAATAAAGGCTGTGCTACTTAGTGATTCAGTATTTTCACATTTTCTAGTTGTAATCTACTCTGAGTCTCCCCAAGGGTCCTACACAAGGCCTGGATTACTGACATTGGCTCAGGCAGCAGATACTCCTGGAGTGCACTGTGCACAGGGAGCAGAAATACCACTGAACTGAAGGGAGCAGCGAGGTTTGCAGCAGCATCCACGCTGGGAAGCCCAGGGTGAGCATAAAATAGTTTGCATTTTCTTCCAGTTGGCAGAAGAAACCACTTGCCATATCTTCAGCTGACAGAAATCTGTGCAGCTGCACTGGCTTCTAATTGATTGGCTTCAAGAAAACTCTGTGATCCCTTGCAATGACAAATAAAAATGGTCACACATCTGCAAGTCACACCACCCAAACCCTGCGCAGCAGCCAGGGCAGTGCCAGTACTCAGGAATGCTGGAATTGGTGTTCTGCTGAGATTTCATTCACAGTGTGTATCAAAGTGAGCACCCAGACAGTGCACTGATGGAAATTGGTGGGCCCAGTGCAGTTTTTCATTCACAGAAATGCACAGCAAAGCAAGCACCCACACAGCACGCTGATGAAAATTAATAGAGCTAATGCAGTTCATATGACGAGTGTGACGTACAGAAACACTGCTGGCAGCACAGGATGTCAGCTGGGGCTTTTAATTCCTGACTGGACTCATTCAGACGGGCAGCTCTGGCTGGCTGGGCTCAGTACAGGTGCTTTTCCACTTCTGGCTGCTGTTTTCCCCAGGAGGACGTGGGCCAGACCTCCACAGCCTCCCTGGGCACAAGGTCAGTTCTGGGGGCACATGGGGATGCAGGGGAAAGCTTTCACACAGCCAAACAACACTCTGGCCTCTGGCTCTTGGAAAGGTTTCCACAGTCTGCCGAGCCCTTCAAACTGCCCAAACACTTTGGAAATCACAGCATCTCATTTTGCTGCCAGCTGGGGAGCTTGTTTCACTGCATGAACTGTCAGAAAACAGAGCACACCTTTTCTGGGGAGGGATGTTTTGTCTCGTTATTATCAAAGCACAGAGTTAGGCTCTGAGCAAAGCCTTGTGGTGTTTCACTTAGGATTCCCCACGAGGGCCCTATATCCAAAGGCAGCACAGGCACACTTCTGCATTTTTGTCTAGGCTGAACACCTACACTTGTACCAACTATAGAGCTCTGGCTTGTGTCTCCCACCCACAGCTCACATTTCTCTTGCATTAGTGCTCTCCCATCAGTGCTATTAATGCAGTCACATCAGGGGATCCAGTTGCTTTGTGGTCTGGAAGGCCCTTAACCATCCCCAAATTAAAGCCCTCTGGGCAATAAAATAGTTGGGCCCTAAGGATTTTCTTGGAAATGTGCTCTGAATGAGCAAACAGAAAAGAAATTAGTGCTGTGTTGATCTTTCTGGCTCTAAGATCACCTTTTGCTTGGTTTACTAAGAATTAATACGCACTAATGGGAAGTTAAACCAGCTTTAAAAAGTCTTTGTCGCATGATGTCTCTTAATATACCCAGTGAATATTTCCAAGGCACGTGTCCCTGTGCAAGTGGAGGCTCCAGTGTATGTCTGAGCCATTTTACACACATTTAAGATTTTACACACATTTAAGATTTTACACACATTTTCCTCACCATCCATGCTAGAGAAATCTGGACTTGGGATTCCATTCAAAGGGGGAAAATTGACTCCAAACCATGGGTGCCACATGCTGGTCCCATGGGCAGAACAGGAGGGCAGGGAATTGATTATTTGGGTATAATCAAACCTTCCTTCCCTGGATAGGGGCTGGCAGCATGGAGAGGATCAGAATATGTGTAATTTAATAGGTGAGGGAAGAAGGCAAGAGGAACCAGCTCTCCAGCCTGGATTTACCTCACCTTGGTTTAGGTGTAGGAAAGACATGGATGTCAGCCTGTCTGTGCCCATAAAAAGCAGTAATCTGAGCAAAGCAAAGCTTTCTCCTCCCTCCAGATATTAGTTCAGCTCACCAAGATCTGAGTCATAGATTTGTCTCTGCCTCCATTTATTATGAAAAGAGCCCATGGCAAATTCATTCCCAGCTCACACGTGCTGGGAAGGTGTCTGTGTTTATATGGGCAAATATATGGGATGAAGCTGTATTTGGATTTTAGCCATGAAACAGCCAGGGACAGACCCTCTTATGTGGTCAGTCACACTCATCTGTGTGTAACTGTTGTTCTTGCTCTGGATAAACATCCAGCAACCATGAAAGCCCTCATCACACCAAAGTGCTGTTTTCAAAGGGAATTGCAGACTCTCTTTGCTAACAGGGTTTCTAAACACACAGCCCTAAACTTACACTGGCTGAAATCAATTACAGAACTTACAGGTGACTTTCTACCTGAGGCCCATAAACTGCTATGCATGGCAGAAAGCTCCTTGAACACTGGCTTGGTTCAATGATTTCTCTTCCTTGGTTCCCCCTTCCCTCAAGGGATGCTAAGCTCAGAGTTTTTACAAGCTGACACCTCTGAATGCACATTCCTGCTTACCTTCCCAAGGTGCTGCTCCCCATCTTTTGGTCCTGTGAAGTTAATTTATGAAATGTAAAGAAAATATCAGACACTGCCAAAGTCCTAAGGGCACAAATAGGTGTTAATGTCCCTGCCCAGCCTCCCCTGCAACCCCCACACTCCTGCCCGTGTCCCAGGAGCCCAGCTCAGCCCAGAGACACCAGCACCATCCTCAGCTGGTGACTGTCCTGTCCACAGTCTCATCTCCATTTGCTCCTGCCTGGGCCTTCGAGTGACCTCGGGCTCTGTTCCCCAGGGTTACCTCTCCCCATCTGGTGCCTATTTGATCCCAAGCTTGGGCAGGCATTGGTCATTCAAAATGTTGAGTGTTTTCTGGATTAATATAAGGTTACCTAAAATCTAAAAAAAAAAAAAAAAAAAAATTAAACTACATTTTTCATTGATTTTATTCTTTTGCCACTGTATCAGAAGTGACCAGAAGATGAAGCAGAGCAGCAAATTCAGAATTCACCTTGAAGATGGATAATTCTGTCTTTGGGGACAGATGTACAGGGGCTGGGCTCCATCCTTCCCTGAAAGTTAGGAATGGGGATGACCTTATGACTGATCCCATTCACGGGATCTGAATCAACTGCATTGCTTTTATTTTGTTGGATTATTTACGTGTCTAGGAAGCTTAGTTTCTGGGTCACGAAATGAATAAGGTAGAGATTGTAACATCCCCTGGGAATGGTGGGCACAGCATTATCCAGGTGCTCAGTCTGGCCCTGACCTGCCCTCCCAAAAGGCCACATTATTGCAGGGACAGGAGACAACATCCAAACCAAAGCAGGACTTGGATTCCAGAAGGTGGTGGGGACAGAGGGCTAAAATAAAACACCCATCTCAAATCCCATGCCTCTGTTCTGTGAATAATATCAGGAATATGCCCATGAACTCCTGACTGCACTGCTTGGCCTCTCTCTAGAGATACCAACACCTCCATGACCACACTGGAATGATTCCTGCAATTCCTCAGCATCAGCACTAAAATATCCATCACCCCTACACCACCTGTGGTCACTGAATGTGCCTTGTAAACATCAAAACACTTTCCAGCAGAAATCTTCAGAGCTCTGCAAGAAACTCTTTAACAGCTCCTCTCACTTTTTACGTTCTGCACCGAGAAAGGGAAGTGGCAGAAGATGTTATTGAACTTCAGGCGTTTACTTACACTAAAGGTAGGCCACAAATCTGACTATGAGACCCTTTCAAGACATATCATAGACTGCTTTCTAGTCAGCCCATGCACATCTCTCTATTACCACTGAACAGTTGGACAAAAATGTCCTTTGGCCTCTGTCTGCCTGGAAAATTCATCTTACTCCTAAAATCAGTTGGAAGTTCTATCTGGAAATCCTTGGATAAGTCAGTCTTAGGGTGGTGTTTTCCAGCATAGAAATGAGCTAGGCTAGGAAAATATTTTACTCTCCATAGGGTCATTCACTTCTATGTACAAAATAAACCTCATTCTTTAATGGGAACAATTGCCTCTAGGAATGTGAATCATTCATGGGTGGTGCCTACAGCTTCAGTCTTGAAAGCAAAGAGAAACGTGAGAAGGTCCTGGGCTGGCATGGGGCTCGTGCTAACTGAAATGGAGCACACTGAGTGATGGTCACCGTGCCAGGCACATTCCTCAGGGGACAGAAACCCAGAGCCACCAGCAGCACCATCACCGTGCCCAGAGCAGTGTGCATCCTCACAGGAGGGCTGTGAGAGCTCAGCCTCTGAGCACCAGGTAACGCATGGGGACCCTCAGCTGGGCTGATCTGCTCTGCTGTTTGCCAAACCTGCTTCCTCCTCTTTCTCATTGCTTCACACCATACTGCCCATCCAGTTGAAAAACCTAGCCTCAGTTGTAGGGACTTTTAAAAGATTTCAAAAGGTGAATAATTTGGGGTTGTTTGAAGCCTTTTGCAGAGTAAATTGCGAGCAATTCCTCCCACTCTGATGATGCTTTCCCGGACCAAAGACAAACATTTGGAATTGTTGATTCATGTGTGCTGTGGACTCTCCACACTGAGATTGGAGAAATGCACAAACCCCAGGGGCTGAGTGGAATCTGGAGTGAGCTGCAAACCTGTTCTCTTTCCATGGAATGTTGGCATAACACAGAATGAGGGGCAAAATCTGCAATCAGCTTCCTTTGGCCACAGTCTTGAACAGCCTGTGCTGAAGGGAAATGACAAAAGCAGCTCTGAGAAGGTTGGGAAATAGGTGGTTTTCAGCTGCATCCAAACACAGAGAGGATTATTTTGTATTTTGCCGCTCTGTGCAAGTGCAGAAATCACCAAGGGAGCCAATACAACAGAGCAGCAATACACCTGAGGAGCCCAAGGAGAGGTCTCCAGAATTTCTCCAGAAATTCCCTTTGGGTAAATCAAAAAAGTTCAATGTCCAGCAGTCTCAGCATTTTAAATATGCTCAGCACCAAAGAAAGACAAGCACTCAAAGCCCACAGTTCCCTGTTTCAGCAGGTTAATTTTGTACATGTGCCTATAGCAAGAACAAGTTCCTCCAGGAAGCTACCCCACTGCCTCACTCAGAGCATTTGGTGGGCTGGAAAAAAAAGAAAAAGAAAAAAATAAATAAATTTAATTTTTTAAAAATCAACCCCCAAACCCCTGCTTTCTAGAATCAGAAACCATAAGGCAGAGAGTTCCACTTTATCACTATCTGCCTAAATATATAAATAATCCAAAACCTGAAGTGTGTGTTGGACAGCACCCTCAGGCTATCATTTTACACCCAGCTGTTATTCTCAGAGGATTCTCAGTAAATCCAGAAATAGACCCAGCCAGGAGTCGGGAACAGGCTCAGAAGAGAATGTCGCCATATGGCAGCTCCTGACTGTTGCATAAATGTATTGATTAGCTGAACCAGCTTCAGGATGTCTCTATTAAGGACAGGGGCATCAAGGGGATAAGTAAAATTATCAGAAAGATGAAAAAGCACCTGAACTGTCTGTTCTTTTCCATTTAAGCATCTTCTTGTCCAAAGTATGGCACCGATCGCTTGAGAAAATCTGTTAGTTCAGTTTAAATCTCGAGCTTAGAGGAAATTCCTAAATAAAAATCAAACATAATAATAGTAGTAATATTTTATTGCTATGACAACCCAGAATAGCATATTAGAAACCCAAATGACAATATTCTTCCTTCTCTTGCATTGACATTGGCAAGGAAAGAAATTATGCTGGAGATTTTAATATAAGTTTTCAAAAGGGAAAGATGATTGCACATTAAAACCCACCATGAAAATAGAATCCTCAAAGAGAATTTTCTTTAGCAGTTTAAGCAGCTAGTGAGTGGGTTTTTAACTGTGTGCTTTAATCCAGAGAGGAACGTGCTGCAAAACAAGTTCTCCCATTCACCTGAGTGACCAAGAGAAAATACACTTTATCACAGAGCCACAGAATGGTTTGGGTTGGGAGGGACCTTAAAGATCACCCAGATCCACCCCTGCCATCAGCAGGGACACCTTCCACTAACCCAGGTCAGTCAAAGCACCATTGCTGCCACCAACAGTTCTAGACCAGCTCAAGGGGACAAGAGCTGCAAACTTTAACTTGTTCTGAGCACAGAAATCTTCATTGTGTCCTCTGTGGTGACAGGTGACACACCTGGAGCAGGGGGATGTGGGAACCCAGGACATTCCTCTGGCTGCCCTGGAGGACTGGAGACCCTGTCAGGGGGCTCAGAGGCCTTGGCACAGAGCCCAAGACCCCAGTGCCTTTGATTTGGCCCTTGGAAAAAAACAATTACCAACCTTGTATGAAGAATTACAAGCCACGAAAGTTTAAATAGGATAGTGAATTTATCACAGAGTGGAAAAATAGATTTTTGGGGTTTTTTAAATGGGGGTTCAGGGGGCAAGATGGAGGAATCTGGGCATGCCCAGCCTTTCTCCTTCTTCTTCTTGGCCTCCATCTTCTGCTGTGATGGTGGCACTTTTGGATTGGTTTAGAGTAGAAGCTCACTGTCTAACATAGGTGATGGGTACTGGAAAGTAACTGTAAATATTGTACATGTAGCTTTTAGTATAAAAAGATAACACCACCCTGGGGGTAGGCAGTGTGCCTCTGTCTGTCCTGCTGAGAGGACCTTGGCTGGACAGGAGAAAGAATTTTATAGATAAGGTACAAAAAACAAACTGGAGACCGAGAAATTAAGAGCTCCGACTCCTTTGACCACTGGGCTGGGAAAAGAGACTTTCTAATGCATCTCAGGGTCACTCTGAGCAGCTAGAGACCTCAAGAGGAGGGGACAGCTGCAGTGGGCCAGCTCAATGAGACGGGATGGAGCCAAAATGTGGGGCTTTTAAAACTGTGTCCTGCAGCTCAGAGCCTTCCAGGGACCTCACCGTGCTCTGAGAGCAGAGCCAAGCAGGAGCTGGTCAGGATGGATCAAATGGATGCCAGCCACCAAAAGTCACTTCCTCAGAGACTGAGATTTAGCAGGACTGAGATGATAAAGAAGACAGAAGGACAGATACTTTGATTTCAAAACCAGGTCAAACATCAGCTATTGGGCTGCATATTCCCTCACCCTTCACTAACAGAACAGCCTTTCCCAAAGGGGCAAAATGCCTTTTTCATGCTGCTGTTCATGCTGCATTTGTCTGAGCCCTGAGGAGCCTGTGCAAATCTGTATTGCCCTTCCAGCAGTCTGGGGGTGTCTAGAGACAAAGGCAGGGCACCAAATAACAAAATCCATCCTTGGCACAAGCCAAACTCTACAGGAAAACCTTAGCATGGTGCTCAGAATTGAGCACCATGGTGCTCAGGAATTTCCCCACACGACTTCCCAACAACAGCAAATAGACACATTTTTCTCCATTTTCAGTGTGCCTGGATGGCTTATCCCGATGTTTCTGACCCAGAGGCAGGATAGGGCGTGGGGTTTGGTTTTAGGGTTAGCTTGTGCTGGGCATTCCTCTCCATGAATAAAGAATGAGCATCCCAGCGTGGGCACCAAGGAGCTCTGTGCTGAGGCTGGTCCCAGGCTCTAGATGAGAGGATAAACCCGGGTTTTCAATTGCTTGGGACTGTGGCTGCTGTCTTGAACTTCTGGAAAAGCTGAAGCTGCTCACCATGACACCAAGCCAATTTCATAGCTGGGTGACCACTGAAGAAGCAAAGAACAGCAAACAAACTCATCCTGAAAAGTTTTCGGTATTGAGTTTTGGGTTTAAAATGTTTGCAAAGAAAGTTCTGTTAGTTTAGAGAGTTGTTGGCCGAAATGGATACATTTTCCAGGGAAGTCAGCCAGTTTTTAAAGGAGGCCAAATCTGTTTCCACATGGAAATTGGCTCATTTTTGGAGTATAGATGAGTTTTGCATAAAATATATTAAATTCCTTCCCCCACCCACAACCGTATACACTTTCATGCATCTTGATGGGAGAACTGCTGTTCCACCATCACAGGGAAATGCAATTTCAAAAAGTGCAATATTATGTAATTAAAATGCCAGTCATGTCAGTATGGATGAAATAGAGAAAATAAAGGAAAAAAATCTGGAAAACAAAGATTATCCAATTCAGTCAGCTCTTGGAAATGCTTTTTCAATCTACCTAAGCTCTTCCAGAAGCTGCACATGGGTGCAGATACTGTCAACATTCTTGTCTTTCAAAAAATAATCAAAGCCTCAGCAATAGAAAATAAAGTTTGGAAAAAAATCCACAAGCCATGACATAACTATTAACAACTGCATGGTATATTGCCATTAATTAGCAAAAGGCCAGTTATACAACTTGTTCAACTTTAATAGCCCCATTTGGACAGCAGGTTTGTTCCAAGAAGCACACCCTCCTCAAATGAGGAGTATCGTGGAAAAAAGAAAGATGTTTTTAATACATATGTACCAAAGGACCAAGATGTGCTGAAAAACACATAGCATGTCCCAATGCCTCTCTCTGAAGTGTCTGCCATTTGGAATATTGTAATTTAAATACTTTGCCTGTTTATTCTGTTTTGAATGGTTTCATTATAGGACTGCAGGGAAATTCTCCGGAGAAACTAGAAAAAAAAAAGTTTTGGAAAGTATTTCAGGTTCAGAATTCTCAGAATGCCCCATTTTAACTTTTTCAGTGAAAGAAAAAAATTACTGCATGTTGACACTCAGATATGTATTCTACAATATGTATCTATAAAATAGCTAGGAAATAAATAGTATCTTGATTCAAAAGTATATGGCTTAGAAATGATCAAAGAAGATTTCAGGTGGTCTGCATTAAATGCTAAAGGAAAAATTCTGTCCAAAAATGTCAACATTTTGTCAAGTTACATGGGATGGAAACCCAAGTCTTACCCTCCTGTAATCTTACACATCCTGGATCAATTTCATCTTTAGTAAAGGAGATCCTAATGCTTGACTGATGGATGTGAAACCTTATTCCAGATAAGCCTGGAACTACAGCAATGTGTAATTGTGGCACTCACAACCATGCTGGCTATGAGGAAGAAACCTGTGCAAACATGCAGGAATCCCAGTTTATCCAACTCTTCTCTCGTGGAGAAAGGTCATTGCTTCATTCAGGTGTTCACTAAATATAGAAAATGTTCAGGAAGGTAAGAACTTTGATCTGGAAATACTTGTAGGCTCAGTGCTATGCAGGGATGAGGGAAATGTTTAAAAATGATTGAGGGAAACAGATGTTTGGCTTCTCCATCCACTGCCACTAAATCAGTCACTGGCCCGAACCAGTATTTAACACAGGTGATTTTCCACAAAGCTAATCCTGCTTTCATTCAGGGCATTCCTCTTCCAATAAAAGTCCATCTGCTTGCCCAGCTCTAGACACCAGCATAAATTTTGGGTTGTCCAAATGGATCTTGCAAGGGGGTCTCAGCACCAAGACCGAGAGGACCACATGCTGCTTAGTGAGAAATCACAGAGCTGCTCACAGCTTGAGCTGTCTGAGTCACCAGCTGATGAGAAACTTGACTTTTTGCTTGATTTTTTCCCCCTGTTCTTTTTTTAAAAGGAAGCTTTAAAAAATAAATAAACCCTACAGGCAAGCAAGCAAGCAAACTTTCTCATTTCATAGGCACCTCCTCTGAGCCATGGTTAAACACACCACAAAATCCATTTTCTCATGGATTTTTTTCATTTATTTCCTGCTTGCCTCCTTTTGTTTTTCCACAGGCATTAGTGTCATTTTCTCCTCCTGCACACAGGCTGTGAGCATTTAGTTCATTCCCTCTGACTTACACAGGAAAGGGCTACCAACTGTTCCCTACCCCAGCAGCTGCAGCCAATTCCCCTTTGCAAACAAGGAGCCGCTAAAGGAAGGTGATAGCAACAGTTTTGAGTTATTGGGTTGCAGGGTAAGGGCAGAAGACTTGGAAATCAAGTCAGCCAGGTCCTCTCCTTGCAGCCCCAGCCCTAAATTAAGGCCTAAGCTCACTGAAGCACCCCATGGTCAGCCCAGGCCGGGTCTGCAGCTCGCAGCTTTTCTGCTCTCACAGCTTTTCTCCACTCCCAGCTCATATTGGTCCTGAAGAGCAGACCCAGATGCTTATGGACCAGTCAATAAACACAGATAATAGCTTAAAACGCTTAGCTCCATGCAACTGTCCAGACAATTATCTACTTAATCTATTTACATCATTCTTATTATGTCTCATCAGCTCCCATGAATTAATGGACTTTATCCTCTGCAAGTGCCTGCCACAATAGGACAAAAAATTATGTCAACATTTGTTCTTATTTTTCTTATGCCAAGGTGCTTCTGATCATCAAAATAGTTTTTTATCTTTAAAATGCTGCAAAAAAACGTACTGTCAACAAAAGCAAGTTTGTACTGGAAAGCTTACAAGTTCAACAAAAGTAATGCTGCTGCTTAACAAAACTGTGATTGCAAAAGAACTCAAAACATTTACACTGCCATGAGTGCAATTTAAGGATATTTAGCCTTTGCTCAACCTTTTACAGACAAAATGGTGTTTCACCCTGTCTATCATAACAACATTTAGATTGCAAAACCTAAATAAGAGTATTAGCAGCAAAACTGCATTGTGAATGCTAAAGTTGTATTACAATGCTGCAGCTTTGCAAATAGATAAATGATTTCATAGGAAGAACCTTTTAAATTTTTTATCATCAAAATTTGATTGTAAGACAAAATTTGTTTAATGTCAGCATATAGGGTAACTTTGCTTATGGCATGTATTTTAGTTCCCTATTACATTTTGGGAACAACAGGTGATAACATGTCAGTATCTTACAGGAAATAAACCATTGGTAAAATCGCTGGACTTTTATTTCATAGTTCTGGATTAATTCAGAGCTTTTGTAGAAAGGTATGGCAATTCTTGTAGTCTGGGGCCACTGCAGACTTCTCACAGACTTCTGCAAGCTGAGTCTATCAAAGCTTAGCCAGGATGAAAAACATTGGAGGATGTTTTGCTTCTCTCTGATTCTGAGAGAATTCTGGGCCAGTTTTTGGTAAAGACTGAAGTGTACCCAGACACAAGAGAACACACTTGGTTCAGGGTACCACAATTTGCACACTCCACTCAAAAAAGATCATGCAGATCAATAAAATACCTGAAATTAAATTATAAATTTAATAATATAATAAATTATCTTCTGAAATAAATTGCTGAACAAAAATCAACATTGTGATATGTAACTTGAATCCACACTTTTTTTTTAAGCTTTAGGCTTCCTTTGGGAAACTCTTTTATGTGTTCACCCACAAAATCAACTCTTCTTTTTTCCCTCTACCCTTAACGCACATTTGACCCACAAAGGGTGAGACGTGCTGCTCAGTTCATGGCCTCATGGACTGGAATTGGAGGTGAAAGTTGTTTTGGGCTAAAGGAGTATACAGCTGATGTATTGCTTCCATTTATTATTTGATCTCATTCTATTGTGTGCTTCCTTATGGCACACTCAATAGGTCTGCAATCATGGGGAACAAGATAGAAAGGGTAGGGCAAGGATTGTATTTCCTGCCTTGGCTGGTGAATAATTTTTATTAGAGCTTATTTTGAAACACAACTTTTAGATAAGAATACAGCATGAAGGATTAGAGATACAGTGTTCTGGACTGAAACCTACAGTTATTTATTTTAGCTTTATGTAAGCACATGAAGAGTTAATGCACTGTCCACTTTTTAACAGCTGAAATGTTTGAGCTTTTGTTTAAAAAAAATGGGAAATGATACAGTGCTGTTTAAAAAAATTGTTTTTCCAGCTCCTGTGGTACAACAATTGTTTGATATAAACTTTCATGACAGTGCGAGCTTCCTCTGTGCTAATAGCCCAAATGTTCTTTTTCCAGCAGGAGGAAAGTGCCTGTGTCCAGGGATAGATCACACAGCTGCCCCAGAACAAGAGACCCCACGGTGGTGCCAAGGAGGGCTCAGCAAGGACACGGAGCCATGTGGGGTTTGGCCCTCGGGGAGGATGGAGGGAGGGGAAGGCAGGGGAGTGTCGTTTTTAAAGGAAAAGCCTTGTGCAGTGTGGCTCCTGAGGGAAAGGAGGACGTGCAGTAGAGAATTAAACGCAGCTGTTTCTTACCAAGGGGAGCAGGCAGCCCTGTGCCTGCCCCAGAGCCCTGAGTGCTGCAGGGAAGGTGGAGGGTTGGCACCACAGCAGGTGAGAAGTGAGCAGGGCTTGTGTCCATCTGAGGACATGGAGAGGGGGTGACCTGCAGCTGAGACCATGGCAGTGCCCAGGGACAGGGCTGGCAAGAGGCCCAGGGAGCAGCATCCCTGCTCCACCCCTGGGAGCCCAGCACATCCCTCTGGCTGTCCTGGATGGCCAGGACCCTGCCAGGGGGCTCAGAGACCCTGGCACAGAGCCCAAAACACCTCTGGGTTTGATTATGGCCCATGGAGCAGGTTACCAACCTTGTATGAAGATCAGCAAGCCACAACAGTTTAGGTAGAATAATAGGGAAGTTATCACAGAGTGGAAAAAGTAGATTTTGGGGGTTTTGGTATGGGGGTTCAGGAGGCAAGATGGAGGGAACTGGGCATGTCCAGCCTTTCTCCTTCTTCTTCTTGGCCTCCATCTTCTGCTGTGATGGTGGCACTTTGGGATTGGTTTAGAGTAGAAGCTCACTGTCTCACATAGGTGAAAGGTATTGGGAAGTAATGTTACACATAGTTTTGAGTATAAAGACATAACACCACCCTGGGGGCAGGCAGAATGCCTGGAACTGTCCTTGCTGGATGGACCTTGGCAGGGCAGGAGAAAGAATTTTATAGATAAGAAACAATAAACAACCTTGAGAGCGAGAACTGAAGGGCCCTGACTCCTTCTTCAAGCGCTGGGGTGGGAAAAGAGACTTTTAACATTTCTCGGGGTCACTCTGAGCAGCTAGAGATCCCAACACCACTCCCAAGAAACATCACTCTCCTTATGGGCATGGGCACCCTGGGATGAGGATATCCCACCTCCAGCCTTGGGGCTGGGCAAGGCAGAGGCAACATCTCTGGCAGCAAGTTCCCAGAGATCAGAGGGGCAGAGCTGTGCTTTGATCAATGTGTCTCTGATGATTTTTGGGAATTAAGGCTGAGGAAGTGAAAGAAAATTTGCAGTGCAGCCACACGGCTCTTGGAATAATAAAAACCACTTGAGAAGCTGCAGGTTAGGACAGGCCTGGTCAGAAGTTTTCAGAGAAACCTTCAACTCTTCTTGATGTAGCTTGTTGAAGTGGAGATCTTGCCAGGCTTTTGCTTGTAAAAAGAGTTGAAAGATCCCCCAAAAAGTCTTGCCTAGGAAGCAGGTTGCACAAACTCAGGTCATCCAAACCTTCCCACCTTCAGCTGCCTGGTGAGGGTGGCCCATGCCTGACCTGCAGCTGTGCCCCTCACACACACAACACCACTTGTGAGCAGGAAAACCAAACAATGGACCCTGGCCCAAACAGCCCCTGGGACTGTCCCAACCCTTTGGCCCAGGAGTGCAAGTGTAGATAGAAATGTGCATCCCCTACCATGGGCTTCTCGAGCAGGCTCCTCCTGTCTCTGCAGCCAAGGGGGCACCCGCCAGGGCCAGCAAGGGCCCTTTGCACGCCTCAGATGTCTCCCACCAGCCTGCAACAAGTCCCACATCCACAGCGCTGAGCTCTTTGAGGAGTCAGTGCCTCCCTGTGGGGTCTGCAGAGCCCCTCTCTGTGTGCCCCAGGGAGCAGGGCCAGCACAGAGCAGTTATCACACCCAGCAAATGCCCTGCAACACCCTGACTGACCATCACTCAGCCCCTCCCTGGGCTTCTCACTGCTGGGTTGCCCAAAGCCCCAGGCTGCTCTGATGTGATGCCTGCGCACTTTGTCTCAGGCCCCTCTGGCCCTCAGTCTGTGTGTCCAGGCAGGCGGGACGGTGCAGGTACTGCAGCAGTAAAATGGAGGTGAGTGCTGAAGCTCTTGTGCATCAGATGTGCAGCAGTTAATTTGGGATGGCAAACAGCCCACAGTGGCCAGTTCCTGTGTCCTGTCCAAAAGGCGATGACATTCCCTGATTGAAAACATGATCCTATGCACCTCACAGACAATTGCAGTCACAGGCTAAATTGTATAAATTCACTTTCACAAAAGATAAAATCTTCCCTTGTATTTTTTTTCCATTGCTCAATTAACTATTGTTTTGCTCAGCATGTTTTAATCATAAGTAAGTTCATTAATAGATGTGCTCTTTGGAGTCATGGGGGCTCTGTGATATAATAGCATTAATCTTTCTGAATAACATCATTAATATCCTTTGCCCCTTAAAGGCACCCACTCTGTCCCCCAGGCAATTATAAAACTTTGTTCCATGGAACTGAATGAGCTCATCCAGCTAAAATGACTACAGTGCATGTCTGCAGAATATTGCTGTTGGTTGAATTCTATTTATTTGTCCTACTGGATATTAGAATTAGAATTTTTTGTGAACATGTTGGTTCTTTTGCTGCAAAGCTACCAGCTCAGCTGGCTGCTCCCCACCCGCACCTCAGGAGAGCTGTCCTATAGAAGGGTCATGAAAGAAGAAGGAGATCTAGAAATCCCTAAGCTGGAAGCTTTTTGACAATTCTCTTTAATAATCTAGAAGTTGTTTGACCACTAGAGATCTATCCTGTTAGGGGGACTCCCATGGATTCAGCAGGTTTGGGAATCTTGCTGAGCTTACTTGGCATTTCAACCAGCCTTGCTAAAACAGAATTCCCAGTTTCTGAGTGAACTGGCACTTTTCTGCCCAGAGCAGCATCTCGAGGCAGTGAGAGGCTGGGCCATGTCTATCAGAGATTTCCAGCACCAGACATGTTTGAATATATTACATTTTCCATCCAGACGTTTTGTATTTGGGTTCCCCCCAGAAGAAGGGAGGAACGATGAATCTGACTCCATGTTCTCAGAAGGCTGATATTATATTATATTATATTATATTATATTATATTATATTATATTAGTATACTAAAGAACACAGAAAGGATACTTACTGAAGGCTAAAAAGATAGTGATGAAAACTCATTACACCCTCCAGAGTCTCAACACAGCTTGGCCCTAAATGGCCAAAGAGTGAAAACAACTCACACTAGAAATCCAATGAAACAATCACCTTTGGTAAACAATCTCCAAACACATTCTAGAGAAGTAAAACACAGGAGAAGCAAATCAGATAATTATTATTTTCTTTTTTTCTCTGAGGCTTCTCAGTTTTTAGGAGAAAAATCCTGGGTGAAGGGATTTTTCCAGAAAATGTGACTGCCACACAGACACATCTTGCCATCTTGGAGTCAAGATGCAAACTTCTAAAGAATTTGGGTTTACCTTTTATTCATTCCACCTCCTCTTCAGAAAAACAGACACACTGCTCTTCCCTCCTTTATGCAGCAGGCTGGGAACTATAGATAAAAATTCCTATAGAGAGGTGAGATATCTGAATTTTTTCATGAGTGTACTGGGTAGCTGCTGTGTGCTCTGAGCAGAGCAGCAGAGTTTCGTGGGCTTGCTGTGTTTATTCTGTCCATATTTGGATGGGAAGAGCATAGGCAGCAGATTAAAGTAGTTCATATAATAAAACTAGGTTTGGATGAAGCTCAGCACTATATTGCTGCTTCGTTTCAGAACTCCTGAAATAGTAAGACCTTGTCAAATTCAGTCCCAGAGGAGAGGACCAGGCAGATTTCAGCTCCAACATGTGCCACATAGTTGCACTTTGCCATATTTGCTCACATTATGGCATCTATGTGTGGAGGAAGAAGGGAAGAATTTCCCTGTTTCTAAGCTGTAAAATGTCTTTCAACACCTCTCTCCCTTCCTGCAGTAGCAATTTGTCATTACTGGTCACAGGGAGAGGCGATTACACAGCTACAGCCACTCCATCTGCAAGCACAGCCATCCAAAATGTGGATCCAGCTTAAGTTTAAGCAGGAGGAATTAACATTTTTTTTCTTAAATTCCAACTTGCATCTCAAAAATGCCCCAAAGCAACCCAACTCTTCTTGCTCCCTGTTTAATTTCCAACTATGCACAAATTCCTGAATGCAGGAGCACAGCCTTTGACCAGGGATTTCATAGGTGCTCCCACAGGCATGATGCACTTTGAGGCTGCAAGTTACATGAGAGGAAGGGGCAGAGAAGCATTCATGGACAAGGAACTCTGCTGAGCCTTGAGCACAAAAAGGAGTGGCCAAGGCCAGGCTGGATGGGGCTTTGGGAAACCCGCTCCAGTGGGAGGTGTCCCTGACCAAGGCAGTGGAGGAGTGGAATTAGATGATCTTTAAGGTCCCTTTCAACCCAAACCATTCTATGATTCTGTGATTCTATTTACAGCTTTGTAGTCAGATTTATCTAAAGAGCAAGTACAGAGAGGATGGGGAAGCTGCACCCAAATATGACAATGTTTAAAGGTACCTGGAGTCTGAGATCAGGGAGGAGGCATTGATCAGAAACATCCTTTTGTTCATTCCTGGCTCATTCCAGTAGGAGGAGGGGACACGACCACCCTAGCACAGGGACGCTGCTTCTCCTGGAGGCCAGAATCCTGATTTTAGCAGAAGGGCACTCCTGGGAGCAGAATATCCCCCAGTCCCTGCAATGTTAGAACCACTAACACCTTTAGGTGTTCCTTCTGTCCAGTATAACCATATGGGGTGAAGGAATGCAGCCATCTCACTGCGACCAGCCCAGCACATGAAACCAGGGTGTCCTACTAACCAAAACAGAGCTGCAGTGCCCTGGGTGCTCCTCCTTGCTGTGCCACAGCATTCCCAGACATCAGGAACTCCTCAGTGCCAGAAATGCTCTCTCAGTGAGGTGGGAATAATTCCTTTCTCCCACAGCAGCCCTTTGGACAGGGATCTCACGACTGCAGCTTTGCAGGCAGGCTGTGCACTGTTTTTAGCACAGTGGGAGCCCAGACCCCCGGCAGGCCCCGCAGGCCCAGCGGCGCAGGCCGGTGTCAGGGCTGCGGCCCGTCCTGGCCTGCCCTGCTCACCAGGCCTCCAACCTCCCTGTCAGGGACATCTGCCGGGCAGCCACAGCCACAGTGCTGCTGACCCCACAAAAGGAGGGGGAGACAGCTTTTCACCACACTCCTTGCATCCATAGGGGCATGCAAGTTTAGAAATATTGGATGAATAATTCCTCAGCTGCATCTGAGGCACAAGCAAAGCAAACTCTCTGCTGACTGCAGACCTGTTGCCTTGCAGCTCTCAAATAACATATCTGGTTTAAACCTACTTTCATGCCGTCATCCAAATGTTTCTGCCAAAGTTCACATCTCTGAATATCCCACTCCTGCCTCCTGCTCCCGCTCCCTCCATCTTCCTCCCCACAGCCGTGGGAACAGACTGCATCACTTGAGAAAAATGCCCTGCTCGTACCCCCCACTGCTGCTCGCAGCAGACAAAAAAAATTAAACTCTTTTGAGCAGAGAATCCTTGTCAGGACAAGAAATAGCACTGAGCTCAGCGAGGATGGCACGTAGAGCCAGAGAGGTGGCTCAGGCTGTGTGTGCTGCAACCAGCTGTCTGTCTGTCACTACAATACAGTGGGGAGGATATGGAATATAATTTCCCTCTCCATTTACATTTAATACAATGGCTTTGGACCACACATTGTTTAAAAAAAAAGCAACGTGAAGCCTCAGCACTTGGCTTTCACTAATGGCTTGTTACTCCTCTAACACTGTCACTTCAGTGAAGAGTGACAGTGTGATTTGTGTCTCTCCCAAAGACTCCCCTTGCCTTCTCCCTTGCCCTGTCTGAAATCTCCTACTTTTTAAAAATAACACCTCTGTATAACAGTGGGAGGACAGGACTCACATGGGTGGTCTCTTATAATGAAGATAGAGTATCTGGGAACAATATTTTAATGTGTTTTTCTTCTAATTTAGTTTTTCCAGCCTTTGGGATAATTATTTCTACCAATTAGCCCAGTGGTATTGTTAGCTGGAGGCAACCAGACCTTCTTCAGGCCTCTGACAGAGGTTTACAGTATGCACAATGGTGCACAGTCCAGTTTATGAGAAAAAAATTGCCCCTCTGCTCCCAAAAGTATGGGAAACTACTCCATTGTGAGACAAACATTTCCCATGGAAATTGTCCTGAGAAGCTTCAGAAGGGTCCACGTTTCAGATAAAAGCAAGTGGATGGGGATTGTGAACCACAGTTCAGGAAAGAGGGGGTTATCCCTGGAAGGGGCAGTGGCACAGGAGAGGGGAGGCAGGGGACAGCTTTGGCCCTTGCACTGTCCCAGAGGAGATGCCAGCCCACCACTCTGGGACCCTCCTACCCCAGCTATGGAAGAACAGTGCAAGATTTAACAACAGGAAATAAATTAGGAGTGAATTTTAAGCCCTTCTTTGCAAACATGAGAGCTAGACACTTGTTTTGCCTAATAAATGGGAGCTGATGGATGGTGCAGTCAGGCCAGAGCAGCGGCCTTGGGCACAAGCCTGGAGTGGCTTTGTTTCACCTCAGCCCTGAGCTGGGCACTTTTAAACACTCTGCTGCTCATAGGCCTGGCAAGAACTCAGTGCAAAGTCCCTGCAGCAAAAATATACAATTGTCACAAAGGTAAAGACTAGTGAGGGGTAATATCTGATAGAAAATAGGCACAACACTGGATAATTTCAAGCCACGTCTTACAGGACCAAAAATATTTCTTTGGCGTAAATTCAGTTACTGAAAGCAGCAAAATTTTTCAAGTCGAAGATGAATGAGGCCCTTATATAGACTGAAATGCAAATGACCTGGTGATGATGGACATATAAGTATAAATTCTTACCTAGACTTAAAAAAAAATATTCTCCCCGAGTTTTTAAAGAAAGTAGGGGAAGAAATAATCCTCTGTAGAAATATCTTAGTGGAATCCTTCTCATTAGAAAATGGTCATTCCTGGCAAAGGAAGACATTTGTGGAAGAAGAAGAGCATCAAGGGAGTTGTCTCCATAATCAGGATTTTTAAGAGAAATCCTTTAAATATGGCTCATTTTATGAGCTCTTAGATGTGTTTTTGTCCCCATCTTCCTCACCTTCCTTCCCTTCCCCTAACAGGAATAAATTCTTCCTATATTGCAAGAGTCTCTGAACTACTGATGACAATTTCAGTGCTTTAACAAAGAAGCAGAGAATTTATTACTAAGATAAAAGCCCCAAACATCCATTTCAGCACGTGCTAGGTGTCCTGGTAGCAAGCCCTCAACACAACAAATATCTCCATACAGAGCCAAGAAGATTGAAACTCCAATGGAGCCACTCATGGTGACCAGGAGGTGTGGCACAAAGGTTTGGACTGATTCCCATGAGGATTAAGGAGCCAGTTAATGAGAATATCAAAAATACAACTCATTCACACCCATTGCCCTTGCCATGCTTCTTTATTTATGAAACATTTTATATTTTGTATAAATGGATATATTTAAGGAACGTGCCTCTATTTGTCATGGTTTTTCCTTGGAAGCAATGGCACCAGTTTTTTCCAAGGACTGATAGTCCTGTGAATAGAAATCAGGTGATCCATTTGCCTAGACCATTCCAAATGCTGTCTGTCTGAGCTGTTCTGCCAAACCTGCAGTCATAGAGACTCTACAATACCTTTTGTAAATCTTCATTTCATCTGAAAAGTGAGAAAATAAGGGTGAGTGTCTTAAAAGCAGAACTGGATACAAAGGAGGTTTTCTAGCTTGAAAAAAATATTGTTTGATCTTCTCTTCATGTTGTCAGGTATCCTTTACATTTCAGACCAACAGTGTCTGGTGTTTGGGTCCCAGTTTTAACCACCTTAGGCCAGCCTGCACTGGCTTTTACAAAAGATGAGCAAACTCTATTATAGTTCCAGGTAGGAAAGGTTTTTTTTTTAATTGAGATCACACCATAATAAATTTCCTGGTGTCTGTCCTAGCAGAGTTTTAGTAACCTTAAAAGATGGGGGGGGGACAGAAAAAAGATAGAATCCCAACTACCAAATCTTGAAACAATTTCTTTAAAAGAGAGGTCTGTCTCAGATTATAAGAAAGTCCCACTGTGGTTTTCCACAAACTGCTACAGAAAAGCTTAAAATAGTGGATTGGGCAGTAGTCAACAGGGACAGCCTGGATCAGACCTAATGCCCATCCATGCAAGACATTTTTTAACATGTAAGCCAGCATCAGATGCTTCAGAGAAAATTCATGCAGCTGTGGGATAATCTGCCTGCCAGGACAATTTCATCCTAAATCTTCATACTGAAACACTTAAACCCTGAAGAACTAGGTCTGATAGTATTTCCAAGCCTCTAGTTTTGTTAGCTTTGGAGTTACCGTTCACTCTGCACTTGCTCTCAGTACAAAATGTCCAATTCCTACTTGAACCTTGCTAAATCCTTAGCTTCAAAGAGGTTCAGTTTCTACAATCTACCTAGACTTTGTCAAAAAGGTAAGGAGAAAGAAAAAATTTTGCAAGTGCCTTAGGTATCAGAACCAGCTCCAAGAGACTATAACACTGAGGAAGATAAAGTGTAACTTCAAAATGTCAGAGAGCAAACATCTGAAACAGCTGAAGAAAAGCCATCTCTCACTCCAGGTTTAAGATAAGTGGCAGAAGAAGAAAACAATTTTGAATGATACCCGCTTCCCCCATGTAAAATGAGGTTTTCACTGGTAAATATGCTAACCTGAAGCTGTTTAATATCACTTTTCCAACAGATGTTGGCTACGTTTGCAAATAGTAACTCCAGGAAATGGTTGAGGTGGATGCAAAGGTACTTGGAAATGCTTTATAAAGCACTGCAGCTTTCCTGCAGGCAGTGGAACTCTGCCAGTTGCACAAGATGAAGATCTGGCCTACTCATTAAAGGTTTCAGATCTTCAAGGAAAGAGGTAGGCATGTGTTCAGAGCTGAGCTCCCTGACCTAAAAACCCAAGGAGAGAGCAGCAGAATGGAGCAGCACATCTCAACATCCCCTGGGTAACTGTGGGTCACAGCTCAGAGGGGCACTGACAATCACACCTGGGTCTTTCAAAGAAGAAATTGCTCATATTTCTGGAGGGTGTACTGGAAAAGGGATCTTAATTTTGCATGTCTTTGTGGGAGGCAGAGAAGGGCACTGCTATTGAGATGTGGGAGCCCTGCTTCTGCTGAAGATGTGAAATGGGCCCTGAATGTCTGTGTAAAGCAGAAGCTGGTCTAAGGTAGTGAAAATCAGGGCACCAACTTTAGATTAAAATATATACAATCATGCATTTCTCACTCTACACAGATATTTCTGGGCAAAACTGCAGAATAGATCACCTCAAGTGAGGGCAATGCCCTACCTGTCCTATCAGTGCCTGAGAGAAAGCAAACACAACATATGTAGGTCAAGTATTTCCATGCTATACCCCCCAAAAGTGCAGCCAGCCAGGGATTTACCGAGCTGGAAGAACACTTTATTTAATAACTGCTCTCGGACTCTTCCTCCTTGAAAATGCCTTTTTGAACTCATTTATAATTTTGGCCTCCACATCATCCCTAGCAATGATTTTCACAATTCCACTGGGTGAAAAATTAGAGCTTTTGTAGAACTTATTTTTAAACCTGATAATTTGACTGGGTGCCCTTGACTTTTTGGGTTGTATTCACCTTCTCCACACTGCTGAGGATTTTATGTGTCTTCATTGCCTTCAGCCACCTCACTTCCAAGCTGAAGGCTCGCAGCCTGCACATGAAAGCTGTTCCATTCTTCTCTGTCCTTTTTGCTTTTCTTTGTGCCAGTTCTCCCACATCTTTCTGAACATGAGGATGACTAGGATTACACTTTATATCCAAAATAGAAAAGGACCCATTTGTGTGTATTTATTCTCTCTTTTCCCCAGAAAAGTTCATTTTAAAAGAAGATAATACAAGATTTGCCAAGATCTCTGAAAAGCCCCATTGATTTTATTGTTTCTTCTCAAAGTAAACCAGTTTTGCAGGACTATTTCCTTAGATCCTATAGACTTGGCTGTTTTTCCAATAAACTTCAAAGCTAAGTTCTCGCTTCCTTTAGCAGGCCCTTTGCTTCAGCACTTGAGTTGCATAATTGTTAATCCAAAACATCCTGCCTCAGTGATGCCAAGCACTTTAAAATTAAAATACACCAAAACTTGGAAAGTTGTACGAGTCACCCCAAAAATAGCCATGCTGCCATTTTCCAGCAGACAGGATTTAGTGCTCAGTGAGTGCTTGGTGTGTCTCTGGATAATGCCTTGCTCTGGGAGGTGTGAACACTCATCTTGGGCTCTGCAGCAGCACCAGAGCTGCCTGCAACACAAGCCCACAGGATCCTTTCTGGAGTCATTGCTGGGGCAGGCTTAGCCAGGAAAGCTAGGCACAGATTTCACAGCATTTCTTCACTGACCACAGCTGAAGATCACTTTTACTGATTCAGTTCATTCACAGCTCACCTGTTTCTCCTTGTGGTGTCTCTTTTGGCTTCAGGGTGTGAGGTGTCACACTCTGTGTGTGACCCATGATCTTGCTGTCCTTGTGCTGATCCACCTGCCCTTCCTCTCTGCCTGCATCCTGCTGGGAGCCACATGGGTTTCTCTGGACATACTAATTTGTTGGTTTGGGAGGCATTGAGGAAGGACCAGCCTTCCCAGGAGATGTTCTGAAAGTGTGGACACAGCAATGTCCCTTGCCAAAGACCTTACAGCTGGTGTAGAGTGGTGAAGATTATTCACACAACAAAACGTTTGAAGTACCAACAGTTTTCACATGGCAGAAAGGATGGACCACATTTGTTCTGGTTCTTTTATGTGCCCAGTCCTAGGGACCACGGGGCGAATCCTGGGAAATACTTAGGAGAGCCTCACTATTCACAATAATAATTAAGAATGAATGACTGGATCTTTACCTCCAGCACGTAGAGTTGCCATGTCCAACACAGTTGGCAAAAGGCAACCTTCAATTCATGCAGGATCAGACCTGTTTAATTCATTAATCTTCACAACATGTTGAAGCAGCTGGTTTTATCATCCTTATTTTGCAGAAGGAAGAGTTCAGGCAGCAAAGTAGGGTGACTTGTCTTTTGCCAGAGAGGTTTTCTCCTTTTGTTCCTCTTAGTGGTGCTAAAGATCCCACCTTTTCTAGAATGAAGGACTTAACCAGAAGTCAGCTGGAAGAAGGGTTGAGTTTGGATCAGTCCAGGTTCAGAAAAGACGGATTTGAACGGCAGGTTGTCCTGGAATGACTCGCACTGCACCTCTCACATGACACCCTTGTGTTCTCACGCTCACACCCTTGTTTCGAGTCTTTCAGGCAGATTCAACTCTCCCCAAGTAATTCCTGGATTAGTAGTGCAGGCTCATGCTCATCCAGTGCTCAACACCTCCTGTTTCTTCTGCAGGAGGAATGAAGCTCAATAAACTGTATAACATGCTGAGCTCAATAAGCTGAGTAACAGCATTACCCAAAAATAGGCCAGGTGTGAAGAGAACCAGAATTCCCTGAAGCCAAACTGCATGTTCATGCAATGCAACACCTTTCTTTATCACATCTAGTGCTGCAGGGCCTTTTTTGCCTTTTTTTTTTTTTAAGAGATCTTTTGTTTTCAGAAAATGACAGATCAAGATCAATAACAGCATTAAGCATGGATCATGGTAACAAGGAGCTGGTGGAAGTTTATGGCCACTCAATCCACTTAACTCTGCCAAAGCAATACACCACCACCAGGGTTATAAATTGTTGAGCTGAGTCTGTAGTTTTAAAATGTTATCCAAAATCAATTGCCTCCCCACCTGCATTAGACCATTTGCTGTCAACAACTTTGTTAAAGAATAAGCCAGTGGTTCACATCTGCCTGGGAGCAGAGTGAGGCTTGAGCTCTTTCCCTGGCTACTCCAGCTGAATCCACGTCTGTTATCATTAACATGAGTGTGGGCAGGAAAGCAAAAAACCACGCTGGAAATGAAATCAAGCTCTCCTCCCACTGCCCCAAGCACATAAATCTTGTGAGTTAATGGTGCCACAGAATGGGTCTGGGTGGCTGCAGCGGGGTCAGGGATGCACCAGGAATGCGGGGTCAAGCCCTGAGCAGCACTGACCTTTGGAGGAGGTGTGTGTGTCGCTGCAGCCCCCCCAAATGTGTGCTCAGTGCCCATCCAAGGTCATTAGTATCTATCCCCACAGAGCCCTGACAGCCCCTGCAGCCCCTCTGCTTTGTCCCTTGCTATGTCAGCAGCTGTGGGAGGAGCTGGGCTCTCCAGAAGGCCCAGAAGTATGGGAAACTCAGCTGGGGTCAGTGGCCACAGGTCATCAGTGGGGAGATGATGATGATGACCTATCTGAGGCCAGCTCCATCCTTTCTCTCCATGGGACAGGGACACTGCATGTAAAGGGGAGGATGAACCTGTGAAATACGGGAGAAGAGGAAGAGAATAGCTGGGGTACACCAACCCTGGGGCAGGGGGTCAGGACAAAGCGTGGCTCACACCAGACACTGCCTGGTGTCCTGGGCATCTCCCTGGTGTGCCAAAGGGCTGCCTTGCCTGGGTACAGCTCTGCACTGCACTTGGCAGGGTGGTGATGGTGGGGTGTTGTGTGCTGCACTGAGGATGGACACTGCCTGATGTCAACCTCTTCACCTTGTTTCTTCCAGTGGGATCACCAAGAGTCAGGATCTTAGCACAGACCACGCTTTAAACATTAAAACTAGCACATCACTGCAACCAGCAAGGCTGACAGAAGTTGTTTCCCTCTCACACCAGTTGTATGCTGTTGGCTCTCTGGGGACATCAGCAATGTATCTCCTGGATCTGCAACTGCATCACACATTTCGCACTCTCTGTTTCATCATTTAACAGCACTGTTGATCCAGACAAGATGTTTTCATTATAGTGCAAGAGTTCTATTGTCATTACATTGCAAGGGTTCCACATTGCCAGAGCTTTGTACCTCCTTGATGTTTCTCATAGACAGCTCCTCCAGGCACTGCCTCTTCCTTGTCCTCACAGCAGCCACTGACTGCAGCTCCCACCCATCCACTCTTTTATAACACTCTTCTGATTGGCTACAGGTGTAAACATCAGCCCTGTTCCCAAGCTCTAATAATTGGCTCAGCTGCAACTCTTTAGGGGATAAGATTACTTTCTATACCACCTTTATTTACCTATATTCTATTCCCCTGCAATAAGAGGTTTCTGATTCGTGCTCCTGTAGCTGAGCAAAAGGTGGTCAATGACCAGGCTGCTGTTTGCAGAAGCACCAAGAGCCCAGCTGTGTCATTCACACAGAAGTGGCACTCCTGGACAGCAAGAAATTAGGCTGGGCACAGAAAGAAAACTTATTTAAAGCTGTTCTCCTCTGCACTCTTCCTAAATTAGTGTATTTTGACTCCTGGTGGCTTTTCCACTGGTGTCCAAGCAGATGACTCCAGCATTCTGGATTCACCTTTTCTGTCAAGGGTTTCATGAAGGCAGCTGATCCATAAAGGAACTTAGGAAGAGCTGAATTTGATGAACACAATGTCACACAAGTATTTTTACCTGTTTTTTAGCACTATTCTCTACATTTTTAAGACAGGACAAAGTACAACAGTGCCACAGCAGAGCCACCTTACCCAGGGATGGGAAAGCAGGGACCAGCAGACCTCACAGAGAGATGGGAGAGCGTGGACCAGGAGATCTCCAAACAGCTTTTTGCCTTGCTCTCACCACCATGTTACACGTGTAAAATACAAGTGGGCCTAAAACCTTCACATTGACATCACTCAAAGGCAACTCTACCCTCACACTGCTCTTTCCTCTGGAGCACATCCCATGCTCCTGTGTGCAGTTATTTCTATTTCTTCATGCTGTCCTTTCCAGCAGGCTGTTCTACTTAACACCCCCCAGCAGAGCATTCCCAGCAGGGCCTCTGCAGCAGCACTGCTTTTAACCTACCATCATCATGGCCATAATTCACTGCCATTGTATTTCTGCCCCCCTCAACGTTAAACATTAACCTTGGGCCCACTATCGACTGCAGAAGGCACCTGCAATCATATGGGAAATACTGGGCATTATTTGGCTCTTCAGGAGATGGAGGCATGCAGAGGTCCACACTGTGTTGTTTAGGGGAAGAGCAGGAAATGTCTGTGTATAGCCAGCTTTAAAATTTAAATTGAGCTTTCATAACTTCTGCTTCCAAAGGCTGGTTCAGTAAAGCACTAAATCTTTTCCACAGCCATAGGATTCAGAAAGCACAGAAGTTTCCTTGATGATCAACCTTGTTAGCTTGAAGGACCTATTCTTTCAGAGTCCTCATTGTGTGGCAAGAAGAAAGAAAAAATGAGTTCTTGGAAGTAAAAACCCTCCTTCTGTTCAGGTTTGAATAAAGAAAGGGTCACTGCCCCTGAAGGCTTGCCTCTCTCTTTTCCTTTTCTTAGACCACATAAATAGAAGAGTAGCACCAGTCCATAAGCTGAATACATCAGGTTCTGATCATGCACCAAAGCTTTGCAACACATGAAACTGATATTTGCTGTCACGTGCACAAGGTGTCACGTACACGTTAATGCTACTCAGGATTGACTGGGCAGATTCTTGTCTTTCTGTGGTGTGTATCTCCCGTGGCATAATCCCCAAAAATCACTCTGCCCTTGGAAGGAAAACCTGAGAATGTTTTGAACTCTTTTTAACCTGCAAATTGAAGGCTCATGGGCAGGATTAGTAGGTGCCAATGGAAGTACTAGAAAGTGGGAATCCTGAGAAACATCTCCTTTTCCTCTGTCTTCAAACCCTTGACAAGCCTCCCTCTCCCTGCTTTTTTCTCACCCAAGCTTACCAGCCAGCAAAATCCCTCCCACCAAGTCATCCATGACTCCAAGCCTTCTTTTACTTTTCTGGTGTTTTGAAACACCTACCATGCATAAAAGCAAGGTAAATCTAACTGGCTCATCCTCCTCTCCTTCCCTGTACAGCTCACAGTGTCAGACTGGAGGCATCCCATAACACCCTCCACATCAGTGCAGCATCCAGCAGCTCATGTGTGGGGCCTCCCATCCCTATTAATTGCATTTAAATACCCTTGGGGGCATTTAAATATCCTGTGATATTTAATGTGACTGAGAAACCCCACTGATAACCTAGGTCTCTCCTGGGTTAGTAATTACAAAAACTGCTTTGGCAGGATCATAAGGAATTTTTGTTGTTCCTTTCCTTTCCTTTCCTTTCCTTTCCTTTCCTTTCCTTTCCTTTCCTTTCCTTTCCTTTCCTTTCCTTTCCTTTCCTTTCCTTTCCTTTCCTTTCCTTTCCTTTCCTTTCCTTTCCTTTCCTTTCCTTTCCTTTCCTTTCCTTTCCTTTCCTTTCCTTTCCTTTCCTTTCCTTTCCTTTTTTTTTGAAGAAAAAATAACAGGTTCTGGCATTTTCTCACCCACCCATCTTGGATTTCATTCAAAAGTGCTGTGTTCGGGACAATATTTTGTCTTTGCCAAACGGGAAAAATTTGGATACCATTGTGGAATATGGGTGTGTTTTGTCTTCCTTCTGCTGAGGACATGCCCTATGTTTTTATTAATAGTGTTCTTCCTGTTTTGGGCTTTTCTGGTATCCTATCAACAATATACCACACAGTATTTTAATTAGCAGTGTTAGTTATAGGCAGTATGTAAACAGATTTTTTTTCTCAAAAGTTCTGCCTCTGATACATGACAAAGGAAATGTATTAAATGGGTAACAACCCCCAGCCCATGCAGTGTGCAAATTAAAACCTTAATTACTCAGCACCAGTAATTTTCCCGGTGTTATCCTACATGTCATTCCAGTGGCATTAGTGCAGGATGGAAAAGGAATGGGAATTTCAGTTTTATTTGATTATGTGATACTGGGAAAACTTGTGTGGCATTGCTGGTCTGAATTTAATAGCACGGGCTCAGCTGATGGGCTGCTTCGTTGCTCTTCACTGACCTGTCCTGCAGCTGAGGACACAGGAGGTCTGAGCAGACATTTCCTCTGTCTCTCTCAGAAAAAGGAAAAGCATTTGCCAAGGATATCTGCACTCAGAAAAAAATAACATTTGTGAAGTTGTCCTCTCTTTGGGAACAGCTTTGGTTTAAGCTGTTTGGTTTTTGTAAGCCCTACTCTTAGTGGAGAAGGTACCCCATGGTTGTCCAGGGTACCTGGGAACTGGACAACCTGCAGGTCCTGAATACTTTCTGGAGACTGTGAGTGCACCTCATCAGCAAATTTATTGCATTTTTCTGTCCTTTCCCATGCAGGGGTGGTTGGGTGCCCCTGGCACACTGCTTGCTCCAGAGGTCATGGGGTGTTCTGGAGGGATGGGTGGTCACCAGGTGAACAGGTTGAAGATAAATAAATAAATGAATAAGTGCCCGGGGGGGTGTATCAAATTCAGGTCTCTGTGTGTGTGACAGAGGAGAGCACGGCAGGCAGAACGGACAGGAACAGATTTCGTTTAAATTTAGCTGCAGTGTTGTGGTTGGAAAAGGCTGATGAGAACTTGGCACTTGACCCCTCACCTCGCACTGCTCCCCCCAGCAGGGCTGTCAGCCTCCAAACACAGCAATGCTGGTGCAGAGCCTGGGCAAACACCCTCTAAATAACTCTTCCCTCCTGCAGGCTGTTTTGCTGAGCTGTTCTGTTTCTTAGCATCCACAATAGTGGCCAACAATTTAGCACGTGGAGGGGGAAGTCCCACACCAGAAGCAGGTGGATCATGGGCTGCTGTGAGCTTCCCTGTCAGGCAAGCACCCTCTGCAACTCTGGGTATGTTCCATGACTCCTCTCCCACCCTGTGGTCCAGGTAGGAGACACACCAGGTAAGACAGGCCCATCTCCCTTCTCTTGAAGCCAACTGCACCGTGAGGCCACTCTGGAATGCACAGGAGCTGATCCCAGCTGCCTCTGGTCCTCGCTCTCTCCCAGCCCTCTCACTGCCCAGGGCAGGTGGGGTCTGGGCTTGTTGTTGACAGCTGTTTATCTCCTCAGCTCCACTTCCATGCCAAGCCCCTCTGCTTGTCTTCTGGGATATGATGCCTCCAAGTATCCCCAGTGCAACCTCAGGTCAGGGAAAGCTGGCACGAGATTTTGGCATCTGATGACTCCAGGTCCCCCATGACTACCCGCCTGTGCAGGTCTGTGAACTTTCCAACTCACAGCAAGTAAGAGGGGCACTGGAAACTGTGCTGCCATCAGCTTCCTGTCTGCAGGGAAATTGTGGATTCCCCAAACTGGTATTTTGCCAGAAAGTTACAGGGGAAACATTACCTTCCCCAAAACTAGGAGAATGCTGTGCTCATCTGCACTCCAGGTAGAAGGGAAGCAAGCAAAGAAAAAAAACCTTGTTCTCTATCCATCCTTCCCACCCCAAAGGAAACAGTCCTCTGAGTTTTCCTATACTGGCACATCACAAACACCAGTAATGTAATTTTTTCCTAGCTACATCCTGAACCTCTGACTTTCACAATGAAAATGCCAGTGCTGGCCCTGTCACCATCTGCAAAGCTGCTAACCATGGCTGCTGTCCCCACTCATGGGATGGGGACAGGGCTGTCTATTTTGTGTGGTCCTACAGAAAGCACATCAACTCCAGTGGAAACAAGCAATGGATTTCACTGGAGAGGAGTGCTGCAGACTGCCCTCTCATCATGGCTGTTTGCCATGCTGCTACATTTGTTTTATTTTTGGTGACAGAATTAATGACCCCTCAAATGAGCATTTAAAGCTTTCTTTATTTTTGAATTTAATTGGAAAAAACAAAGGTCTTTTCAAAAAGTTGTGTGCCCCTGTTTTGTGAAGTAACAACCTGGTTTTCATCCCCTGTCCTTCCAGGTTACATCCACCATGCCCAGTGTTTGTTTTCTGCCCCAGGTATTCAATTGCAGAGTGTGTTAAGCACCCTGAAGAAGGAATTCTCACTTGTGTCTGTGCTGCTCAGCTCAGGTCAGCAGGGCTTGCAATAGAGATGGACCTTGAAATGGACCTTGGGTGTGTTGCTGGTATCTTTAGACCTTCTTCCAGGAAAGGAAGGAGAACGTTTGGTCTCTCCTCTCTGTGCCAAGATGAAACCAAAATGGTGCACTGCAAAATGAATAATTGCTTCTGGTCTGAAGTTTTTGGAAGCCTAATGCTGAAAATATGAAGGTTTAGGACAGTGTTTTTGTTCACACTGTAATGGCCAGGGCTTGTGTCCTCACTGAGGCTGCAGGGCTGAATTCCAGTGCACTGAGGGAGCTGGGTTGTTACTGCACTCCCAGTTTTTAAGCCCCTTTTCCCTCTCTTCCTCCCTGCACAAGAGACGAGCCCAGCTGCCTGCCTGGGGAGCAGACCTCTGTCAAAGCAGCTCACTGACAAATGAAAGCCCCTGTGCTGGGATGATGAGGAACTCTCTGGCCCTGGGAACCTTCAGACAAGGACACTTGAGCCTCCCCCTGCTCCGGTCCCCGTCCTGCAGCGTGACCACAACTGGGGCAGCTCGTGACTGCTCTTGGCCACGGCCCCCAGGGCCCCAAAGGTGAAATGTGAGCACAGAGCTCAGACATGGCCTCACCTGACGGACACGAGGTGGGGAAAGCTGCTGGAGCATCCTTGTACCGTGATCTTTGAGGGGCAGCGTCCCAGAGCAGTGCCACGGCATGGTGGGGAATGGCACTGAGAGCTGCTGGACATCAGGAGGGGGCCTAAGGAAAGGTGACCACCTTTCCAAAACAGAGCATCTTGCAGCTGTCTGTGGCACTGCCTTGAAAAAGTGATGGGTTTTGTGTGTGGGGAGAAAAAACTATTGAAAATAATAGTATAATTGGCTGTCTGGCAGGCTCAAACTTCAGCAGAAGCTGTGATTATACTTGTCACTATCTGTTAACCTTCAAAACAGGTGTTGTGCGTTTGAGGTGCCAAATGGGTGCTCAGGCTGCAATCTGTGTGTGTGTCAGGAGCATGGGCTGGAGGAAGGGCTGGGGCCCTGCCAAACGGGCACAGGGGCAGAAAGGGGACGGTCCTGGGCAGGCAGAGCATGTGACACAAATGGAATTGGCTGGCTTTGAAAGGGGAGCACATCCCAGCAGGGCTGGGACCCAGCAGGACGTGTCCACAGCTGATGGCAGACGTGCTTCAGTGGGGACCCTGGCAAAGGGCTTCTCTTTTGTAGGCTCATTAACAGCT
Source organism: Ammospiza caudacuta (assembly GCF_027887145.1). Lineage (NCBI taxonomy): Eukaryota > Metazoa > Chordata > Aves > Passeriformes > Passerellidae > Ammospiza > Ammospiza caudacuta. The sequence goes on from NC_080596.1 coordinate 78,235,336, forward strand.
GAAGGGTTTGGGCTAGGTTCATTACAGTTCCCAGATTACTGAAATCTGTAATAATCAGCTGGAGGAACCTTAACTCCTGCCACAATATTAAATTTTTACTTGGTTTTAGGAATTAGGACTATAATGCTTTGTTGCACTCTTGGTCCAGCTCAGTCTTGCTTTAATATGTTTATTCTTGTAAAAGCCATAAAAACTATTAATACTTTGTGTTTATTACTTTCTTAAAGAAACAAATTAAAATGCAGTATTTCAGCAAAATGAAAGAAAAAAGAAATACAAGTGTTTTCTTTTTTCTTCCATGGAGCATTTTCACTCTAAACCTCGTTATGACAAGTGTGTCGGGGTCTTGCAAGGCTGCATTGCTAAGTAAGTCAATAAGCATTGTAATGCTTGGCATGTGTGGAAGGTGAGTGAACAACACTATATGGGAAGATTAGGTAGGGCTCTGTGGAACACCTAAAGAATTTGAAAGACTTTGAAGAAAAATGTTGGGAATGAAGATGAGAAGATTGTAAGGTGCTAGTCACTGGCATTTGGCATGGCTTGCAAAGCAAAAAGGCTGTCTGCACACTTCAAAATCTCCTCATCTTGTCTAACTTAATGTAATTAACTTTAAAATTCAAACTCAATCAGGGATGAAAATATGCTGATACCACATGTATGAGCAAGATAACTTTGTGTCTGAGTTCCACCATGAGAGTCCTTTAAAAGTAATCTATGTCAGGTTATCTGAGTGCTTTTAAAATGACACCTGTATCATTTTCCCTTGTCCCAAATAAGAACAACTCAGAAACATTCTCATGTGTGACAGTCCTCAAGCAGAAATAGCTGATTGTGGACATAACAACAAGTTTACTCTAATTGTTGATGAAACTCCAGAGCTGGTATTATTTATTCTTGCTACTGTTTATTAAACGGATGTGGGTTTGGGTGTGAAGCTAGCAGGTGTGGAAAATCTGTTTGTACCATCAGAGTTGGTGCTGTGGGGCATTGTCTCAGTTTGGGGTCTTCTTTTGTACGGTATTTTGGAATATTGCAAATCACAATGCGATAACAGAGCACCCATAAACAGCCTCCTGGCAGCTTATCTTGCTGGTCAGAGATGTGGTGCAAATGTGCCTCCTTCCCTCGGGCGTTCCCATGCGGCTCCCACCCTGCTCCTGGAGCTGAAGGTTGTGATGGCTCAGGTCGAAGCCTGCTGCGGTTTCCAGGCTCTGCTGCGGGACAGGGCGCTGTGCTGGCTCCGGCTGAGGAAGGGAGCCAGCCCCTCTTGGGGCAGGGGTCTGCAGCCCCTGCAAGCCCGCCTCCAATGCTGTTCTCTCCCAGCTGTGCACGCTCAGCACTTGGGAGGAGGCTGTCCTTTGCCTTCCTGCAAGAGAGTCAGCGGGCACATCTGGCATTAAGGAGGAGTGAATTCTCACAGAGAGCCAAAACCAGGCTGATATCAATGCAAAGCTTTGTTTTTACTTATTCTTGAACGGTGCTTGCAGAAGTCTTGGTGTAGCTGCACCTCTGAGACATCAAGATTTGAGAGGACAGAGCTGTGAAGCAGAGGAGTTTACAAAAGCTGAGGAACTATGGGGTCTTTAAAAGAACATTTCCTTTAAAGAAGCAAGCAGTGCCTTCTCTATGACCCTAGGGAGAAATTTTATTAAAGAGAAACATAGATTGAAGTATTGCCCTGGAAAAGAGGGGTCTGTTGTCCTGCTGCAAAACATTGGTTCAATTTCTCTGAAAAAAATTGGATGTTAAAGAGACTTGTGTGGAATTTAGCCTGCTGATAAGAGTGAGTGCCTTCTACAGTGTCGATTCCATTTCCACTGACCACAATGGGAATTTAGGCACTTTGCTGTGGTCCTAATCTTGGATCTCAATCCCACCCCTCAAGTCACAGACAGTTTCAAAGCAGGTGTGATGGTTCAGAGATTGAAAGCTGAGTTTCCTCTCCATATGGCAAAAGGGCTGTTAGGAAAGGCAGAAATGGTGAAGCGCTCGGCAGCTCGAGCCACAGAATCCCCTGAACTCCACAACCTGCCTTGCACACTCCATCTGGGAGAGGGGGCTATTTCAGAAAGTTCAGGACGAAAAGGGAGTTTATCTCTTCACCTCTAGGAATTGATATGCCTTATTTCAGCAAAGAAATTACAGATTTAAAAGGAAAAAAAAAAAAAAAAAGAGGAAGATTTCAGTTATTTTTGGAGACCAGGCTTCATGCCTGTTTCTGACTTGGGTGGAAATTAGATGGAATTGGCTGTTTCTCTTCCACTTCTTTCACAAATTCTTTATTTCTTTATATCAGAGGTTAATTACTGATGCCTATGTAACAATAGAGAGAAGAGTATTTCGTATCAGCTGTGGATGCGTACAGCTGTTTTGGATTGCACTGCCTTAAAGCCTTAAACCATTCTTAAACAGTATACTGACAAAAAACCATTACTTCATCACCACATCTAAATAAAAATTTTACAGATTACAGCTGGTAATTTTAAATTAAAAATTAGGAAAAATTGTACAAGCACTAATTAGGACTTCCTTCATCCTTCTGAGATTGATAACAAATATTTTTCAAAGAAAGTAATTCTGTATTTTGTGTCACATTTTTCTAAGCCCCAAATATTTCTTACTTGGTGAATATGCAGAATATTTCCCATCTTTTCTGGAGATGAGAACAAGTGAAGTCAACAGGTCTTATCTGTCTCTGTCTTTGGCAGTGATTCTAACAGCAAATTTTAGAATCTCTGTTTTCCATAAATTGCAAAATATTTAGAATACCTACTTGAAATCTTTAGTAGTCAAGTCTTGTAAAAATTTTCTGTTATTGCAACCCTTAGTGAGTGCCAGGATGACAGATTTATACTTATTTGATCATTTCCTTCGCCCTGTCCAAACATTGCAATAGTATTTGCTTTCTCTCATGTTTCTGCCACTGCTGGGCCTGAGTTACTAAAATCAGCATTGAGAGGAACTTGCTAACCTGCACTTTTAGTAGTCCTGGTGCCACATATCTGGTTGTTAAAAAGTTACTTTAGTAGTGACTGTTTTCCTTCCATTTTATTATGGCCTGAGTAGAAAATATTCATTCTTCTCTTATGATATGAACATGTCCTGGTTTATTCCTGGGAAGAGAAGGAATACATTTGTTAAACCCATCTGATTTTCTTCATTATTACCGACTATTCTGGTGCTCTTACTAGTCATGGATTTCAATATTAGTAGGGTTAGTCTTGGTCCCAATGGACTCAAACATCTGCTACTTACTGTCTTTTTTTTTTGTCCATATATATTTCCTTGCATCCCTTTGCTTCCTTATTAATTTTGTATAGCTCCAGGATGTACTTTCAGTGTTTGTAACATCTGTTTTATAAACATCCATCCATTACTATTGCTTGTTTTGCATCCTTTTCTATTCTAGATTTTTGGAACCATGCTTGCTTCCTTATAGTTTTTAACTCATTTTGTTGTTGTTATTTTTTTATCTAGCCAAATCATTTTAAAATATTCATTGCATGCATCACATATCACATTTAGTTTCCAGTCCTTCCTTACAACTGACTTGTACTTGTTTCAGCTTTGTGAACCTGGTTGTGCTCAATACCATGTGTTTTTAACTGGCTCAGACAGGGATCCAACATAATCATTTCCACCTTAGTTACCGTTAGCTTTTATTTCTTGGTTAGAAAATTGTCATCCATGATTTGTAGAAATTCCAGAGGAGTTACTACTGCCAGCAGGAGATTTTGATATATATCATCCTGAGTCAATTTTCCCATGACAGTCCTGCACCCATGGTAGATAAATGGCTTTGGAGCTGCCCCACCTAATTTTGAGGGTGGTTTAGCATTGAGGCAGGCAGCTATTATAACCTCATTTTGTGCTTTACTCATCTGGACGTGATCAACAAGCAGTCAAAATCATTTGCTCCTGAGCTATCACTGCTACAGAAGAAATTAATGCCAGCCGTGGTCTCTTTTGCACACCTGATGCTGCTCTGGAAGGCTGCAGTCACTGCCTCCACCTCACTCAAAAAAGTAGATAATTTCACTGGCTCTCATTAGCAGGAATTAAAAACAACAGTTTGACAAAGAATTTTGAGAAATAAATCATAAATGTTGATGATCATTTTCAATTGTTCTTCCAAGGTTATACTTTTGCACATGAAACCTGTGCTTCCCTACCCTCTCACTAACTTTAGCTATAACACCTATAAAATGCTTTAACTTTTAATAAAAGTTGTGTTTGAGAAGCTGTGAATGAGGGAGATACAAGCCAATTGCTTTCACAAGGCTTCTTTCTGAACTGTGCCATTAAAACATGGTAAGGATGGGAGCAGTGACAACTTCAGAGGCTGAGCTCCAGTTGGTGTGATGATTGTGTTCATCAGCAAAGGCAAGAAGAAACTCTGTAATCAGAAAAAACCGAAGGAATTAAAGTGATCCAGAGCAGGACCCTTTGCACTCAGTGCCTGCCTATTGCTAAGGCCAGGCTCTCAGCACCTGTGGGTCAGCAGACCACACGTGGGAGAATTCACAGCATTCAGTGTCAGCTTTCAGCATTTGGAGCCGCTGGTCCAGGAGGGCGGCACAGGACAGGGCTGGCACCTCTGGAGCAGGAGCGCCCAGGGGGACACTGCTGTCCCAGGCCCAGGGGCTGCATGTCACTGAAAGGCAAATATTGACTTCTGACAGAGTTTGGAGAAATTCATGCGGGTATTTCCAGGAGTTTATGAATTAACCAGAAATGGAGATAAGTCCTAGGCTATCTATTTCATCAGCTAAGAAACTGTTGACTGAAGCCTAGCATGAGCCAAGTACCTACATGCACTGTGTTTCAAAGAATTAATCATATCTTCAGATGTGGAGCTTGCTAGTTAGTTTAATTACTGTCCTTTTTTTTTTCCTTTCCTTCTTTAGCTAAATGGATCTGATGACAATTCATTTTTTTTTAATAGATGAAAGAGAAGCAGGCTTCAAAACAGATAATGAATTTCTTCTAACTCGTCTGGAGACTGAAGAGCCATAATTCTGATTGATCAGATATGGTCTGCTTCAGAGAGGCACCAGATGTGGTCCAGATTTTAAATAGATGCTGCTACTGTCAAAATGCATTCGCTCCCTCCTGGTGTAACAAAGTGAAGTCCATCTGTCTGGAGTTGTGCACTTTTTTTAGTGGTAATAACAGTTAACATCAACAATAAGCTTTGTCTCATTAGTATCACATAATCCCCACTACCAAGTCCCCAGTTTGTGGTCTCCATATTATCTGCCGTGGAAAAAATAAAGACCACAGCAGGAGCTAAGAAGGTCAGTGCATTCTCAGGGTAATCAGCTGTAGTAAATTCAATTCTGACAAGACAAGGCTTGCAAATGTCTGGGGAATTAAGGGATCATCTATAATTTCATATGTTGAGTGGGAAAGTGTCCTTCCAAACATTTATTAATTACAGATGAGGGTGCAGTATGGTGACCATCCTTGGAGAAATTTCTACTGAAGCAAAGCAAGAAAAATAGATTTAGCTGTTTGCTGCTATTTCTAAAGAATAAATACAGATCTTCTCACTTGGCCTTGCAATGGTTTCAGCCAGTGTTCTTTCTCTCCCAGTGTTCATTGCTCTGTTTTAACAACAGGTGCTTGCCACCCCTTATGAAGCCTTTTGCACAAAGGGTTCCCCTGCAGTCAACGGAGGAACCTCCTTGGCTTTAGCCTGGCTCAGTGCCCTCACTGCAGGGCTTGCACTGCTTCGGCGGTAACACGTGAAGAACAGCACACCAAAGAGCTTCACATGCAAACTGAACTTTTCACTTGAAGGTCTTGGAGCACTCTGGAAAACTTAGTCACTCCCCTTTGAGGTCTGTGTTGTTCTTTCTGTTTTACAGGTGAGGAAATTAAAGCACAGGGAGGTCAGAAGCTAACATTTTCCAACTTGGGCAGCTGAAGGTAAGTGCTTACATCCACACCTTCCTTCCCTGAGAGGAAGTCCTCAACGCTTTCACACTCTTTTTGCATCTGTTTTTTGAAAGTGTGGGCTGTATCTTAGCCAAGAGCTCTCTGAAAGCCACCAGAATTGCTGAAAAGGCCATTAAATTGTATTAAAAATAAGAGATGTAAAGTGTGTAGCTCATTTCCCTTAGTGCAAACAAGACTGAGGAGGAGCAATGTAAACAAAATACATTGGGGACTAAATATCCAGGGAGGAAAAGAACTTTTTAAGTAAAAAATAAACTTGCCATGAGAACAGATTGATCCCAGCCAAACACAAAGCATGTGTTTAAGCACAGATTGAAAATTAGGAGATTTTAATAATCAGAGGAGTGAGGTCTGAGGACAAATGGGGCCCTTGGAGGAGAATAATGTCACTCAGGTTGAGATGAAGTTGGATCAGAATGTAAAAGGGAAGAAAGGATGCTGTACCAGCATTTCCAAGGGACTGGACTTGATGGTCCAGCATGTGGTTCCATGCTGTGCTCACAGTATTGCAAACCAGGCTCTTAACCCACACCTCAACCCCAGGGCAAACCAGTCTTCCTCCCTGCAGGGGCCCCTGGGTGCTTCTCCTTTAGGACTGAGGTCCTTTGGGTAGGAAAATGCTATTGGTGCCACAGGAAAAAAATGGGTACCTGGTGACATCCAACACTGCTCTCCCTTCAGACCTGCCGTGCCTCGTATGCCAGATTGCAGCTATTGTATGAAGAATTTTCAGTTCCTTTTTGTGCCTGGCAGCTGATTGAAAGTTCATATTATTTATGGCAGAAACCAGCAGTGTACTTTTGAGCCTGAGGAAGCTGGGAAAGTGCAGTGGGTGTCAATCAATTAAGCTATTCAACTTATTTATGAAACAGGACAAAACAATGTCTAGGATATGAATTCCCATCTCAATGGGATCCCCCCTGATATAAAATGTCAGAGCTGAAAAAGGGTCAGCTCATGACCCCTGAATATTCTTTTAAACTATTTGCAAATCAATACCTCTTCTCTGGGTTTGTGCAGGGACCATCATTCCCTTTTATTTTAAGTCACAGGGCATAGACTGCTTATCGGGGAGTATGGAGACAGATCACTGCGCTAAAGCAGCAGCTGGCTTTGGAGACTGGGCCTGACTCTCATTTCTGGGGGGGGGGCTCCATTCACTCTACTCTGCTAGAGCAAAAGATTTTAAAGTGAGCATAATTATGGGTTTTGCTGACTCTCAGACTCTTTAATATCTGCTGGAAGAGCAAAGAAGTTCTTTGCCATGCATGCAGCGGGGCTTGCGTCCCTCTTTCTAGTGCCTATATCAGACAGGAGCATCATCTGCCGTTTTCTCTTCCAAGTTTTTGTGTCAGGAGGATGCTGTGTCCCTGGGTTTTGGGGCTGCAGTCCCAAATTGTCACCCTCCCTCTCTCAGCAATAACCTGCTGCACAGGTAGGGCTGGAACGGACAGATGGCCTGATCCTCAGCTGAGCATCTGGCCTATTAAGCTCTCTAAAAAGGCGTCATCTTTACAAATCCCAGTCCTAATCTCCTTGGCCACTGTGTGACCCACGGGGGTTTCAGAGCAGTGCCAGAGAGGGGAAGAGGAGGAGGAGGAGGAGCTGCAGGGTCTGTGGCTCGGGGCAGGGAGGTGCCTGCAGGGCAGGGCTCTGGGCTGGTGCTGGGATGTGACCATTCCCGCCATGAGGAGCTGGACAAGGTCAGCAGTGCTGGCTGCCTCGAGCTCTCCTGCAAGGAGAACGTGCACAAAATGAATCCTTGAATAGTGCCCCTGGCATTTGGACAGGTTTGTCTAAGGGGCCTCCCACTGCATCTTCTCATGGCATCTTCTTTTTCCATGCAAAACCATGGCACCGTCCCAGTGCCTTCCAGCAGCCCTGGGCCAGCTCAGGCTGACACAGGTGAGCTGAGGATAGCGCAGAGGGAATGCCCAGGTGCCTGCTGAGGTTTACCAATGAGAGCTTTTTGCCAAAGAGATGTGAAGAAGACAGCAATTTGCAGGGAAGTTCGTGCCGATGATCCCATCTCCCACCAGCATGCCATTCCTCATGGGTGATCAGTGTACTCAGCTCTCGTCTAGAAGGAGCAGTGGGGCATATCCTCTGAAAAAGGGGCTCTTCTTTCACTTTGCCTGTTAAAGAACAAACCTTGAGGTAAAGATTTGATAGTGTTAATAGCACGTGAAAAAGGGAAGAATTTCCAAATTGAACCTGCATAGCACTGAGTGACCTGAAAACGGTCAGCTATGGACTGCTTTCGAGGTAGATCAGGTCCAAATAGAAAATAATTTAGAGCAGACTTGGATTACATTCTATTAGAATTAAAGACATTAAATTTACCATTTGAGTTCCCTGAGATTTTCCCCTCAAAAAAATCAGAATGAATTCCTTAAGAAATGAATAGCCATAGATGCATTAAGTGCTTTATGGTAACTAAGCATAGACATGGTCCCCTTCTGTTTTTCAAATCTAAAATAATTTAATGTATTTTTGAAAGACCAATGTAGCAATCTTTTTTTTAAATTCAACCCACTTTAATACCTGAAAAAGTGAATAATTCTGATATTTTGAGTTTGTGCTGCTGGAAAAAATGTATCAGTGAAAGTCTCCCCTACATCTGTAAAAGAAAATTTGGACACTACTCCATCTGCAGCTTTGTTTGCAGTAACTCTGGTGCAGGCCTGTAATGATGGATGGTAGGAAATGTTAAACAAAAACCCCCAAAGAATCTGAATCTCTCGTTGTTTGGATTTTTTTAAACAGGATTTTCCTTTAATTAGTGAATCCTGGAGAAATCACTATTCACTTGGGTCTAAGACATGCAGTGAAATCCTACATCAACCCAAAAGGAAAATGAACCTCTAGGCATGAGCAGGAATGTAATACAAGTTTTTTCCATTTATTGCACACAGCCACTCTTCAAATTTAAGTCAATCATTCTAAATCTTTGTTTCAGACTTTGATCTAGACACGTTATTTTTGGGCAATCTTAACTTTAAATGCATATAGAGTTTTCTAAAATACTATTCAAAAGGACAATTCACAGATACAACTTAACTCTGATATGCCTAGGAAGGAGATACAAGCATATTTCCCCCAAAAAATCCATCAAAACTGTTCATTATCAAAATAAGAAACAAGGAGTTCATTAGCTATTAATTCCCAATTAAGAGAAAGAAAGCAAGTCCAAGAATAAGAAAGAAATATCTATGTTCTATTTATAGGCATGTAAGCAATGTCTTTAATATGACATTCACTGGAAAAGTTTCTGGATAGTTCTTTCACTGAAAAGTGAAACAAAATTGGGTGAAAACGTCTCAGAAACTGGAATATGAATAGAAAAAAGGAAATTTCCAGTCAGCCCAAGGTTTGTTATTAATAGACACTTGCCACACAATACTCCTTAGAAATAGATCAGGAGTTGAAAGTTCACCATGATGTAGCTATAATTTAAAAAAAAGCAAAAGCTGATGAATCGCAGTTGTTTCCATCTAAATAAAGAGTAACTAACCAAGGAACCATCTGTCAGTGTATGATTCCCAACTTTCTTTTTGTCTTTCAAAGCAGCCTGAGCAATGAAGGGCGCTGGGAGTGGAGGGGAGCACACACAGGCTGCAGCCTGCCAGCAGCCAGCCCAGAGGGTCTGAGCTGGTCCTGGCCTTTTTCTCCGGGTGCACTGGTGATTTCACACTGCTGGTTTTCATCTGGCACGCCTCTATATTTCAAATACATGCTACGCACACTGACAGCGCTATTCTGCACTAAATGTGGGTAATTTTGGTGCAGTTGAGAGCTGAAAAGTAAAACTTTTCTAAGAGAGGAAAACCTCAAAGTTCCTTCTCTCAGTTTGTGAATCCAAGAGAATAATATTAATTCATTTTTTCCCTGTTATTGAACAGCAAAAAGCCTCAGATACCCTGAGAAAGCATGTCCTTAATGGGTTTCTTAAGCCTGAATGCCCTACTAGCAGTAAGAAAGACAAAGCAAGAAGATCTAAGGCCTTTTAGTCTCTAAAAACTGTGTAGGTTTTCATGCTGGAAAAATGAGGGATTTATTCCTTTTTTTTTGAGTCACATGAATTCAGGGTCAATGTACAATTTCTCTTTTTGTTTCTATTCCAATGACCACCTCTTTTGGGGTGCTTTATTCCCCCACACCCCATCTGACTCTGATCAAACTCGCTGCATCTGGCTCTTTGTTGCTTTGCAGCGCCTGCAGCCACAGCCTGCACAAAACCCAGCACCCACAAACCACTCTTCCTTTGTGAAGGAGGAGAGATGGACACCCAGAGATTTGCCAATGAAAGCCTGCTTCCATCCTACCCCAAATGAAATTTTTTATGTATGTTTTTACCAATCCCCTGCCCATGGCTCCATGCCTTGCCCTCCCTCAACTGCTCCAGCCGTTCTCACGCCCCAGGCACCCTTTCCTCAACTCAGCCCCCTCAGCTTCTCTCCCTGCTGCATCTCCCCTCGTCCCCAGCCCTAATCCATGCCTCCCACCTCTGACCCAGTGGCTGGGAGCAGGTGGAAAGGCAGGTGATTATATAAATATTTATGTCAGGGAGTCTGCACTTGGAAATGTTTCCTGGTGGAGTCGTCACACTTAGAAAAAAAATATAGGAAAAATAAATCCAGTCCCAAAATACATGTACAAATGCACAAAGAGGGCACATTTCCTTTGCATGGCCACCAAAACAAAGAGTCCCTCTGAATAATCAATAGTAAAGCTCAGGAGCATGAAATCCAACAGACCTGAAGTTGCCAGGATCAGCTACTCAGTGAATTTCTACAATAGGAAGCCAGACAGCAATTACTATCCTACAACTACACAAGCAAAGCAGCTATTTACATGCACATCTTGTCAGTTCAATATGTTGGTTTCTGACTCTTGTCAAGTGGAAATGGAAACAGCCCTACCAAAATCTCTATTTCTTTACATAGTACACTAATTTGCATGTTTGTATTGCACCAGCCAGTCCAGCATCTAGGTGCCAATGAATATCCCATGACCACAGATTTAAGCAAGTAAAACAATTTGCAAGCAGCTCTAATAAGCACCATCCCACTGCCTGCCTGGAAAATCTTTCAGACTCATTAAGCAGTCAGCAAATAAGACACATTTGTCTCCCATTAAAGAGTAAATTGGAAATACTGAAAGGAAACCTATGCATGGCTGTGATTTGTTAGAGAGTGTATCAGCAGGAGAAGCCACAGTATGTTTAGCAGTGGGGTATGAGTTAAAGCGGGAATTGGAGTGAGAGGAACTATTTTAAATAGTCTCTATTAATAATCTGAAAGTACATTTAAAACCAGCAGCAGTCACAGCCATCTTTGACTCTTCCAAGAGGAAGTTGCCATTTGTTGCAGAGCCGCTGTTGCTTTTATTCGACACTCAATATGTGTTTTCCCCACAGTATTAGATATCTTGGGCTCTATCCAGGACACATTTGGAAAGGAACTGATCCCTGTAGTTCCTATGCAACCATGAGATTTACTACTTAGGTCGATGCGTATCTTCGGTGAGTCAAATAAACACAAGGAACATTCATTAGGGCTGCTTGCTGAATTTAGATTGCATTCACACAACCCGATAGGGTGGCTGGTGGGGCCAGGCTGGTTCAACCAAGGTCTCGCTGGGTGAGACAGGCAGCAGCCAGGGCCTGGATCAGCTGTGGGCTGAAAAATAACCAGCCCTGTTGATCCTCCCCCAGGCTCACGGCTGACTTTGGGAAACTCCTTGGAGTTACCTGAATTTAAGGAATTAAGGCACCAAACCCCAACCTTTTCTGGATAAATGAGATCATTTAGGGACATGTCAGTAGTAGAGTGGTGCTGTGATATTAAAACTGATGCTTCAACACACCACTGTACTCAGACATATATGTGATAAGTGAGTGTTATAAAAACTCATCTTCAAAATATTTTACAATCAGGTTTTCATCTAGAAAGGCTGGAAAAGGGGTCCATGAGTGTTGTTGATTTCTGTTCTCAGCCCTGCATTAACTGCGGTCTCTAATGACAGAGACAGGGCTCTCTGGAGCTATTTGCCTCTGGGTGCCCTGAAATAGAACACCCTGTTCCAGAAATCACAACAGCTTTCCTTTCCCTTCCCTTCTGAGTCCTGAGTCCCTGCAGTCTCAGAGAGGAAAAGTTTTGAGGAAGCACTTCCCAAAGAAAGGCACGGCCAGTACAGCCAGCATGTATCAATGCAATCACAAACATTTTGCAAATCATTTGACACCTTATATTGTGGAGGAAAACTACATAGAGAGACTAAGTCTTAGCAGAACCACTGTGGTTTTCACCAAGCCCAGACTGGACAGAGCAAGTCTTTGGTGTCCTACCTAGAGGGCTGTAATTGTAAATGTAAAGGGTTTTTTTGTGTCCTGCTTGTACTGGGGCTGCGATCAGTTCTTTATCTGCTTGTTTTTAATTTTTTTTAATTATTCCCTTACCAGTGTTTCTAAGGGCCGCCCCCGCTGAGGTTGCAGGAAATACCCTAAGGCATTTCAGCTGCTGCTGGGTAAAGCAGAGCACTGCAGGGACTCCAGCGTGAGAGCTGCTGAGCCCTGGGAGGGAACAGGTAAGGCTACAACCCCCTCATGTCTTCAGCAAGTCAAATATGGGGGAGACTCCCTTGCCCCAGCATCCCCCTCCTGCAGCACACACTGACCGGACACACTGTTTGAGTCATTGTACCACGGGGCTTTCTATGTCAGATGATGTTGCCAGAGGAAATATCTATTTTAACATTTTAAACATTGTTTTTTACAGCCTCACTTCTGCCAGTGCCGTGTTAACTCGCTGCAGGCTTTACAGAGGTGGCTTTGGGAAGCGTTGGTTCCTGTGTGAGTGGGGAGGAGGAGTGGAGCAAGGCAGATCTGCATCCCTTTAACTTTGCTGCAGAGCATCTGCACAGGCAAACGCTCATCTCGGCTGCAGAACAGAACCAAGTATTTAGCTGACATTAAAGTATCCATCAGACATGACAACTGGAGGGCAAATGAGGCTTTTCCTCACTGATCGGGGGCAGAGACTTTTTTGTAATGCCCTGATCACCTCTCTCTGGATGCTCCCTTGTCCTTTGCTGGTGGCATTGAGGTCCACCATTCCCCACCCTTGGCTGTCACAACATGTCAGCAGCATGGGATACCGAGGATCTCCTTTGGAATGTGCCTGATATATAGAATCATAGAAACATTAGGGTTGGAAAAGACCTTAAGTTCACTGAGTCCAGCTGTTAACCCAACACCACCATGATCACCACTAAACCATGTCCCCAGCTGCCCCATCCACACACATCTGAGTACTTCCAGGAATGGTGATTTCACCACTGCCCTAGGCAGCCTATTCCAATGCCTGACCACCCTTGCAGTAAAGAAATTTTTACTAATATTCCATCTAAACTTCCCCTGGTGCAACCTGAGGACATTTGCTTTTGTCCTGTCACTTGTTATGTGGCAGGAGAGCCTGAGCCCCACCTCACTACAACCTCCTTTCAGGGAGTTGTAGAGAGTGAGAAGTTCCTGAGCCTCCTTTTGCCCATGCCAAACCTCCAGTCCACTCAGCTCCTTCTTGTAAAATCTGTGCTCCACACCATCCCCAGCTCATTTCCCTTCTCTGGACTTACTCCAGCACCTCAATACCCTTTTTGTTGTTAGGGGCTCAAAACTGAATCCAGGATTCAAGGTGTGACCTGCCAGCACTGAGTGCAGGGGACAATCATTGCTCTCATCCTCTGTCTGGGGCACATCCCCTTCCTGAGGGTGCTGGGAGGATTTGGAACAACCTAAGTGCTGGATAAAGCCTTGCTGTTTGAGTGAGATCCCACATCTTCACAAGGGTTTCTCAGCAGGGCCAGGGGCGAGGAGCTGTCCTCACAGGCAGCAAGCATCTGAGCCAGGGGACATTGTTCACTGTAGGGGGATAGAATATCAGTAAATGAAGGTGGTATAGAATGTAATCTTATCCCCTAAAGAGTTGCAGCTGGGTTAATCACTAAAGACTAGGAGCAGGCCTGATTTGAACAGGCCACACCTGCAGCCAACAAGAAGAGTGTTATAAAAGAGTGGATTGGTTGGCTGAGGGGAACTGGGGTCAGTTGGCTGCTGTGAGGACAAGGAAGAGTCAGTGCCTGGAGGAGCTGCCTACAAGAAACATCAAGGAGGTACAAAACTCCAGCAATATGGAACTTTTACAATACAGTGATATAGAACTCTTGCAATATAATGACAACAGCTCACCAATCCACCTCTACCCACTGTGGATAGCCAGAGGGTAGGGTAAGGATAGGAGAGTCCCAGAAGAATCATTTTAAAAAGAAGAATGAGGTCACATTACTGAGGATGAGATCAAGGAATAAAATAAGCATGTAGGGCACAAAGGTTTCAGTGCTAAATGAATTACAACCAGTGTGGAGTGTTAGGATACAAGGAGAAAGGTGCTATAAATATAGTAAAGTAAGAGAAGGACAGCAGCAGGCATCAGCCCATTACCTAATGAGGAACAGGAGTGGCACAGATGACCTAGAGAAGTAAAACATATTTAATGTTGTTTGCTTCACTTTTCTCCAACAAAAACCCCCAAATGTTCACAGTGATATAAAACTGGCAAGACATGAGACAGAAGAGAAAAAGAGCAGAAAGGGACACTGTGATTAAACTGAATACATTCACCAGAGGGTACAAAGGAGAGATACCAGATGAGGGAGGGGGTTCTGCTCCTCTTCTCTGGTGAAACCCCACCTGCAGAGCTGCATCCAGCTCTGGGATCCCCAGCATAAGAAGGACATGGACCGGCTGAAGTGAGTCCAGAAGAGGCCACGAGAATGCTCACAGGGCTGTAGCACCTCTGCAGTGAAAATAGGCTGAAGGAGTTGGAGAAGAGAAGAGAGAAGGCTTCAGGGAGACCTTAGAGCAGCCTGCCAGTACCTAAAGGGCCACAAGAGAACTGAAGAGAGACTTTACAAGTGTTTGTGTGGATAGGACAAGGGAGAATGGCTTTAAATTGAAGGATGGTAGACACAGATTTAGTTTAGCTGTTAGAAAGAAATTCTTTAATGTTAATGTGGTGAGGCACAGACTGCCCTGAGATGTCTTGGATGCTTCTTCCCTGAAGATACTCAGGGCCGGGTTGGGTGGGGCTTTTAACAACCTGGTGCAGTGAAAGGTGCTCCTGCTCAAAGCAGGGAGGTTGGAATAATATTTAATGTCCCTTCCACCCCCAAAAATGTAGAGTAATTTGCATCCCATACTACATGGGAGAACAATAAAATTTTGTTTGCTCTGACCATAAACTGTTTGGGTTTGCAAACAGGACCATCACAGGATATTTAAATGCCCCCAAGGGTATTTAAATGCAATTAATAGGGATGGGGAGGCCCCACACATGAGCTGCTGGATGCTGCACTGATGTGGAGGGTGTTATGGGATGCCTCCAGTCTGACACTGTGAGCTGTACAGGGAAGGAGAGGAGGACGAGCCAGATAGATTTACCTTGCTTTTATGCATGGTAGGTGTTTCAAAACAACAAATCAGTGTGTAATTAATTAAAGTAATACATAACAACATTAAAGAACTTGTTCGTTTTGCCATGGTCAGTTATGACCTTACATGGGACCTGTGACCAAACTGCCAGGACTTTCTTGTGTCTGGTCCCAAGGTGCTGGGATTTGGTTTTTATTAAATAACTCTGCTCAGTGTGCATGTGCTCTCCACACAAAACCAAGGCTGTGAGCACTCAGTGCCACTGAGCACATTCCCCCTGATGTGCCCAACAGCTCCCAAACACACACCTGGCCCAATCCCTTCCCCAGAGATGACATGAGGACTCATCAGTTTTAGGTAGTTACATTTAAAAATAAAGAGGATACTTGTTTTTCATAACTTCCTTTTAGAGTACACATAGTCTCATAAACAACAATGGTGGGCTCTGGGAAGATTTTAAAAAATCTCCTCCTGCTTTGGAAGTCAGAAGTGAGACTCTGACACTACACAGGCAGGTGTGCAGAGAATCACTCTGATAGCTGGACCCAACCTCTTCTGCATTTCTACTTAGCTGAAAATAATCAGCTAAATAATTACTGATTAATGCTGGTTAATGCTGAACCACTCTGTGTCAACGTACAAATGATCTACAGGAGCTACACAAGACACATGACCAAAGCCTTCACCCTGGAATAATCTGGAAGAGGGCTCATATTTCTCATTCAATATCTGTTTTTGCCACAGAGGATAAATTATTTCTGCAATACAGACTTGGAGACAGCTCTGCTGATGATAACTTGTCAACAGGGCAGCAGAAAGGCAAAGGCATTAGCCTTTCAGTCCCTGTGTATGGAAATTTGGATGGATTTCTGGGCTGCTGCTCAAGCCCAAATACCAGCTCTGCACTGTGTTTGGAGCAGCAGATAAATAAAGCCACCTACATCACTTATGAATAGCCAGAAATGGTGGAGAGCAGGGAGCGCCTCCTCAGGCCTTCAGGCAATGGCCACAGCTGAGCTGAGGGCAGGGGCTGCTCCCTGACGCGTGGCTGAGAGCACTGCCACAGCACTGAGTCATGCCAGGACAGGGAATCCACCCTGGTGCCTCCAGCATGGCAGGTGGCCCGGGGGAGCATCCCCTGGCCCATCCCTGCGCAGCACTCGGCACCCCAGAGCAGCAGGGCCGAGACCCCAGCCCTGTCTGAGCTGGAGCCCAGAGCAGGCCCCGGCCGTGCCCTGCAGGGCCAGGCCTGCCCACCAAGGACACCTCACACACGTTTATTTCAAATACAGGGAGGTGATGCTCTCCGCCGTGCAGCTCAGTGATGCTCAGCCAGTTAGATTGATCCGAGAGTCCTCAGTGGGATAGAGTCAGCATTTAAGTAGATCATTGACAGAAATAGAAAATCAGGAGGACCTAGGAGCTATTTTGGTCTAGCCTTTGACTGTAAATGGTGTGGCTGATAGCTGAGATGACTGGCTCCATTACAAGTAAAAGACCCATCTAGAGTAAACAGATGAACTGACTCAAACAGACCAGCTTCTGTTTTTACATTTCTAAAAGCCTTTTCCTATGAGAAGTACTCTTAACAAGGTCTGCAGTGCCTTATCCCAAGGTCCCTTACAAGTGAAACAATTAACCCCTGCTCTCACCAAATACCTTCTCTTTTTCAAGTGTATGCAGTTATTGATGTACACAACCATTTTTAGATGACCCCTTTTCATGCAGAACAACAATATCCATATATGAAAATATAGCTCATATCTCCTAGTGCTATCAGAGAATTTAGTTTCTAGTAGATAAGATTGCTGCACTAAACC
The DNA here is from genome assembly GCF_027887145.1 of Ammospiza caudacuta. NCBI lineage: Eukaryota > Metazoa > Chordata > Aves > Passeriformes > Passerellidae > Ammospiza > Ammospiza caudacuta. Next base: position 78,252,610 of record NC_080596.1, read on the forward strand.
ATGTTTGGGAATGCAATATCCAGCCTCTGATCTTTGACTGCTTTAATATTGGCTTCCCTCTGTAGCATTTGAGAAATGTTAATGGTCTCTTTTTTTGAACAGCCAACACCTGTGAGAGGGAGGGAAGTGGAATTATCTGTTTTACAGAGGATCACCATTAGCAGAAACAAGCAAAGGTCAAGGTTATCTGCAATGTCTACAGCCCAGGCACAAATAGTTCTTCTGGATTCTATGGAGGGTATTAGAAAGGTGAGAAAGTTAGTCAAAATATTTCTTGGAAACCAAACTTACCCTGGCAATAGAAGAATGCTTAATCCAGAAAGAAATAAAACAAAACAAAACCCAGCAAATGAAAACAAGCCCCCAACACAAACCTAGAGGGTGGAAGCCCAATTAAAGCACTGAAATAGAGAGTATTTTTCCCAGCTGTGAGGATCTCCCAGAAATTAGGTCCTTCAGTCCTTCATTTAAGAGTTTTAACACAAATTCATTTGGAATACCTGAGCTTGATAGAAAATGATGTGTGGTTGAACATGGGGGAGGTCAGACTGAAAGAACATCACAGTCCCTTGCAGCCTGAAAGTCTGTGACAGATCAGTGTCTTTCATATGGACAGCTCTTGCTCCAAGCAGATGTTGAATTATTTCAGCATTTCAGTGTTTTGCTGCTGGCTCTGATAGGATTCTGTGCTCCTCCATGCTGCTTCCCAGCTCTTTATCTCCAGGAGAATGCCCTGCTGGTAAGGGCTGACATGAGCCTTGTCTTCCAGACACTATGTTATTATAAAAAGTACCAGATCCAGAAATGGAGTGGCAATCCAAGATAAGAGAGTGGCAAAATATCAATTTACAGCTTCTTGCTCAAGACAGGCACGTCCCAGAAACACGGACAGCACACATGGACGGGCTGCCTGTTTGCATTGCTCCACCATGCCAAGGATCCTCAAGGCTACGTGCCTGGAAGATTTCCAACAGTACCTGGGATGCCAGAACTGTGCTTCAGAAGATGACACCTCCCAGTATGTCACCTTGGACTGATGTCTCTTGTGGAGGAACCTATTAGAGTTCAGCCTAATTGCAAAATCATGAAATAATTTAGGATGCAAGGCACCTCTGGAGACTCCTATGCCAACCCTTGTTTGAAATAGTGTCACCTTCAGAGCTGCCTGCTCCACTTTTAAGTCTCTTCAAGGATGGAAAATCCAAAAACTGAAACTACTGAAAGAAAAGCCATAAGTAATGGAAACAAACTCTTCTTGCCAGTGGAAGAGGGTAGAGCAAGAGGCAGCAATAAAGGGGAGCACAGCAGGTTCCAGCTGCAGCTCAAGGCTCAGCCTGGCAGCTTTGGAACCTGCAGCTGGAGATGGGGTGTGAACTCCACCCCTGGAGGTTTTCCAGAGCAGGTGGCACAAAGGCTGTGCTGACCTCACCTCTTGTGGCCAGCTTTGGATGGAGGCTGGATTAGGGATCACCAGAGGTCCCTCCCAACCAGTGTGTCTGTGATTCTGTCAACAAATTGTTCAATGGATCAATCAATCAATGGAAACAAACATAGTTTTTGCAAAGTTGTACCTCAAAATTCTATCAGATATTTTGGAATGATTGCCAACCATCAGAGACAGAGCAGCTGGGTTGATTCACTGCACCTGGGTTTTGAAAAACACTGATTATTGGTAAAATCTCCAAATAATTTATTGTCATGGGCTATAAAAAACTCTTACCTTAAAACATAGGAAGTTAAAAGAAGAATGGTATGAATGCACACATACACATATGGCTCCATATTTTTGCATCTATTTGTACATTCTGACACATATAACAGAAGAAGAGTTCTTGGAAAGTCCCCCAACACCTTGTAACCTGTGCTGGAATTTCAGGTGATTAGTGCAATCACAGTCATCTGGAAAGAGAATGAGTGAGGGGGGAAATGACCAATGATCAATTATTTAAAGTTATTCAAGATTTTCTGATCTAAGCCTAAATGTGAGTTATGGTGGAAAGATGACAATGAATAGCCAGGCAATGAAGCCACAGTTAAAAGTCAGTATCAATAAACACAGATTAATGTATGTGGGAGAAATCATCCTAGCCATACACAGAAAAAGAACTGAATAATTGTGAATAATTGTCTGGAAATTGTAGGCCAGAGGCTTTGAAACAAAGAGTGATAGCATTTATCAGGAGAGGGCAGAGAACAAAATTAAAAGTCCATTGCACACCCTCAAATTGTGCGGAGAGAAATGCTGATCAGAGACCTGGAGTGGCATTTGTGTGCCAAGTGACTGCATGAGCTCTGCAGCCTGCAAAGAGCTGATGGTGGGGTGTGTCCCCACATGCAGTGACACCAGAAGCTGGCTGCTCCATCCGTGGGTTGGCTTTCCCCTGACCCTGGCACGGGTTACTTGCAAAAAGCATAACTATGCACAATTCATACCCAGGTGCACCCAGGTGCCACCCATAACATGTGCAGGAGACAGGACAACTAGCAGCCTGACACCACTTAAATATTTCATTCTGCATGGCCAAATTTCAAACATGACAAGTCCACCCAAAAACCCCCCAATTTCAGCCTGCAGAGGGAGAGTGAGAGAAGGGAAGAAAGCAAGAGACAGACCTCTGACTCACAAGTGCTCAAGTGTGATAAGAATAAAAGAGAAATGGCTCAACAAAAGTGGCTCAACATCTTTCACACCCACAGGCTCCATGACAGGACTGTAACAACCATGTAGTCTTCCAGTGGCATCAGGAACAGCAGGGATTCCAGTTCAAGGCCACTACTGTCTACTTATTAATAGTATCAGTGGGTGGAAACTCCTATTTCCAGTTTTGTAAGAGAGCTAATTGCTCTACAAATCTCTGCTCTGTGCAGGAAAAATAGTGTCAGGGGCTGTGGCAGGTTCAACAGCCTGGAGGACAAGGCCTGGGCACACTGCATTCCATGGGCCAAATCAGGCCTGGGGCACAAAATCTGACTCACCTGTAACTGTTCCCAGGTAATGAGTCCAGTGAAAGAAAAGCTGTGAAGCTGTCTGCCTCTTGGATCATGAAGAACTTTCTCCATCTCTGGGCAACATGTTGCCCTAAGAGGCAGAGACCTGAACTGCCAAGTGTTTTTCTGAAGAAATTTATGTCTGATGGACAACCCTTTCTAGAAAGATTTTCATACAAAGTGCTTAAATATACTGGAAGTTTTACAATGTAGGTTATTAAGAGCTAGGATGTCAAAATGACATCCTAGAGCTCCCACCCATTCTCAAATCTGGATTTCCAGACACTTTGTACAGACCCTTGAGCTCTTGGTATGACAACCATCTTCCAGATGGATTTGGGCTTCTGCTCCTAGTATAACCAGTGTGTAATCATGGATGCAGTACTATTTTTGGCAGTGGTATTTCGACTTGTACTTCTTACAGAATGTTGTTACAGAGTCCTGCAAACCCAAGCAATGCCACTTCTGCGTTTTAGTTGTGCCTGACAGGTTTCAGAAACCAAAACTCAACCCCACAAAGTTTTGCAAGCAGAGAGTGTGATAGGAAAGTTGGCTGGCACCCAAGCCCATCCTGACAGGGGAAACTGGCTCAGCTGTTTCTGAAAACACCTACTCAGGTTCACCCATGCAGCGAGCGGTTTTACAAGTTAGTCATTAACCACCTCACCCCCACTGAGTAAAACAGCCTTGGCTCTCTGCAGCCAAGTGTCTTGCAGATGTGTAATGGATCCAAACCCTCACACACTCTTTTGGAGTCTTGGGCAGGAGGAAAAGGGGTCTGGGAAGGAAGCTCCCTTTGTGGTTTCAGTGGGACTCCAGCTGACAAAGGGGAGTCAGGAGTCTCTGTGGGTGCAGAGCCAAGTGCTGGAGGTGACTTACAGAAAGGCAGCTGAAGCCTTAGAGAACCTGAGGAGCTGGAATCTGCATTGTGTGGCACTGCTTGCTGGCAGGAGCTTACCTAGGCCATGAGAAAAGAGCTCTTCTTCCCCCTGGAAAAGGCTCAAAGCCCCATGGGTGCCTGAAGATGTCTCAGACACAGGGGATCAGGGCATGTACCCTCACAGGAAGGAGTTGTGGGGATAGAAGAGGCCAGGTGGAGAGAAATGAGACCTGGTAATTCAGGCATGCAGCAGAGCTCTCACTCCCACTTCTTGTTCACAACTTAGGGATACACGAGTTGGGTGTCCTTATGACTGTACCATGCCTCCAGTCTCCAGGACAAATTCTGTATCACTGAATTTTCTCATACATTCATATTTTCAGAGGCCAGTTAAATCTGAAAGGAATGGAATAGCTCACACAGAAGAGGACCAGCCCTTTTTGCTCAACTTTGAAGAGATCTACTTTGAGAGAGCTGATTCCTGCCATGGCTCTTTGTCCCCTCAGAGCAGGACAAGCCTTATTAGCACAGGGGAAGATTTCCTGACCACTTTCTGGTGCTCTGGGAGACTGCAGTGAAATGCTGGAGAGAACATTTCATTATAAAAGCCTTCCCTCCCCTTCACATCAGCAACATTACGGAAGGAAACGAAACAAAAAGTGACAGTGGGCTGAGATAAGGCCCCGCACCCTTGTACCCCAAAACCCCACAATGGCTGTGGGGTACTGGCAGTCTGTCCTCCTCTGAGTGTGCCATGGGTGTGGCTGCAGGAGGCATGTCCTGTGTCCCCAGATGGAAATGGGGCCCAGCTCAGCCATGCAGGGAGCTGAGCCCCCCAATCCTCCCTGCTCACCTCAGGCCTTGCTGCGCCCCACCACAGGCCCTGAAGGAAGGAGGAGTTCCACTTCCATCACTTCCATCTGGCAGCTCTCGGAGCAACAAATCAAGCGACACCTTGTTAGTTTGGAGACAAAAGGGGAGGGGAAGAACAAAAGGTAAGAGCAGGCTCAATTTCCATCTTGTGGGCCCTGAGGGTCTTTCCTGTCTACTATTTATTTCTGAGGGCTGTGGGTGAGCCTCCAGTGCAACCTCTGCTCCAGAGAGCCTCGAGCACTCGGGAGAAGAAAATGGCTCCGAACTTGGCAGCACAAGGCCCAGGTTTGCTGCAGTGTCCTGCCCCTCTCTGGGGCACAGAAAGGCAAACGCCTCAGAGGATGCTTTCAGGGCACAGCTTTTTGCCACAGGCCTCCAAGCAAAGGCAAACACCCACTGAAACTGTGGCTCTTAAAAGGATGCAGGCGGCTCCTGCGTCCAGCAGAGTCATGGCTGTCAAGGAGCCAAAGGCACGTTTAGAAATGAGACCCTGCTGCCATGGGATCACACAGGGTTTCTCATGAAAGTGACTCAAAGGGAATGAAGATCTCACCCCTCAAGGCTGCTGAGTTTGCTTGTCATGCTCATCTGTGAACACTTTTAGCCTACAAACCTCAGGCATGTGGCCAAATAGTTATGGAAAGACATTGCCCTGTCCAGATTGCATTGGCAAGGAGAGGCAGCATTTGTTGTGGCACTTGCAGAGCCCTTGTTCCTGCACTAACGCTTGCATGGCTCTTGTTTAGGATTATTTCTTTTTAAATAGGAGCCAAACCTCAGTTTGCAAACACAAGGGCCATTTTTCCCTTGAAACAGGCAAATGTAGTTGTGAGGCCTAGCTTAGAAGCGCAAGTGCAGATCCTACAAAGATAAGAGAAATAATCAGAGGAGACCCTGCAGGGTCCAAGTGCTGTGTGCCCAAAGCATCCTGCAAAGGTAGGAGCTCATCCTTGCTGGTCTCACAGGTACACAGAGATTCCTCTCAAAATGGGGCAGAGTTACAGCTGCCCTGCATGAAAGGTGTCCTTTCCCTAATCAGCTTTTCAGGCTAATTCCTCCTTTAACTGAACCTCTTCCCCACTCCTGGGCATTCAGGGGCTGTTGCCTTGTGGGGCTCTTCCCTCCCATGGTCAGGTCCCTCTCTGGCCAGAGGAGCAGCCTCCAGAGCTGCTGAGAGCTGGCACCTCATGGGCAGTGAGGCTCCCCTGGCACAGCCCAGGGAGGTGACACAGCCACAGAAGGGCAGGGTGTCCTTGTTCCCCAAAAAGGCAAACCCCAAAGGTGTCCCCTGTGGGCAGGTCGGTGCCAAGGGACCCTCTTGAGCTGGGCTGACACGTCCCACATGGGCAGTGGCCTCCAGTCCTGCCAATGTGCTACAGGTGGCCACAGCAACTGCAAGCTGTCCTGAAACCGGAGCCTTTACAACAAGTTAAATAACAGATATGGTCCATTAGTTTGGCAGGCCGACAGGCCCCCGTGCCAAAAAGCCCATCTCTACTCAAAAGGGACACTGTTAACAGTAACTCAAGAGGATGCAACAGAAGAAAATAAACAACAGTTGAGGCAGTTGGTGTAATTGGCCAGCAGATGAAAATAAATTTATGCCAGCTTGTGAATACAGCTGCTGAGCATGTTTCAGTGAGTAAATCGTGTGGCACAGAGCACAGGGCAGGCAGGAATAAAATTAAGTAAGAGACAAAAGCCAGGCTGCCTCTTGGAGAATATCACTCCTCCAAGCACCCAGCTTTTCCCATTTCTGCCCATTTCACTCTCATGTGTCCCCTCATGTTATTAATGTATGGGTTTCCCAGCCAGCCATAACGTTTTTCAGGAGGGACATATGCTTGAACCACTGCTAAAACAAATACCCCACAAAACCCAAGCAGAATTTGTAAAAAAAGAAAATGTTCAGCAGAAAATCCCAACCATTTCAAGTGCTCTTTGAGCACCATACATGAATAACAAAGAGTGAGCCTGCCATTTATTCCTTTGCGGATCACTTTTAAGATCAGCTTTTGTTCTGTGCTTTTTAGAGCAGCTCAAGTCCAATGGACAAAAATTCCATTCCCAGGAGCACACAAGAAAGAACTGGGAGCCCTGGGCTGCACATTTCACCTTTACTTTTTCATTCTATGCTATAAATGTTCAGCATGGTCTTAACAAACTGAGCCAGCGCCTTCCTTTATGCAGTGGGGCTGACAGCTTGGAAACTGGAATTCTGCAAGCTGGAGAGGAGGATGGAGGCTGTGGATGATGTGAATCACCTAGAAAAAAGGAGACCTCAGCCAGAGTGGATGGGACCCTACCAAACATTAACATAACTTCTACTTTGCAGATGTTGCTTCCTGATTTTACAGTCAGCAGAGAAAAGAGCTCCCCTTTTCTCATCCTGGCCTGGATACACAGAAGGCATTTTAAGACACCTGTTTATCTCCACTTGCTCTTATCAGCTCTCTCTGTGAAACACCAGCCTGAATTTTTTGGGTTTTTTTTGCAGAGAAGCTCCAGCTCTCTCTGGCACAAAGATGGCTTCAAAGGCAGCAGAACCCCAACGCTCATGCTGTCTTCCACCTTCAAATCTTGTTGCCAGCTCAAGCCCGTTCTTTGCAGACAGCTAAAGGTTCTCCTTTTTACAGAAACAAGCTCCTAGAAAGAATTTCTCTTGTCGTTTTCCTCAAACTGATGGGCTGCTTGTTTCCCCCTGGTTTATTCACTCTATCTTTTTCAAAACAGCCAACCAAATCACAGTGAAAGCAATGAGGTCACTATAAGCCCCACAGAAGATGTTATCACTGCTATCCTACGATTCGCTCAGTCTTTGCTTTGACTGCCTTGTTTTCCTGAGCCATATGGGAGGATAGTGCCTCTCAGCAAAATATAGACGTGAGAAGTCTCAAGGGCTCTGCCTCAGATAACAAAGACACCAGCATTTCCTTGACAATTATAACTCCAAGAAATACAATTTTTCCTCTTTTTAGTTATGGAATAAATATTTGGGCCATATTTTCAAAGTGTATTTCAAATCCCAGGCAGGCACAGCAAATAAACAGCCTGGATTTTTCCCTAGATCCAAGAGGTTCTTTGAGAAATCAGGTCATAAAAGTGAGAGTGGGAGCAGCTGAAGGCAAAGACCTTCTACCAAACCTTGCCCTAAACATCTTCCTGTGCCTACAGTCACTTCACTGTTCTGCCTCCCATGGAGCTTGGGAAATAATGTCACACTGGCAGCATCAAACAACTGCAGGGACAGGGACCTCTGAAGTTAATGTTGTTAGGTACAGGTGACACATTTGAGCAGATATATTTTTGTGCTCTGATAGGATGAAACCAAGGCCAGGAAGACCCACAGCAGATATCAAGCCTGGATTTGTATGCCCAGTGCAAAAACCATTTCCTTCTTTTCATATGCCAAACACATCTGTAGGGTGGGCACTGTAGGGTGAGGTTCAGTAATTAGCAGTGGGCTGTGTTTGGTGCACGTTTGGAACCACAACATTCCTTTGGGAAAGCTGTTGGTGGGTACGTGGGGCTGTGCACAGACACGTGGAGGCCCTGGCTGCTGCTCCTTGCTGACGAGGCTCTAGAGCCTGTCTTTGTACTGCACAGTCACTCATCCAAAGTCCTCCAACCGCCTTGCAAACACTCATTGTGGACTCCTGTGCTGGGGATGCAGGTAAGTATCAACTGCCCTGTTTCACAGACAGGTCGACCGTTGCATAATCTCAGCTGATGTCATTCAGAAACTAAAACCAAAAGGTCATTTTCTGTTTTAAGGACTATATCCCTTTCCCTGCATTGTGCAATATTTCTTCATGTTATATAACCACTTTTTCCTGGTATTTTACATGTGTGTCTATTCTAAATTCTGCTGCCTTCCATGATTGTCTGTTCTGCAACCACAGATAAGTGTTGTGCTTATTTATTGAAGATATCCCTTATCTGCAGGCTTTCATCACATGTTGGAGTCCCCAGCAGCTCCCAGCCCCATGGGCAGGAACCCAGGGGGCTGTTTGGACCCAAACCCTGACAGGTCTCATTGAGGCAGCCTGTGAACCAGACACTCAAACAGCTAATGGCTGTCTGGACACATCTGGAAATCTGAAATCCTGAGTCCAGCCTTGGTGGGAGGCACATCTGCCCAAGTAACAACTGGCAAATTTAAGCTGTCTCTGGAGGCTAATTTTCAGGGTTTGGCACACAAATTCCCCCTTTATTTGGAGAAATGCCAGAGCGATCAGAGGATTTTCAACTGCCCAGACCTCCCTAGGGTGGTGGGTGTGCTAAACCACACCTCATAAAGGGAGAAGTTGTGATTTCAGGACAGACAGCTACTGCAGAGTGACACAATCACAGGGAGGCATACCTCAGTTGTGGGGCAGCCAGCCTCAGAATAACCTTGTTTGCAACAGGTGCAGCTCCAGATTTCATATCTCCAAGTTCATATTTTGTTTACTTTTCTCTTGTTGGCCAAACTTCTGGTAGAGCTCTGCTCAGGGTGACAGCACCCAGTTACAAAAGCTGCGTAGATAAGGACCAGGAAATGACTTTCTCTAATGGATGCAAAATTCCACATCCAGATATCAAGGTCAAGCAGAAAATGAGATTTTTTTCCCCCTCCATTTTATTTAAACAGGGTGAAACAAGAGTGATATTCTTGTCACAACTGCAATGTAGCTGGTGATGAGAGGCTGTACTTGACTCTCCAGTGTCCCATGGAGGATGGCCACAGGAAAAGAACTACCTTAGAGAAGACTCTGACAAAATATGCAGCCCGGGATGATCACTATGGAGCAGCAAAAAGAATGATTTCCCAAGGAAAGCTGTGGTCTGACATAACTCACCCATCCACCTCTGCCATTGTCTTGTTCCCCTTGGACCTGGGGCAAGCAGCCCTCACATTTCCTCTGCCCCCACACAGCACAAAGTTATTTTATCACTCAAAATAACCAGGCAAGGCACCCTGCAGCCTTTGCATCTTCTCAGCATTCATTGTGGAAGTTCCATTTTCATCCCACCATAGTGGTGGATCAGGGATTTGGACTCATATCTACCAACCCAATATATGGTGCCTGGGGCTAAACCATCATCTTTTGGGCAAATTAACTTCAGCTTTAAACTGATTCCTCTCTCATAAGGACAACATGATGTTTCTGTTAAACTGTTTCCTCTCCCATAAGGACAACATGATGCTCTGATGACAATGACCTAGGAATGACCACAGCTCAGCACGAGTAAGAAAGATGAAGAGTTGGTATCACTTAGGAAAGGTGCCCTCCCTGCCCAGCAGCAGCTAGTTACACAACACCTTCTAGGTTTCCCAAAGGACCCTTTTACTCTTAGACAGGCCCTTGAACTTTTTCTTTTATGCTGCGCAGAAGGAAAAACACTAGCCTTGCTGATTGAAAACTGTATTTCAAGCAATAAAAGCTGGCAATTCTGAGAAGAAACATAAGCTCAAGGAGGAACTGTGCTCCAACGAGTGCCCTGTTGTGAGATAAGTTTTTCTTTTTCATGATGAATCAACATAATAATCCATCTGTAACACTAGATGTGTCTGCCTCTATCACAGCAAAGGGCCATCTGCCCATCTGCATATATGTTCAAAATGCTGCTGGGACAGCCACGATGGTCTCTTAATGAAAGGCACTTGGCAATTAGTACTTCAGTGAAATCGTGTCTGGGTGGCTCTAAACCCTCATTTGTCCTGCCCACTCCAACGCAACAAGTGTCTGTAACTTTTCTCTTTGTTTCTATTCCAGCAATTTCTCTTTAAAGCCCGGTGGGGAGGGGTGGACACGTTCTGATGCCTGCAGCAGCAGGAGCTGAGGCGAGCTGTAATCAGCATATGTCCTGTGTGAGCCGCGTGGCCGCGAATTAGCGGGACGAGCCGCTCCTGGTTTCCAAAATACCCACCTGCTCGGGGCCAGGCTCAGCACAGCCCTCCACGGCGGGGCTCCATCTGTCTGACAAACAGCCTGCGCATTTGCTGAAAACCGAATCATTTTGCCTCTATTTGCTTCCTTTCTTTTCCCTCCCTCTTCTCTCCCCCGCTCTTCTAATTGGGGCCGGTTTGAAAGGTGCAGACACCCACAAAAACAATGCGGCACAATGACGCCAGGGCTGGCGTTCGTTAAACTGCTCCTACTGAAATCCGCTGGGGCTGAGCGGGCAGAAAGGAGACAGACCCTGCCAGCCTCCAGCCAGAGCGGGAAAATCAAAAATTAAAATAGTCAGGCTACAAAACGGGGCAGGAAATCCATCAGGGAAGCTTTGAGTTACAGTTAGAGAAAGTGGCTGCAGCCAGGATGCCGAGGGCGCTGCGGGTCCTGCTGGGCGAACCAGGGCAGAGAAGATGTCAGGTGTTCAAAGCCCTGAGCACCAGCTCTCCAGGGGACACTGAAGCAGCCTTGGGTCTGCCCCCAGCTCTGCTGCAGGCTCTGTCAGCAGCGCACAGCCCCAGAGTGTACAAGAAAATACCGAAAATTGTGTGCACCGGCATTGCAGTGTCCAAGCAGGCACAACCAGGAAAGCACAGCCTCTTGGAGGAGATCTTCCCTTGTGTGACAGCCAAGAATCATCCTGACAGTCCTGTGGTCAGTGAAATAAGCATATTTCTATCCCAGCTGCAAAAGCACAAATGATGGCCAGGAGGCTGAATTGGTCCCAGCCTGGAAAGCACAGACTGCTGCATGGAGCTTGTAGGCCAGGACATACTGTGGTCATGAATTTCCTTCATCTAATCACTTAACCTCATTAGGGAAATTACTGATTTCTCCACTAATCAGACCTTCCATTTCACTTACAAAGGAAAGACTAAAAAAGGGAACTAATTGTGATTCTGAAAGACCTTTTACTAAAAACTTTTACTAAAAACTAAAAAGACCTTTACTAAAAACTTACTTTCAGCAATCTACCAGGCAGTAAAGACACATAATTTTCCCAGTAGTCTGGATGATCTCCATAGTAATCTGTTGTGTTTTCAGATGGACTACTCACAAAATGCATTAAAATTAGACTGTAAAAGGTATTTGCAAGGATTATCACTGGTAGAAGCACCAACTTTCTGGTGAGAAAGTGACACATGGAGAATGAGTCTGGTTTCAAACAAGGTTTTGACAAGTCAAAAAGGGTGTTTCTGGAGAAAGCGCCTACCCTTTACAAATGGTGGTGAGATTTTTCTTCATTCTTTTCCATCACCTCATTGGATTTCTCCTTAGCATGGCAGAGCAAGGATCTGAAAGATGCATGCAGTTAATATTTAGGATAGGAAGACTGTGGGAGAACAAGGTTCACTACACACCTGAAAGTGTTGATAGATGCAGCTGATATTGCTGCCAAATCCAGTAAATTCTCTGTGGCTTGCACTGCTCAAACCTGGCTCAATGTCTTTAGAGGTGGAACTCTTCCATTCTTTCTGTCTATGATTCACCCTTTTCCTGTGGCTTTGGAAACCCACATACTGACCCATGCAATACAACCTTCCTTCCCCACAGACATCTTACCACGATGAGCAGGTTTGCCCCAGCCCCCATGAGCCCCCCTGTCTGTCTGTCTGTCTGTCCCTCCTGATTCCCCCTCTCCAAGCAATGCCATTTATCATTCAAGAACCCAACAATTTACACGCCAAATCCAGTTCAAAGTTTGCAGGGCTGGATTTCAACACCTGAAGCGGTGCTTGGCCTTCAGCCAGGTGAATTGTTGATCCTATTTTCTCTGCCCAGAAGGAGGGAGCTGAATTCCCTGCACCCATGTGCCCGCTGCCCTGGCTGCACTGAGCGCAGAGCATCCCTGCCCCTGCCATCCACTGAACCCTGAGGGGGGTTTTGATGCCACTGTTGGACTCATGGAGGGCTTTCCAGGAACAATTCTGCAGGGGCGTGTGCTGTGCAGCCACTCATGTGCAATGGCAAAGGGAGAGGTGCAGCTGCAGCTCTGGGGAGATTCTGTTTTATGGCTCCAGTGGGGAGAGATCCCAGGCACTGAGGTGTGTTTGCCAAGGGATGAGAAACACAGCGACTGACAGGGAGCCACGAGGCAGGGACAAGGGAAGGGCCCAGCCCTTTGTAAAGGGTCTGTGAGGGATCCTGGCCCTGCTTCAGCCCAGCCCAAGGGCACCAGCCCCATGCCAGTGGTGCTGTAGGGTGCCAGAGCACAGCTCCTCACCAGGGACACGGAGCAGGACAGCCGTGCAGGCTGGTGTCCGTGCCCGGGCTGTGGCTCCCTGGCTGGGCCCACCCAGCCCTTGTCCCCAGCACTGATGTCCAGCCTGGCCCCACTCCCCAGCCCAGCAGGGGGATGCAGCTGCCCCCATGCTGCAACCCCACACACCCCATGGCAGCTGGGCTCAGATGGCACAACCCACCCACCCTGCTGTCTCCCAAGCCTGGAGCTTCCCACCTCACTGCAGAGCAAATCTGACACCAGGGCAAGGAGGAGAGGTGGGAACAGCACCCCAGGAACCTCAGCACATGATCAGAGGGATTAAAACAGGGGCAAGGTTATGGATGGGTAATGAGATGATTGGCTCTCGCAATTAAAAGATAACTATTGTGTGAGTAGTAATAAAAGCTTTAGTGATGTATGGTTATGTTATTGTAGTTTAGATGTCCTCTGTTCCCTTTTCCCCTGTATTGTTGCCATCACACAGCCTGGGCTGTCCAGGACAGGTACAAAGAGGCTGCACAGGTGTCCCTTACCTGGGGCAGGTGGGAATGGAAAAGCTTGGGGGTGCTCAGGGGGTGAGGCATGGTGACCCCTGATCTCCAATCCAGGTACAAGAAGGCAGTTTGCACTGATAAATGGCACAGAAGAGCTGACTGACAGACTTTGGGAAGGGCCAGGGCTGGCTGATGCAGCCCCCAGGGGTATAAAACACTGAGCATCCAGCTTGAATAGGAACCAGCCATGTGGTATGCACAAGGGGCAGTTCCCAGCACTGCAGCTTTTTCCTTATGTAGTCCTTAGTTGTATCTTTGTTAAGGTTTAATAAACCTCTTTAAATTTTCAAAGTGAGCAGTTGTTTCTCACAGGTAATAACAACACAGGACAAGCCAACTCGCTGTGGATGTTTGCTGAAACATCACAATTTTTCACAGCCCTGTGCCCAGTTTCAAACAAAACTTTTCTCATGAAAGAAAAAAACCCTTTTTCATGGAAGAGATGAGGCTGGGAGGGAGGAGCAGGGGGAGTCACCCACTGCTCTACCAAAGCAGGGAATCCAGCCCTGGGAATCCAGCATTCCTCCCCTAAACAACAGGAGTTTGGGGCATGCTGGAGGGAAACTCTGAGCAGGCAAACGGAAAAGCTCATCCTAAAGCACAGGAACGGCCTGGCTGAGGGGAGGCTCAGGATACAAATCCCAGCTCCAGCCCCAGCCTGGTCCAGCTGCCTCCTGTCCCTCTCCATCTGCATGACTGTCCATGGAGGAGCGGGCAGCCCGCAGCCCAACAGCTGGCCATTGGCAAAATGGATTATTTCACCCTTTTGTCCCCGTGTCTGGCTCTCCCCGTTTGCATATTCAGGCTTTTTCCCCAGCCCGGCATCTCCTGTGCCCCGAGCGCTCCCGGCTGTGCAGCAATTCATTTGTTCGGGAATACAAACGCCCCAGTGAGGAGGGTGGAAACACCCACTGGGACAGAGCCCTCGCTGGGAGCTGGGAGCATGGAATGAGCTTGGATGCATCCCTTTGCAAGTGGATTTAGGAACAGGTGTAACCCTGAACACTGGAATCTGTGAAAACACAGCACCACACAAATTAGACAAAAAGGTACATTTTGAAGTTGCTCTTTTCCTGAGAGTCACTGCTACCATTCTGAACAGCTCGAGCTGTGCAAGATACAGGTGTCTTCAGGAGTTCAAGGTCTCAACAGCTTTGTGTATGCACAAATAAAATTAACAGTCCCAGTGCTTTCCTGCCTATGGGCTGAATTCACATTCTTTTTCTCAAGGGCAATAGTTTTAGGAAACTTCTCTTGGCAAGAACTCAAAGAAATTGGTGCCTAAAGACTATCCCAGCCATTCCCACTAGCCCTGAGTAAGGCTGACTTAAACAAATTCCTTCCTTTAGAATGAATGTGTGTTTCAGACCAAAAATATACTGGGTAGAAAAACTTGCATTTGTTGCAGTTCAAATATTGTGCCACAACCCTTTTGGTTTAAATTATGACTGTCTATATTAGACTTTTTTCCTATTGAAATTTTACTATTTCTGTTGAATTTTGTGTGTTTTCCCTCTTTGTTTCTGTCACCATTTTCTCATCTGCCTAGACAGATTCCAGTATAATGACATTTGAAAGCAGAACATCCACATCAGACAGGCAAGTCAGACACACCGTGCCCTAGATGGTGGAGAGGAGCTCCCAGACCAACAACATTTTTATTACAAGATCCTGATTTTAGAGTTGTTTCCAATGGTTTAAGAATGTTCAGGCTGAAATTCTTCCTTGACAGGTATTTGCTTTGGATTAATTTCTTCCATTTTTTGGAAAAAAGTTAAACTGGTTCAGTTTGGTTCACCAAAACCAAAACAAACCACCAACCATTGAGATGAGAAGCCTTGGAATCTATAGGGACCCACATTCCTGTGATCATCACAACACTCATGTCACAAATCAGCATTTGTGATTCCTATAAAGTTTCGTCCAATTCTGACCTTACCTTTAAGGTATAGAAACACAGAAGTGTGCAAACTCTTATTTGAGACTGGAAATTTCAGCATCTCAGCTCTCTGAATATTTCCCATGGGATGGGCACACACCTGCTGTCCCAGCTCTCTCACTGCCCAGGGAGCCCACATAGCACCCAAATCCACCCAACAAACCAGCTCTGGACACAATTTTCCAAACTGAGAGAGGATAATGGATGTAACTGAGCAGTCCAGAGGACAGAATAGACTGATGGGGATGGGGAGGCACTAGGGATGCTTGTGAGTCAGAGGGGAAAACCAGAACTAGATCATCTTGTAATAGCCAGACTAAATTCCAGAGTAAATCCTGAGCTCCCTAGGCATGGACATTGCTGTCTTGGCAAGCAAAAAGCTATGAAGACATCTGCAAAACATGTCTCTTATTTCCTCTCTGGTGGATCCATTCTGTCTGACAATAAACTCAGTAATCTTGGGCTGTATGCTTGCACAGGGACTGACTCTGATGTGACACAGAATGACACAGGGTCATTTGGGCTGGAGAAAACCTCCAAGGCCACTGAGTGCAACCCTCTGGCCAAGCACCCCCTTGTCAGCTGGACACAGCACTGCCTGCCTTGGGCAGTCATTTCTCAGGCACCTCCAGGACAGTGACTCCACCACCTCCCTGGGCAGTCTGTTCCAAGCCTTAGCAACTCCTTTTATGAATAAATTTTTCCTGATGTCTAAGCTGAACCTCCCCTGGAGCAGCTTGAGGCTCTGTCCTCTCATCCTCTCACGGCTGGCTGGGAGAAGAGCGTGGTCCCCACCTGGCTCTGAGCTCCTCTCAGGGAGTTGGAGAGTGCAAAGTCTCTCTTCAGCCCCTTTGTCTCCAGGCTTTGTCTCTCCAGCTCCCTCAGCTGCTCCTCAGAGGACTTACAAAGGTCATGACAATGCTGATGACCAAATCTGCACAATTAGCATATCTTCCTGTCTTGTTTCAGTGGAGGATTTATGTCACATAATGTTTTCAAAACTGTGCTAGAGGTGGATGAACATTGAAAAGTCCCCCAGAATTAGCAAACCGCAGAGTCAAGGCTGCCTACAGACCCACAGTTTGCTCTCATGCACCTTTCTGCATTATGCAAGATTGTCCATTCCTGTAACAACATGCTCCATTTTCCATGGGAACACATCTCAGGGCGTGGAAAGAGCTTTGGGAGAGCAGAGCAGAGTCACGCAGCAAAATCACAGGCAAGGGCTGCAGCAGTGACCATTCCCTTGGTGTTCCCACCTCACCATGAGCTCTGACACTACCAGAAGCCTGTTCAGACAGTGTCCCAAAGCCTCACCTGATGGACAGTAGCTGTGAGATGAAGCAAGGAAGAGAAAAAAAGAGGAAAAAAATTTTAAAAACCAAACCTAACAAAAAAATGTGGAGCTGTGGCAGCTGAACACCATTCCAGGCCATGCCTGAGTGCTCTGGGATACATCCTCACTCCATGCTGCTGCAGGGAGTTCAGCCAAGTCAGTTTGGGAAAGTGGGACACAAGTTTTGAGTCCTCTACAGGATAGCCCTCACTTCCAATTCACATCACTGCTCACATCACACAGCTTACCTGAATGAGGAGACCACAGCTCTTCATCCAAACTGAGCATCATGAAACATTTAAACTTATGGTTTGAGTTTTAAAGAGTTTAAGAAATGAAATGCTGTTCTAAGGAAGTTTTAGACTTGTTTCCATGGAGTTCATGCCATACTTCCCTGGCTCAAAGCACTCACAGAGTAGATCTCAAAGGCATTTTATAGCCACAAAAATCCATAAAAGCAGTGCTGCTGATGGGTCCAAGAAGCTGCAGAGAGTGAAAGCAGCCTCGTTTTCTCCTGGTAAATACCCAGCCTTTCAGCATGCCAGTGACTGTTGTGATGGCCAGATGGTGGTGGGAGCAGTAAGCTGGATGATGTTAGCTACACACAAACTCCAAAACAACTGATGTCCAAACTCATTTTCAAAACACACCTGATTGGGCTGCTCAGCATATGGCAGCAACGCTCCACTGGAACTGCATTTTGTGGCCTTTAAACAACTAACATGACTAACAAGGGTTCCAAGGATGAGCAAGCAGGGCCCCAGATCCCAACTATTTGATGCTCATCCCTTTATAATGGTGATGAAAAGGTGCAGAGATGTGGTGGAAGTGCCAGCCTGCAGCTCCTGGACCAGGTCCAGGTAAGAAGAGCACGTGTCACACATGCCACCAGCACAGCAGTGCCACATCTTCTAATGAGGAAACATCCCAGGTGATCTGCTGAGCAGCACTGGATGATTCCTAATGAAAGGATGAGCCCTGCTGTGACAGCCCAATTGCAAGCACACAGATCTTGGGTACTTTTGAAAACAAACAGTGCAAAATAAACACAGTGAACAGATTGAGAAAAATTATTCTGGCATCTGCCAACCTCCACTAAGGGCTTTCCAACAAACCTGTGGGTTTCCAGAGGAATGGCAGAGGCCATCTCTACACCAACAGGTAAGCAGCAACCTCACCTGTGATTTGAAAGCAAAGGTAAATTCACTAGGCACCACCCGTCAGAATGGACCTGCACACACAAAAGTAAATGTTTATTTTTTTCTGAGATGATTTAACCCAACTTTACACCACAAAGACCTATATTCTAAGTGTCAGCACTGAGCAAGATCCATAGATCCCACTCCATGCATGGCAGCTCCTTCCTTTCTGCTCCAGTGCTCTCCTTGCCCACCTTATTTTCAGGTGCTCTTCCTCCAGCAGTTATTTACCTTGAAACATCAAGGTTTGCTTGGAGATGCAAACTGCACAGGTCCAGAGAAAATAGGACAGGATCCAGAGGAAAAGGACCATGGAAAGTCAGCCAGCCATGTCCCCTGCCCCAAAGCAAGCTGTAGCACAGCCATTGCTGCTGGCAGATGCTTGCTCTCAACAGATCTCCATTTGTGGAACAGCTACTGCGGGCTCCCCACACATCTGTTCAATCTGTTCAGTGACTCCCTACTCTTTTTTTTTATACTTAGCCTTAGAAGAAACTGCCACTCATCCTAGCTACAATTCAAGCCCCATCTACCATATGATTCCAAGCCCAGTCCTTCCACTGCGTCCTCACAAGTGCCTTTTCCCACATTTTCAAGGTCTCAGTCACACCACTCTCCACTGCCACTTCCTGCCCTGTGTGCAGTGTCTCAAGTTGCACCTCTAAAGTACAGGATTATCTTGGATCTCCCGAAATGCACTTTTGTGAACCATTTGTGAACCCCAGCCTGAAGCTTTTCCAGCACCAGTAGGACCAGCTTTATCTGAAACAGTGCTTGCAAGCTGTCACAACTCTGAATTTGTGCAGCTGTTTTACCCTGCCTAAATTTAGTGCCTTGCTAAAAAGGATCTTGTCTTTCCCCACCATCTCCTCCCTGCTGCAACCATTTCTACAAGATTATTTTGAATTCTAATGCTATCTTATCTTTCACATCTGTCCAGTTTCCTGTTGACTGTAGGTTTAACGTGCATGCTACTTTGTTATCCAGGTTGTAATAAAAATGAAAGATAAGTGACCTAGAGCTACTCCCTGAGCCCCACGCAACACAGCCTTCCGTTCTGACACTGGTGCAAGATGGAAGGAAACCACTCCCAGAGCAGAGCTGCTTACAGCCCCCTCAGCTGCTCCAAGCACAACTCAGCCTCTGAAACCACTTTTCCTTCTTGCAAACCATCCTCTGTTTGCCCAACAGCCTCCACACCATCCTATAAGCAAGAGCAAAGGGGCCATGTTCATCATCTGTGGTTTTGTTTTAGAGAGGGGCTTCTGACCTCATGGACCTTCTGCCCCATCTGAAGGAAGTTGCAACCAACAATTCCTTTTGCTGCTGGTTCTCATGGGGGATTACACTGGAATCTGCAAAGTGCACAGATCCCTCCCAGCAGATTTCTTCATTTGCCAGTGTCACTGCACAGCTGTTCAACTGCTTATTTTCCTGTCACCGACTAACACAAGCCTAAACTAGATAATTACTACTTCCTACTGTCATGAAGTTCATTCTTCAGTATCCAAATCCACTCCTTTCTGTTTGCTCCCATGAAAGGGCTATTTAGAGTTTTAACAGCTGGCTTAGCAGGAGACTGAGTCCTGTGCTACCATGAGCAAATGGATCCGTAACTTCCCTTGGGAAACCCCTTCCTGCTCCAAGGACGGGGCAGGAATGTGGCTTTGTGTGGACTGAAAACAGCACACCTACAAAAGCAATTCATCAACACCACAGGCAGGCTGTATTTCAAAGCTAGAACAAAAATTATCTGGTTGTCTACCCTTGCCTTCGCTTTATCACCATCTTATTGATAGCTTCAGCTTTTGTTATTTTTGCATTGACAGTGCACATCTTAACCTCCTTCTATCTGTGTCCTCTGAGGGATTTTCTTCTTTTACTTCTTCCAGAAGCTTGTCTTCCTTGGGGGAGGAAGAACTAAAAGGATTGCCACATTAGCTTTCTCATTCCATGCCATTACACTTTTAACTAGAGCTTTCAAATAGGTAAATTAGCTTTTAAGTGATCCCAGTTGTACCATTGGCCTTTGCTACAATGCTGCATTAAAGCTGATTCACTTTTACTTACTTCTATTGCTCAATTAAGAGCACTGAGAGAGGAAAAGCAGTTCTGCAGCCCAGGAGTGAGCTGGGCTGTTCCCTTACCCACAGCCTCACCACTCACTGCAGCATTTTCCCATCTACAGTGAGGTTCTGGCTGCACCTCACTCACTGTTTCTGGAGGAAAAGCACCAAGAACAGTGATCCTCCATCACACAGGATTATTCCAAACGGCTGCTCTGTGCTGCCCCACAGCAAGCATCTGCAGGGTGAGACATTCCCACCAGGAGCTCCTGAAGGAACTCAAGTCTTGGCTCCAACAGCAACTCCTTTATTTACTCATCTAGAAAAAGGAGAATGATTTTCATCACCAGAGAGGCTTCACTGCTCCCACACAATTTGCAGGAACACACCAAGAACCTGGCAAGGCTCTGCAGTGTTCCTGCACCTCACTATGCACACATGCCAGTATCAATAGCACAGACCATTGCCACTTCAATGGGAGCTGTAAAAGAAAAAAGTTTAGAGCGCCTCCCTCAAAATTTTGTTTAGATTCTGAGTTATGTGCACTTGTTCAGTAATTAAGGGCCAATCCCTTTATGATAAAACGCTGACCCTAACCTCACGGCTGGATCCTGTATCATACCTTGCCACACACTTTAACACATCCCTCAAGAAATTTCTTCATATTTTAATCATATTCCATTAGCTGGCTGGTTGCTGTATTTTGGTTTTATGGCATAAGTTCCAGTAGGAGTTGGCTCATTTAGGCACAATAACATGATAAACTCAAAAGCCATTATCTGAGTTTCCTACCCCATTAAACCATTTGGAGATTAATCTCCCCCTTACTGAGGAAGTTCCTTATTGTAGCTGAACTAAAAAGTATGTGTTGCAATAGTCTGCAATGAGTGCATTATGACATTTGAGATTATTCCAGTGTATGTAATCATGAAGACACTTGTGGGATCCAGCATGAGTTATTTCACAGAGCTCCAGACAAACCTGACATCACTTCTGTTTCAGATGACCAGAAATCTGCCCTTCCCCTCCACCAAATTCCAGGCATAAATACCCCATTACAGAATTTACCACATTTTTCACCAGTAAAATCCATGAACAGACACACAAGTGCAAAGCAAAATGTCATTTTATTTAATTCAAGGACTATTTTCCTTCTAGTATTGCTGAAGGGATCACCTCCTGGGGAATTGATCATTACAAAGTCCCTGTCTAAAAGTTCAAGTGCTCTTGTTGTACATTCTTTTGAAACACAGAAAACATAATGACCAAGTAGGTGGGCAGCTACTTGCAGTTTTGGCCCACCTAAATTAGCATTGCTTCAGGCTAGAAAACAATTCAAGTAGTAAAATAATGAAAAATGTTAACCTTTAAGGTCACTACCATATTTTGATCAAAAAAGTCCTGAATGTATGAAAAGAACATTTGTACATGTTATGAAGTTGTTTTTTAACCAGACACTGTCAAAGATGGCAGTTAAATATTTTGGACCAGTTGTCAACCAGATATTTAAGAGTTCTATCTGACGGTTTATTACCAATTTCATTACGCAATTCACTTTTCACATTAAGCTCTTTAACAAAAGCAACATAGACCCGCACCAGAATCACTGTAGACAGATTTAGTTTTATAGAATGCCCTTCTGAAAATTCGTTTCAAAATAGAGATGCTTTTCTCCAGAACTGTAAAAGCCATAAAAATGCAAAATATTTGTTAGGAAATTTTTAATCAAAATTATTCCTTAATGTTCAAAATAACATTTAACCTCCTACATTTTTTGTTGTTGTTGTTGTCATCCACATATTGACCAATAGAGACTAAACAGGTAACAATGGTTCACGTTTTTCCCCCACCTGAAACATTTCTTCTAACACAGCCCCAAAGATAGGCAATACAGAGATTCAGGGACATGGATTATGCATGGCAAAGGTAATCCTCTATCGCTTTAATTTAGAACAATTCTGATTCTAGCACCCGGCTTGCAGGAGTCTCAGTTGTTCTCAATCTGCTCCAGGTCCAAGTCCCCGCAGTCCAGGGGGAAGATCCCCTCCTCGTGGCTCTCGCAGTCGCTCGTGTCCTCGTCGCTCTCGCCCGCGGGCTGGCACTGCCCGCCCTGGCAGCCGCCCTGGCACGGGCGCCGCTCCTGCACCGGGCTGCAGCCGGGCGTCACCGCGCCCATGAGGTCATTTGAGTCACAGGGCGAGGACACGATCGTCTTCATTTGCGTGTCATCGTCGTCATCTTCATAGTCAAGGGAGCAAAGACTTTTGGAATTTTTTAAAGTCTGCAATTAAAAAAAAAAAGAGAAACCATGACTATTCTGAACATGACTGGACAGGAGGAACAGAATAAATTCTTGACATTCTTGAACGGTTTGAGTCTATGTACTCAAGAGTGCCACGTGTTTAAAGTAATCCTCAAAATGAGAGGCATGAAGGAAGAGGAAGAATGGTATTTACTTACTCCACAGTCAGGCTTTGCATGGATATTTTGCCTAGATTCCCATCTGTGAGAAAAACAGTCCCCTTTTTTATGCAAGAAGAGCCAAAAACCTACCCTTGGTTCAACTACATGAGGAAAGAGAGACACCCACCCAGTTTGCTGTATTGGGTTTCTGGCAAGTCCAGAGCAGAGCATTTGGTGACACCAGCATTTAGGTCAGACAGCTGCCTTGCAGCCTGGTCAACAATTAATTTCCCCTGCAGACAATGAGCCCTCAGGCGTCCCCTCAGAGACTGCCAGGACAACTGGCACATTTGGGTAATCTCAAACAGAAGAAACCCAAGCCTCTACTGGGAGCATCTTGCTTGGTTAGTCTTTCAGCTGGGTACGGTCTGAACAGGAGCTCAGGAGCAATTCTGTTTCAATTCAAAGGACATTAAAACTAGAGGGGCACTCATCCTTATTTGTACAATGGCAAAAGAAAAGAAACACTCAGCAAATGTGCTACCTCTATACCAGAGATAAAGGAAAATACCCAAGCTCCTCATGGAGCTGTAAGGGATCCTTGGCTAGAATCCAGGGAGAGCATTTAAGAAAAAAAACAAATATACAGAGAGCAGAACTTAAACTTTAACAAGTGAAAACCTTCCAAATTGTGCCTCATGCAAGCACCCAGTGAGAGGAGGGTGAAACAGCCAGGGCTCCTCTGAGAAGTGGTGCAAGACAGAATAATGTCACACTCATTTTCAGTCTCTCACTGGTTAAGTGACTCCAGCCTCACAGACAGCAATCATTGTATTACAAGGAGATCCACAGGGAACAGGACCAACTTTCACACCCATTTCCAGCTTCCTCCCCCAATTTCTCATTTCTTAAGTATTTCGTATTTGTTTATTTGAAATGGGAACATTGCAACATTCCTAGTATGCTGTATTCCAGATGCTCTTCCAGACATGAGTGTAATGGTTCCTGCTCCACCAATGCACACCAGCACCCACATAAGGGGGCTTACCAGCATCTTTGGGCATTTTTTTAAACAAAACTTCACAATTCCAGAAGAAATTTGAATTAGCCTTGTCTGTAAACAGCTGGTTAAGCAAGGAAAGCTCACCAGGGGGAGAGGACTAGCCTGATCCCTTAGGCTGATGTAACATGTGGAACGCCTTGCAGACAATCCCACTGCCATGCTGCAAGGTCAGAGTTCTTGGACATCCCTACATCCAATCTGCATGGAAAGCTCATGGAGGGAAAGCTCAGGTCAAGGTGCAAAGCAGAGCACTCGAGGGCTGGAGCTCAGTCACAGCACAGGCGGGATGGGATGGGACAATGGGATGGGACAATGGGATGGGACAATGGGATGGGACAATGGGATGGGACAATGGGATGGGACAATGGGATGGGACAATGGGATGGGACAATGGGATGGGACAATGGGATAATGGGATGGGACAATGGGATAATGGGATGGGATAATGGGATAATGGGATGGGATGGGATAATGGGATGGGATGGGTAGCACTGGGATGGGATGGGTAGCACGGGGATGGGATGATGGGATGGTGGCCCCATCACTGGTGCCCCTCCACAGCAAAGGCACTGCAGCACCATTCCCTGAGCCTGCACCACATTTAACACACCAGTGCAACACATTTCTCCACTGATCAGAGGTTTGATCTGCTCTTCCCCTACTCAGCTTCCATATCTCACAACACACATTAGATGGCTGGTTAACAAGTGATACATTTCCAAGCAAAAAGAGCAATAAGGGATAACCTAATTTGTTTGAACAGACAAACAAGACCTCATCTAGGAGCTGATTTATGTAACTCCAAGGCCTGCATCTGAAGATGAGCCCTCAGAAAAAAAATACTGCTAGTCATAGTTCTGCCAGGAGGAATTAGAAGTCTTTGTTAGCCATGGTTAAAGCCCTTATCCAGTTTTGCATGTGACTAACACCAGTAAGATAAACAACCTTGCATCATCAAAAATATTTGTATTTTCAAATTTCACTCTCCTGTGAAAACAGCTTCAGTATAATATTCATTCCTGCTTTCAAAATGCTTCCATATAGCTCACTTACATTTTATTCAAGTAGAAACATTTGAGTTTCTCTCTATGACTAACAGGTACAAATTTCTCTCCTATTTATTTAAAAGCAAACCAGTATATTTTTAAAGTAAAAAACATTAAAGTATATTTTAATCTTAAGTCTATCTCACTGCTTTGAAAAACAAAAGATGTGTTCTATCTCCATACAGAGACAATATTTTCAGTTCTTTAAACTTATAGTAGGAACTGTGAAGAAAAGGAACGAAATAAAGAGAAGCTTTGAAAGTTCTGCTTTCACTGTCTTAGAAAGGAATTCCTCAGTCCCCCTTCAAAATATCTTTTATTCAATTTACTGCAAGAAATTAATCCAGCCACACAGCTGTCCTTCTAGAAGGTTTGTGTACATAAATGGAAAATTGCCTGTTAGCTGTACTGTGCTGAAACCACTTGAATGGGAACTTTTAGCTGGTTTCAACACAACAGCAAGTGCATTCAACTGGTTCTTTGTTCACCCACTTGTCACAACCTCACCAAACTAAAAATAGGTGGATTTATTATCTCGCAGCACAATCCAGCTCCTTTCACAAAGCAAAAGGTAGGAATTGCAATGCATTCAGGCCCTCTGAACTGCAGCTTTCCATGCTGCACTGGTACAGTACCACACCTTTCAAGAACAATTGTGCCCAGTGGGGAGCCTGCGAGTACTTGCTCAATGGTCCTCGTTTCATAAAGGATGCTGGACTAGCAAGACAAAAGAGTCCACAGTTGGCAATGGATAGAACTCAATCAGCTAGAAGCATTCTTTTGTGTGATGGCAAAAAAGGAAAAAAAAAACCCTCAGAGTTTTAAAAGAAGTGAGGCGATAAAATGTCTGAATATTAAGGAAAAAACCCCAACTTTGTACCAAAAACAATGGTGAAGAAGGAAATAAAAGAAAACTCTCTAGACCCTTGCCATACAAAGCAAACAAGAAAGGCCCAGAGCAGCCTGAAAGGAAGCTAATGTCTGTACTCTTTATTAAACCTTCACTTCAGAAACCCATAATACATCACTTTCCAAATATAAAAAGCAATAAAAAGGTTGTTTTTGTTTTACTAACAAAACTAGAGCATTTGCTACAGTAGTCAAGGGAAAAAATAAGACATTTATGAGCATGAAAACCTAGTGTATAATGGGAGCAGCAGTTCTCATGCTTCTCCCCCAGTCCACCCTTGGCTCTGAGTGGGTGAGGATCCAGCTGCTCTGAGGAGGGGCAGCTGCAGCAGCTGGCACTCCCTGAGGAGCAGAGGAGGCCTCAGCCCATCCTGCTGCCTTCTCAGCACCAGTTACCCCTGATGGCACAGGCCTGGGCAGACAGGGAATTCATCAGACTGGTTATTTGGTTTGCTTCCTGTCCCATCCTGAGACCTCTGCCTGCAGTGGCACAGGAGATGCTGCTTTCACACCGGCACACAGCACTTCTCCACTGCTGAGGTCTCTCTACCAGCAATATGAAATACATGGATGGTGCAGTGGTCCTCATGAGGAGGAGATTCTGGAACTTCCCAGAGCATCAGCATCTAATCCAAGAGCAAAACACTGAAGTAGCAGAAGCCAAGCATGGAGCAACATGTGGCTTTTTTGTTCCTTCCCTGTATCTAGCCACTTGATGGAGATGGGGCAAGTCAGATGGGCTGCACTTCTCCCTTTGAGAGCTTCATGGGTCCTTACTTCACTTCCTTGAATTAGGTTTCCTGTAGATTAGTGAGACTGGCTCCAAAAATGCCTTTACTGATGGTAACCCATAGCTAAAGTTCAGATCAGAAGCACCACAAACAGCACAATGCATTTGTGTCTCAAACCTGTCCCCAAGGAGGTCACAGCTGAGTCTCAGCAACAACAAAACACAACCAGGGAACAATTTTTTTTTAAGAGATTCCATGAAGTGAAGCTAAGGGGGAGGCTTAAGGAAGGACTTTGTCAGAACTGACACAAAAGCCTGGTGCTGAGCAGGGCTCAGTCACAAAGAACAAACCATCACCTGGCTGACATCACACCCACCACACACTGATGTGAAAACTGAAAACTCAATTTTCACTTCAGGCACATTAGTACTTTCACCTGTGACAATTCAAGTTGGAGATATGTACAGAGTCTACTGTAAACAATTAGAAATGTCAACGTGTTGTACAGATTAAAAAATATCCCATCACACTCCTAATCCCTGCATCTTCTACTATGCATGAAGTGAAAAACAGTAATAAAAATGCTGTGTTTATGTAACAAACTAATAATCTTTCTGTAGAATAAATCTCTTGACATTTGACTCTGACTTTTCTGTCTTGAATTGCACTGAGCATTTTGTGAACACCCCCAGTGTTTGCAGATAACCTTTGCTTTCAAGAAATTTGCAGCTGAGTAGAAATGCTGCTTCATTGGTACAAAGTGGTGCTGACAGGAGGAAAACAATATAGTATTCTCCATGTTATGTGCCTGAGGCTTGCTAATGCACTAGAAGTTAAACCCTTAAGTGGGAAAGAATCTCCCCCTGTTCAAACAAGAAATTAAAAGGTGTAGAAATAAATTAGATTTTATAATTCAAGTGTCTAGGAAAAGACTTCAGAACCAAAACCACTGCAGATTTTTAAGTTATGCATTTGAAGTAAATCAAAAGACCCATAATTAATTTTCTTGCACCAGGTTAAAAAACCAAATAGTGAACAAAACTATTTCTTATGTACTTATTTATGTATTATGTGGAAACCATCAAATCCCAAGAAAATTCCTGACACCTTCATGGGCAAAATCAAGTCTCTGTTCAAATTGATTTGGGAACCAAAGATGCTGTTCCTTTTTTTTTTTTTAGCTCTGCAGTTATCCCTCATTTTCCTGGAAATCTGACATGTACTTTATATATGAAAAAGGCAATGTTTATGTCATCATCTACAGCTAGTGATCAGAAAAGAACTGGAATAGTGAATATGAATGAGAAAGAGCAAACAGCCTCTAACATTCTGCCATGTAAATAGACACTGAACTATAATAACCATTCTCCCAGCACAGAAAGAATTACTGCTGCAATTCTTGTAGTCAAATAAGGTAAAACTCTATTTGCAATGCCAAAGACCCAGTTAAAACTCAGTACAAGATGACAGCAGCACACAGCAATATGGCTATGACTTGAAATGACAACTGTTCAGTGCTTTGTCTCTGCTCTATCTTCAAAGACGATTTCAATTTTTTTAGATGTAGGTGCCCAGGGAGGGAAGGAAACTGCCATCAACTCCTTTCACATCAGATGCTGAACAGCATCACGATGTAACGGGCTTTCATCTCTCACTAGCCAGACTGTTCTAGATTTAAGTGTGCAGTTTTCTGGTGTAGTCTACCATGAAAGTTGATCTATTTATTGGCCTAGATATTTATGCTCATATTCTAAATTGCGCCACAGTGTCCTTATAAGTTTTGTTGATAAGCTGCAAGGACCTGTGATTTAATTTGGCTTTCTATTCAGTGCCATTAATTGAAAAAGAATAGTATGTCTTAAATAAATATTTAAGTGAATAAATATTTAAGTGAAATGGTGAATTACCTAATTATGCTCAGATATGCCAGAATACAAGGCTGCTCATTGTGTAAACTGAGAGAAACCACTGGAACAGGTTAAGTCTCCAAGTGCAAAATGATAAAATGCACCAAGCCTGGGGGGCAGGAGGGGAAATCGGGGCGCAGTTCCCCCAGTGCACCCACACAGGGCCCCAGCTGGAGAGGGGATCTCACACTCAGGCACTGCAGCCCCCAGAGCTGCAGAGCAGCCACTCACCCAGCCAGCATCACTGCTACCACACCCAGTCCACACAGCCACGCTGGAGGCATGGCAGATCCCAAACACATCAGGGATTACAAACAGCACCAAACACCTACTGCCCCCTGCCCAAACTCAGACCTGAAAATCATCCATCATGGGCACTGCACATACAACAGTAAATTTCACACTCTAAATATGCCCTCCAACAAAGCATCTTTTCCTTTCAGTGGTTTGCAAAGATGATCTGAAAACCGAGAGCATCCCCAGCCCCCTCAGAGCTACCAGCTCACCCCTTCCATGGGTTACATGCACTCAGGGAAGTCTCAACATCAAGTAACATAAACTAAGGAATTTAAGCAGATTAAAGAAAAGTTTGTCAGTCTAAAATTGTTTAAAAACTGAATTTAAGCAGCCAAACTAGTACTGCAACTTTAAAAATTAAATTTTGGTCAGATGGGGCAATTTAGTGCAGGAAACTTTGTGCTGGGTTTCAGCAGCTTCTACAAGTTCAGGACCATTCATCTCAGGGGTTAACTTCTGTTTGTTTTTAAAGGCAAATTGAAAGCTAAGCAAGTTAATGCAGTACTTAATGTAATCCAGTCAAGAATATGATTCAACACTAGTGTTAACATGGAGAGGGTGAACATATATAGCAATTTTCCTTTTTATAAAGCCCAAACCAACATTAAACCACATTTTTAAAACTTTACAGTACGGAGTTTTAATCAAGATGTTAGATTTTCTAATTCAGTGGATTTGTGAACTGCAACCTTTTACCTTCCCTGTCTGAGTATAAATCATGCAAGCTTTTATTAGTGTGAGAATGTGGAATTGCACTCTACAAACATCAGGCCTACCTATTTCACCTGCATGTAATTAAGCAGAGAAAGTTTCAGCTATTCTTAGGAGCAGTCCAGCAGGCACCTACAGATGCTATGAATTATGCCATTAGCTACAACAGAGGGGCGCACACAGAGGATTTAACTCCTCTGAAGTGACCAATAACAAATACAGTGCCAAAGTGGAACACAGGGCCATTGCTTTGTTCAGTGCACAGTACAGCACAAGGCTTGGCCAGGGAGGAGCAGGTTTAACCCAAACAGGACAATTCCTGGATACAGCAGCAGTGTTCATCTGAAATGCACCCATGCATTAAAACAGAGCTTTCTTCAAAGGCAAAGAAGCACCACAGGAAAAGTTATTCCAAAAGTTATTCCAAAGGGCACTGAAAGAGCAGGGAAAGATTCTTGCTCTGGTCTTGCTTCAACAACAGCTGCAGTCAGGGGTCCCTGCAGCACCACAGAAACTCTTCTGCCCTAAGGTAAACCACTGTCTCTGCACACCTTTACCCAGGTTTTTACTACTCACTGCTTGACCCTAAGCACATCTCTATTATGGATAGTGAATTTATTTACCTGATGGACAGACTGAAGAGCTGGACAATATGGAATTGGGCCTTACTGTGCTTGAGCTGCATAAGGTCAAGAGGCTTTGGTCTGGCAAATCCAATCAGCCAACAGCACTAATGAGCAATGGTGTGATGAACAAACAGCTGCACCACTTGTGTGCTCACAGGGATGATAAACACATCTGGTTTTGTAGAAGGACACAGAGGGAAACAATGCAAGCACATGCTCTCCCAGCAGAAGTGATTCATGCTTTGCCAGAGTTGTTCCCTTGTTTCCTATTCAAGAACTATTACCTTTCCTTTCAGAAAGAAAACAGGCTGCAGAAGCAAGAAACAACTTAAACTGTGTATTACCATCTTCTGTAGTAATATGATAAAATAATTTTATGAATACTTAGTTAAACCAAATCTAATTAATACAGATGAAAGACGCATCTATTTTTCCACATTTCAGACTGGGAAATAAGAAGGCACACACACATCATTAACATGAGCTACACACACATCCCCAAACAGAAACACAGGCACAAAAGGAGCAGCACAAGAAAACTGCTTAACAAGACTGTGATTGCTTGCAGCACCATCTCTCAGTGTTCAGCATTCAGGATCCAAAAACAAAGACCACCCTGGGTAGTCAAAGCCTTCTGATGTATTATTCCTCTGACAGAAGAATTAACAGACTACAATCAGCTCTGAAATGACAAAAACAAAAAAGTTACCTCTAACCCCAGGAGTTTTAATAAGTTTCTCAGTTTCTAACTAGGCACATTTAGACAAGAAGAGAAAGAGCTCTACCTGTGCTTCCACAAAACTCCAAATAAAAAGTGACATTTCAAAGTTTGCTTTGCCATGCCAAACTCGGCTCTCAAGCAACAAGGTTTAAGTTGACTGATTATGCACTGGGGTAACACAGGACAGGATTTGACCCTTGTGGCTTCAAAACATGACCATATTGGCTTCATTTCCTGCCATTTATGTGTCATCTATTTTTATAGAGAAGTTCTATTCCTGAGAAGTTTAGCCAAGGTCTTATTCCTTCATGACTTTGCTATGAGCTGCAAACAATTACTTTAACAACTGAATCACATATGCACCAATTGCTGCAGCGTACATCCACGCACCAACTTCTCTTCAAATTCCTGCATGCTCTCTTTTAACTTCATTTTTCTCCTCAGGTCCAATATGAAGTTGATGTGATGGGTCAAACTTAGGAGAAATTAGAGATGTAAACCCCAAATCCTGATTGCAATGCTGCCCTCATTAGTTACTGACAGATGTCACACTCACCTATGTTATTGCGTTATGCTGGAGCCCCATCATAACCAGCATTTTAAGGGATTCCATAATTGGGCCATAAAGTTCACTTCTGCCAGGGGAGGGGCATGGAGAGAAAAGGGAAAACTACCCCATCAGCTTGGGAACAGTTCCCCTTCCTCAAACCAATTTTCCAAAACAAAGCCCTAAGATCTTGCTGTGCAAGTGCACAGAGGGACACACAGACAAAGCACAAGTGCTGCTATCAATCTCTTGCTCAGCTCAATGCAAAACCCACAATTTAACAATAAATCCTTCAGGAGTATTAATTCAAACTGTAGGTGGACCTTGACCACTAATTATTTCCAGGGACAAGTTAAATTGAACACAATGAGTTTGCTTAAGAATTAGTACCAGAGATTGAATGCGAATGGTGCAAGGACTGCATTTTTCTAGCTCAGTATCTGATTTTGGACTATTTGAACTTTTTTGAAATAATATGGTTCAGGAAGTGATCCTGATATTAAGTGACAAGACTGTTATATATTTTTAATACTTAGGCAACTTGTACCAAAACTTCTATATGCTAAATAAAATTCAGACAAGTTGTTTATTGGCTCAAATACCAAAGCTGACAGCATGTCAGCAGTTGATGCTCAGTATGTTTTTTTTAAGTCAGGAAACCATATATGTGGTCCTTTATCCTTCAGTGCAATACTTGTTTTAAAACACATCGTGCCAAGTCAGAGGAGAAGCAAAGTATACACAACTTGTGTAAGGCAGAGTCAACACTCACATTCCCAAAACACTGAGGTAACACTAAAACTGAGCTCAACCTCTCACTGCACGGCCTCAGTTTTCCTCTGTTGTGTAGTAAACCCAGAGTTTGCATGAAAGCTGCAACATTCAAAAAAACTGTACATTCAATTACTACATGTGCCTTGTTTTAGAGATGAGGATCTGTTGATGCTATCCCAGCTTGCAAACTTCCTAGCATTCCTTTTGAGTGTTAGTCACATGGTTACTAATACAATGAAAACTGAAATCAGGAAACTCATCACAAGTCTCATCTATTTAAAACTCCTTTTCTGCTAATACTTAAGCTTCATTGCAAAGCACATCAGAATAAAACCAAATGAGTACTTTCAAATATAGAAACAGATGAGCTATTAGATTATCTGCAGCTCACCTCAACACTAAACCATCACCTTCCAGACCACTTATGCAGAAAACATGCCTTATTAACTATATCCCATTAGAAGTTGCATCTAACAGCAACTTCAGGACAGAACAAACTTCCCTTCAATTTTTATGTACTTGAAAAAACATGTAAACAAGTCAATATTTCCCATCCTCGTGGAAAAGCTGACATCACTAAGTGATGCAGAGAAATGCCCATCAGTTCATTTTCACAGGATTGAGGTATCTGTTCTGCTTTTATCACACCTATGCACCAGTGCATACATGCAGCAGGAATTGATCAGTGCAATGCAAGTCTAGCAAAAGACCAAGTGACAGCTGGGTTTGAGACTTTTCCAAGGGATTTTAAGAAACTCCTCTGCAGAGAAAAGCCTCAGATGGATCAACTTGGTTTAAGGTCTCTTTTAGATGATGATGCATTGAGTCAAAGTGACTGTCAAAAAGCAAGGGAAGCTTCTCAACAGATAACAGAGTATGGAAGAACAGTCTAGTTTCATAGTTAAGTCCTTGCATTCAAGTACCACAACAATGTACTAATCTATTAATTTGATTAACATGTTATTACAACAATATAGAATATTTAAAGAGCCCTCTCCCTGAATTAACCTGACTTAAATTCCAAGATGTACAACTTCTTTTCTAATACATTTTAGAAATTGCACAGGGATTTCATTTGTTGCCGAAAAATCTGGAAAAAGTTCCCATATCGATGATGAAACACTACTCAACACTTCTGCTAGCCATCATCTCTTGCAATTTAGAGCACGGGGGGAAAAAAAATAACTTAATCCTCTGCCACCTGCCAAAACCCAGATGGTAAAACCTGAGAAAAGTGCTCTCACATCTCTTTAAACCCTCTGGTGCAGCTTAGGCACATTAACTATAAGTGCCCTACATTTAACACTGAACCATAGCTCTTAACTCAGTATTGCATTGTTTTCCAAACACCATCACCAATAATTTTACATAATCCAATTTTCTGATGGCATAAGTAATAATTAAAAATGAAATATCCACAGCTGGCTGAAACCTGGCATGGGAGTGAATACATGGCCCCTTTCTTTTCTCATAATGTTAAATGCAGCTGGTCTGGTACTCATTAGCTCTTTCAGCAACAAATACTTATTGTACACACAAGAACTTGCAAAGAAGGAAAAGCAACTCTGCAGCAGATACTGAGCTGCCTCCTCTTCTTCTCAGCACGTTGCTTACAGGAAAGTACCATGAACATCCATACAGAGCTGACTGCAGGTATGGCAAAGCAGCTCAGTGATGAGCAGCTCTGGGGATCTGCAAGACATTTGTTACAGAATCCATTCACTAAACAGGGGGAAAACCTCCATCCTTAATGAGATTTCCTTTCTTCACTCTCCTCAGGGCTTACACTCCCTCACTGTCCGAGCACAGGGAACCTCCAGCACAAGGGCTCACTTCATTAAATGCCATTTTGGGCCTAATTTCACATTGAGAGCCACTGTGCCGAGGCAAAGAAAGCAAAACGCCAGCTGCTCTCTGTGCCTGCCACCTCAGCAGCGTTTCATTCGCTGCTCCAAAACACTTCCAGGCATCCATTCAGAACCAAGCACCCCCAGCCTGCTCTGTCCTGTCACAGCACAAAGTGCTGGCTTGTCTTCAGCTCACTTTTGATGCTTGCCTATCATCTCCCAGCCCAGCCTACTCCTATCTCCTTTCCTTCTTCCCAAGCCTGCTGGAATTTGAACTTTAAATGGATGCCCTCCATGGCAACAATAGATAAAAAAGGAGCCTTTGATTGTTCATGCGTTGCAGAAAAGAAAGGAGGAGATTCATCCTGGCTGTGACCTAGCAGAAACTCATCAAGCACAGCTCCCCTTCCATTGCAATGGGATGCCTGAGCCTGGAGCCACCCATTCAAGCTCCCTGTGTCTATGTTGCCATTCAAAGAGGATCAATTCTTCAGGTTTCCCCTGTTAAGGAATTAAATGTTGATCCTCAGAATGAAGGGCAACACCAAGCTTGGAAAGCTGCCAAAAGGTTCTGTAACACTCAGCAGTTTGGAGTTAATTCAATACTTATTGATACCTAGGCAGGATTTATAGCTGCATTATTTATAAGGGGGGAATCACAGAGCCATATTTAGACCTTGGTAATAAACTATTTTTAGCAGCATCTGTTTTTCTAGCTTGTTCCCTTGCTTAGGCAAGAGCATTCTTTTATCCAGCTCCCTCTTCCTTGCCCATTTAAAAGAATCCACAGAGTCTAAACTGAAACATGAGTTAGGATCATTCAGAATATTTACTGTGCAGAAATCCTCCTAATCACATTCTGGAAATCAAACCTGCTGACTAAGGACAGTCTTGGGCTGATGTAACACTATATATGTTGTCTTCACAGAAGAGAGCAGATTGTTTTAATGTAAGGGGCAATGTGTTTCACACAAAGGAGGTTACTATCTGGAAAGAAACAACTGATCATTGACTGCATTAAGCCATCTGAAAAGTGGCTCACAACTCCTGGCAGTGCTTTTCTGGGACGTGGTTGCCAAGTTTCACCCTCATTAAACACACAGATTTTTCTTTTTGGTCACAAGTACATTCTGCCAGGCCAGGCTGGTGTTAGAGGGAGAGAGAAATCATAAGCAGCTGCTGCAAGCACCTTGTTTCAGAGATGAGTTTCAAGCTGCAGCTGTTACCCACTCAAAAACTCCCCCAAACCTCAAATTACCTCTTTGAGTTTACATTGATATTCTGCTTTTAGCATGTGACACAACACTGGTGGCCTCTGCAGCATGACAAGGGACAGAATGAAGGCATTGCTGGTTCCTTGAACTCTGAGGGAAGCAAGGCTTTGGGTACTTCATGCAGATTAAATTCTCAGAAATGCACTTGATAGCAGCAATATATTCATCTTAATCTCTTGGCTCATAAAAGTTTTTACCCAAACAGCAGCACAAATATTCAAAAGTTTTGCTGTTGTGTCAGATTAAGAAATTTTCCTGTAGAGCAAAGCAGAAAGCTCATGTAAAATATGAGCTCATAGGGTTCTTATTTGTTCCAAAGGGCAGCAGCCATAAGGGTTGCAAGCTGGCTTCCTAGACCTTGCAGCACAGGTCAGGCATTCCTAGGAAGCAGACTGTGTGCAGCAGAAAAACTAAAAACATTCCCAACATGTAGCACACAGGTCAAAATTAAATTCTACAAATGCACAACAGAAACATGCAGCCACTATAAGGGATTCCAACAAAGTCTTGAGGGCTTTGAAACTTCAAGCAATCAGTGTTATTAATAGAACTTTCATTGGCACTGGCATTATGCAACAATAATTTCAGTGTGGAGGAAACACAGCAGTGCTGCCCACCCAGCAGCCCCTGGGATGTCTCCTTCCACCTCACTGCCTGTGTTTCTCCCCGAGTGGAGGGAAGAGGACAGCACCCTGCCAGGCGCACGGACAGGCTCCTTGGCAGCACAACACACCGACAGCCCATTGCCAGGCCCAGGGCCAGCGTGGAGAGGGCTGCACTGCTGGGAAGCATCTCCACACGCCCCAGCAGCGGCCGCCGCGTCCCACGGGCTCTGCCCCTCGGCAGGGCTGCTCCGAGAGCACAGCTCGCACAGGACAGCCTGCCTCAGCTGGGAGAGCTCAATAAAAGCCACGCCAAGGACAGAATCAGGCTGCAGCACTTGGAGTGGCCACACAAAGCACATGGACAAAAGCCAGCACATACAGTAACTGCCGCAATAAATTTAAGATTTATTGCCAAGTATGTTTAAGAGTAAAAACTAAGATTACAACTTGTAGTTCAATTCCCTAAGGCTGTTGCATAACCTGCAAATATATTACAATGTGAGAGCAAGCTAATACTGGTGATTAACCAGGAATATAATCAGAGGATCTGGAAATCTTCAAAAATGCAGCTTGTTGCAAGCCTTACAGCAAAGCATCCTACTCTCATGGGGGCAAGGATGCTTGCTTGCACATAAACAGACACTTTTGTGAAGATGTGGAATGTGTAACCTCCCTGATTCCTTTAACAAAGCTGAGGCCTTATTAGCCAGTACATATGCACATTTAGTGTGATTCTGCATTCAGACAGTACTACAGGGACAGATGAATCACAGTCTCAGAAAGCAGCTGGAGAAGATGATGCCAAAAAGATCCAGGATCAGGCTCACCAGGATCTGCCCATCCACCCTTCCCTTCCACACCAGATGGCTCTGGAAAGGCAACAGTTATCTGTCCTTAAAAATCAGTGATCACAAAGAAAAGGCTTGGTGATTAACTCTCAAGTCCATACGCATCTGAGGGGTGGCTGTGTGCCAGTGAAAGAACTGTGGCAGGCCAGAAGAATCTGTACAAACTCCATTTCCATCCTGGTCCATTTAGGGATCTCTCCCCTCCACCCCAGTGACTAAGGGATCCACAGCTCCAACACTGAAACCCTCCCTCAGCCAATATTCTTGCATATCCAGCCTATGTGAAATGGATCTGCAGCTGGTTCTAACTGCATCAAGTTATATACTGGCAAAAACCAGGAACCAACAGGAGATTCATATTTTACCCTACTATAAGCAAAGTCTGATCTTACAAGTCTTGAACTTCTAATTTTAAAATAATGCTCAAAAAGCACTGAGGTAGTTTGAACAAAATGTGACTTTTTAAAAAAGTCATACAGTACATGTCTTTTTTAAACCTCAATAAGTTTTTTACCACTACTTAGCATTTTGAACAGTATTACTTCAGTCCTCACGATGATCATTATTCAGCAACATGTTTCCATGTCAAGGTCTCCAATGGCAGAGCACAGTGAAAAAAGTACAGAAAGGGCTTTTAATATATAAATGAATTGTGTATGTGCCCTGTAAGCAGCCACAAACAGATCTTTGTCTCCTGACACTAGTCAGAATAAACACATCAATGCCAGCCTGCAAGGTCACCAACATTAACTTATTCAGTGTTAACTCCTCCTGATTTGGAGTGGTAACACCCTTGTTCCTCGCAGTAGAAACATTTTATCCTGACAGGTACAGACAATTCCCTGACAATACCCAAGAGTTCCCCATTTTCTACAGTACTTAGTACTTGGCTGTACTTACACAGGCACACACTGGCTGGCGTCCCCTACCAATGCCTGCAGGGCACCTGAACCAGGGTGTGCTACACTTCCCTCAAACCAAAGGTGGGAATCCAGCTCTTTAGCTGTTAAGATTTAAGAACCGGATACACACTTCAGGTACTGCAAGTATGCATTACAAGGGACTCCTCCTTCCCCCATCAAACAGAGAATAACATATTTACCAGATTAACCACAGCCTAAAGTTTAATCTAACTGTTTTTGAATCAGACTGTATCACTACAAGGTGCAACAAAAGCACTACGCTTGACACGCAGGCACCCCACAGACTGGAGGACCCATTTCTCTAAAAACTGAATTCTTTCTGCTGCCCACTCTTGCAGGGAGAGGACACCTCCTGCAGAGCTCAACCACCACAGAACAGAGGTGAAATAAGCTGAATTTAAACCAGGGTTCTGTCCAAAGGATATGAAAACAACCAGACAGTTTGGATGTCCAAGAGTTTATTGGTGTCTCGAAAGATGGGAATCAATTAAGTTCTTTCAGTATACTGAGGCCATTCAAGATTATCAATTACCACCTAACTACTCAGATTATTAATTACCACCTAACATACTCATGCCTTCTGCTGTTAAAGGACCTTAGGCTCAGTAACAGAAAATACAGAAAATTCTCATTTCTTCTTATGGTTATCCAAACTCTCCATGTGGTGTCCTCTCCCCAGGAGAGCAGAAAGAATTCAGTTCTTTTAGAATATGAATACCAGAGAATAGTATTTTTCAACATGGAGCACATATATACTTTAGTTATAAGTCTGAGGTGAGTCTGGAAGTGAAACACACTCCACTGCAAAGTATTTCTGTTCATAATAAATTCCATTATTACACTCCTACTTCACCTGACAAAGTATTTCTACTTAACAAGCTTAAGGGCCATTTACCAACCCAACTGCACACTTGCATGCCCTGAAAACACACCTTACTGTGCCAACTATGTGAGCTTTTCAAAATTGAAAAAAGCAAGCTTATTGCTCTGGGACATGCAATTTTAACAAGCCTTGGAAATTCAACTAAAAAAGTTTTTGGTTCTATAGTAACACAGGCTCAAGTTACAAGAGTTACACAAGCAAAATAATATTAAGTGTTTTGCACAATGGCCTGTGCATTGTACTTCAGGACTGTACACTGAAATCCCTGGAACCTTCAGGTCCATATTTTAAATCAGGAAAGTATTCTTAAAACAGGATCCTTAAATGAAGAATAAGATTCTCAAAAACAAAAACCTGCTAGGCAAGCTATTATGCAAAAGTAAACTTTGAAGTAAATGCTGAAAGGAAAGTGGAAAAAACCCCCCACACTAAGTTTATATTTGAGGGGTTTGGAGCACATCAAGAGTCTGAGACTCTGGATCAATTCTGGCTTTGTGCACTAATGAAGAATTTCAGTGAGGCTCTGTGTTGATTATGCTTCAAGCACATCTGATTTCTGCCACTCTCACGCATACTACAGCAGTTACAAGTAACCTTGGAGCTCTACAAAATAGGACATGACAGTTAAGCCACAAGCACCTGTCATATTTGTTTTAAGATCTTTCATACTATTTGTACTTCATAACACTACTTCAATCACTTATTTTAACCTACCAGTTCAAACTTAAATACCCTTTTCTAAAAGGGACAGTTTTCAACACACTGGCTGGGATGGAGTTACCCAGCATTAGCTGAAGTTCAGAAAACTTTCAGTCCTGCTAAGCAATTTATATCACATTACTCTTGTTCCAACACTGCCAAGACCACAAAGTCCTCCTGCTCTTTACTGGTCATGTGAATTAGTCTAGAAGACAAGCAAAGCACACACTGATCAACGTAAAACAGAACTGAAAACTGAGATAGTTAAAATATAACTAGACAAATGAAAAAAGTCTCATAGAGTATCAAAAGCCACACCTGAAGAACACTGGGAATATGCAAAACCCTTTCCCAGAAGGACAGTATCTTTGCAGAGCTTAAATTGCTCAACCTCTGGTCTTAAAGGCCCTTTTAAACTCTGCATTTGTAAAACCTTTGGAGGCCCAAGCAATCATATACAGAGTTTTTGAGTTGTGACAAACTAGTCTACCTCTTGCCTGAAAAAAGGACCCATAGGCTACATTCTTTTGGGTTTTACTATTCAGGCTTGGCTGAGGGAAGGCAGAGCCAGAAATGTTACTGAGGGCTGTACTACAGCCCCTGCTAATGCATCCCTCCTGGGTAAGGCGGAAGGAGCAGAAACTCGACCCACAGCAGGCACCAGGACCCCGACGGGGCACACCGGGCCAGGCCCCGGTCTAAGGCAGGCCAAAGACCTACCAAGAGTGACATCTGCCACTTCTCCTTCCCCTGGCAGCACAGGATGTTGTTCTCCTCTTGCATGAGAACATTGCGTCCTTTTGAAAATGAAATAGTTACATTTAAAAAAAAACCTGCAAGTAGAATTTCAACACTTTGATATTTCTGATCAAGGCACACTGTGCAGTGATGCCCAGAACACTAGAGTACTGCAAATAGTGAATGTTAATTTTCAACAGGCCTCCAAAATATAGCTCAATATTTTATCCCTCTGAAACACACCATGGAAACACTTTTTTGTGCTGGAGATACTTGTTCAAAAAATTCTACTGACTCAGAGGGCCCGCTTTTGCAACCCCCAAAATACCAAGATATGCCTCTTCTTTTTTTATGGGAAAACTGAAATTAGGAAGGGTTGGCATTTACAAAGAATGAACGGGCACTACACTAAGAGAAGAGTGTCTGCATTCAGCTATTCTACAATTGTCACTGTCCTTCACACCTCACACCCTTCTCACTCGGTAACTGCTACATAGCAAGCCTCAGCTCATACATGGGGCCTTCCTACAACTTGTCCCCTCAAAGCAACAAGTTGTCAAATTGGTGCTATGATTAGGAAAAAAAATTAAGTCCAGGCTTCCTTTGGTAATACTGCAAAATAATTAATGTGAAAAAATATTAGTGCTGTTTTCAAATTAAAACCAGAGAGTGTTTCCCTACCACAGGAGAAGCATGTTTGACAGAATGAAAATAACCCTTGTCAAATCACCCTGTACACCTTGCATTCATAAAGCACAGTTGAATTAAACAGAAGTACAGTTCAGATGAGTACAGTGCATTTCATGCAGCTGGAAGCAACGGTATTTGGTCAGAGAAAGACAAATTTGTACAAACACCTGCAAAAAAAAGTTCAGTGAGTTGATCCTCTCTCCTTTCCCAGTTTCAAAAGTACTCTGCATTTTTGTTTCCCCAAACATTCTTCTTCTTTATAATGCCTATAAGAAAGAATATTCTTTTGGATAAAAAAAAAAACCATACCGCCAAGACTAGCTGTAAAAATGTTTCAGTTACACTTGACAAAGTAGTTGTTGAAATTGTTTTAGTTGACATCATTTGCTCAGTTTCTATATCTAATTTGAGTACTTGAGTACTTAGTCACTTGGTTGAAGTTTAAGAGGTTGCCACATGAATAACTGAGTTATCAGCGCCCTGCTGGCTGCCCAGGCTCAGCAAGCAGAAACAGTTGCATTTAAGAAGTGAGGATGCATTCGCTGTTTTCTCAAAAGCAAAGGAAGACAGTTAAAATGGAAATGCTTTAAGCAAACATCCGGATCGATGGAACAGTCATTTCACAGAGCACTCAATGAACCAAGTTATTTTTTAACTACTGCAAGTTCAAGATTCTTAAAAAAGGCAGTTGGGCGGATGAAGTGTGTCACAGCAGTATTGCAACAAGAACAACTAATGGAAAACTACCCAGGCTCCTGTTCCACACAGGCTGCTGCAGCTCAGACTCCAAAGGTTTGGAGCAAGACAAGCTCTTCACATTGCTACCATTTTATCGTTCAGGCCAGAGCATTTTAGCCACTCCACGTTTTTAAAAACACCCTGTCAGCAAGATACATCTGTTGACATAGCAAAATTAAGTTTAACACAAAGGGACCTATACTTATCCAATTGATGACTTACACTAGAAATTTTATTTAATCCCTTTTTACCTTCTATTGCATGTCAAAGTTAAGAACTCCTGTTCAGGAGCTTCATTTTGTTCTCTATAGTTTCATTATTACAACAGACCTAATCTCCAAGGTACCACCTCAGTTCCCAGCTAATGCAAATATTTACTTGAACTATTTAATTGCATTTTTAAAGCAGACAGGTGATGTCTGATCAAAGTATTTTCCTAAAAGTCAGATACACAACACAGCAGATGTGTTCACGTGGCAAAGCAACCTCAAAATCTGTGGGGGGATCTCCGACGCTGGGAACAGTGCAGAGAAACTATAACCATGACAACAGCAAATCACCTACAGGAAAAGGCTGCAACACCTCGATATCAAAACAGCACGAGTCCTAACTTCATCCTGCATTGCCCACATACAGGCAGCGTTCTTCACTCCAAACTGACACTTTCAGTCTTGATCTCAGGAGCAACTGTGAAACCAGCTCCTTCTGCTACACATAAACGAGTAACTTATATAAATAAAAGTGAATCAATCTAGAGAATTATTCAAAATCAAAGAAAACCATGTTAAAATAACTCATTTTTTCATCTTTGCTTGCATGGAAAGTTGGACAACTCCAAACATCTGGATACAATGAAACTAGCAAGATTTGAAAGAAAATTAGTCTCATTTAGTCTTGATTTTCTTTAGACTCACCTGAAAGTAACTGTACTAACTTCTGCCATAAATAATTTTTGTCATTCAACAAAAAATTCTTTAATCTTTTGCTTCAAAATGCACAGTAAAAACCTTCTACACATGACCACTTGAATGCTGGTAAATCCCCACAAAGACTGCAAAACCACTCCAAATCCACACCAGAGGAGTGCCCACCAGTACTGAGTGACCTCCCTGTGGCTCCCTCCCTTCAGCCACACCAAAAAGGTCCCCAGATTTTAGAGGCTTCTGGACACTGCCTATTCCTGGGTGATTCTTCTAAAAAGACAAGGTCCCTCTTGCTTTTTGCAAACTTAAAACCATTCTCATTTCAAAATGGAAGTTCTCTCCTACACACGTGCACACAAGTTCTCAGCCTTTGTATTTTTGCAACAAAAGCTCATTTCACATCAGGATTGCAGCTGCATTTGTTGGAAGCCAATTTTCTTCCTTCACTGAAAATCCCCAGCAGTCATTACACTCAAGTAATCTTACAGCTAGAAGTTTGAAGCAAGTTATTTTCCTTAATATGTTTATATACCACACTGAATTTAAGAAGTCTTTTTGAATATCAAAAACCCCACAGAAGATGAGTCTTCTGCAGTAATTCAGTTTAAACCTAGTACTTTATCTTCTTGTGTGCACTGATCTCACAGGAAGTTTCTTGGGTGGAGACTTGAGAAAGT
Organism: Ammospiza caudacuta; assembly: GCF_027887145.1. Taxonomy (NCBI): domain Eukaryota; kingdom Metazoa; phylum Chordata; class Aves; order Passeriformes; family Passerellidae; genus Ammospiza; species Ammospiza caudacuta. Next base: position 78,295,188 of record NC_080596.1, read on the forward strand.
TTCCAAAAGCCTCTGAACTGTATCTGAATTACTGGTTTGGTTTTATTCCACATGCCCGCTTTCTACCATCCAAACAGACCTTAAACCAGAATATAGTTCTAGAGAAAAACCTCTGCCCTGGCATATCTTCATGCCCTTAGAGCTCAGATCACACACCCCACTCAGCAGAGCAATCAATGTCATATTCTACTTGCCCTTACTGGCATAATCAAAGCAGGTTAAAAGACTTTTCCACAAATGAGACAAGTAAGGGAGCTGAGTGACCAGAATCCAGTCCAAGGGAGCCCAGAACAGCAGCATGACACAGCTGCTCCTGGAAGTTACACCTTGTCCCAAAAGGAGAAGGTTGAGTTATTCAAAACCATGCTATGACACGGCCCTTGGAATAAAAAGTCAAGTTATAGTCTGTACTAAAGGTCCTAAGAGCAGCAAACCTGCACTGCCTACAAAAAAAATAAACTAACACTGAACCTCAGTTGCTTACTCCAGCAAAGTACACAGAAAGACAAGCCCAGAAGAGAATAATTGTTACTTCTTCATCATGACCAGACAGTTTGCTAAGAACTTTATCTCTTCCAGCTTTATGTACTTAAGGGCACTGGTATATTTATCTCAAGTGTGGCACACAAACCTGCTCCCAACTCTAATGCTGTCCTCCATGACCAGCTAAATCATCATTTGTGAGTTCTGCAAGACAGAGCAGCAATACTGAGACCCTCATACAGAGCAGAAATTTAATCAACAAACAGAACAACTGCTCAAAGATGGAGGTGCCAATACAGTTTTGTGACAATGCATCTGAAGACTGCTTAGAAAAAGGGAAATAATATGCCTCAAAGAGCACATTATATTAACATACTTCAGGAGCTCAAGCTGAGTGACATCAGCCACAAGGGAAGGCTGGAATATTCATGAACTTGACTGAAATGATATCATGGGCACATTTATAGAAAAGCACAAGGTCACACCATCAAACTGCATCACGAGGAATTAATCAGTTGGAAGGGTCAGAGCAGGACAAGAAAAACAAGTGACTGCAGCCACCAACACAAAAGAGCTCTAAAGGAGAGAGAATAAAAGCAAATAGAAAAAAATACTAGTCAGAGGTAGGCAAGGTTCACAGTCTGCTTCAGCAGAGCCTGGTTTAACACTTAGCATGGCAAAAGAGACAATCAGCAATAACTTTCTCTAAGCAGGCACTGTGCAGAGGGATCAGCTGGAAGGAAGAGCTTGAGAACCAGCTCCAGGGCACCAACACACTTGATAAGGACATGTGATATCATCAGCCATGAGTAAAAGAAATCACTCACAACCTTCTTCTTCATGGCAGTTTTCCAACACAAACCAACCATGTTGGGAATCAACAATAAAATCCAGCTCCAATTAAAATCCATGTTAGATGGTGCTCATGTGCTAATCCTAAAGTAAAATGAAACAAACCACAGCAACTTCTGCAATATTCACTTGATTTTTACAGGATATTGAAGCCCAGGAACCTGTGCAATCTCTTTCAACAAGAGACTTCAGCTTGGCCATACATCTGACAGTTGGTACTTCTTGGAAATTGATGCTCCCACAGTATATAAGCCTAACGAAGAAGGTTAAGGAAGAGAAACTAGCAGGGTGGGGAGTGTTACACAAGAACAAATTTATCATAAATCTCAGGACATTTAAATAGATCACAGAAAAATATTTTGACCACAAGCTGGCCAGTGAAGTGTGAAACTAGCATTATTCTGTGTACACAAAACCTTTTCAGAGAAGAAAAGAGAGAGAAGAAAAAACGTGAAGTAGGTAGGAGTCACATCAAAAAATTTAAATATGACTGCTTTGGAATTGACATGTAGAAGGGGAAGGAGGTTGAAAGCAGAGGGAGTTAACAGCAGCACTCATAGTTCACTAACAGTTCCACTGAGGTTTGCTCTTACAGATTAGAGGTTATTACAAGTACGACAGTTCACTAAAAATGCATTTCAACATCCTGCCCCTCCTTCATTTCCTCTCTGTAATCCTTTGGTTTACAGTTTCCAAACATGAACTTCAAGGATGAAGTTATTTCTGCAGTAACCCAAAGGTAAAACCACTAAGATGCATTACAAACCATATTACCATTACAAAACTGGACTTGACCCTCAGTGTGAATGAATATAGATCAAATGATCCCCCATGGAAGACACAAAGTCTGTTTCACAGCAAGGGAAAGGCTTCACCACAACAGAAGAAAACCCACCCCAGTATGACAGCAGCTAAATCAGCCAAGCAGTACTGCTTGCAACATCTCCTGTAAGATATCAAAGCAAAAAAAGGTTGTTTTGTTTTGTTTTTAGATAAACAGAGGAGAAACTCAAAGTGTCCCAAACCTGTCACTTGTTACACTCTGCAGACAATATGTTGTAGCACTAGCTTGAATCTCCTTTCTATTTAGGTCACAGCTCCTGCTACTCCCACAAGTTACACTGCAGGACAGAGAAACACCTCATATTGCTGCTATTACTTGCAGTGAACGTGGCAGTATATTGATTTTTGCTTTGTGTAACTGGCACTTGGTTTCATCACTACACAGGAGAACAGGAATCATAACTGATGTTATTTCACAGGCGCATGAGAAACTCCTTAAGTAGAAGATCCAGCGTGTATCAGTAGACTCATACCTGAAGAAAAAAACAGCATTTATGCCTAAACAGACATTTGAAGCCAAAGGCCATCTCAAGAACACCAGCTTTACAAACAGTGCTGCTCAGGGAATTAATAATTGGAAGAGACAGGCATTGAGAGCTATTCATAGACCTACAAAGGTTGCAGAGGACACTCCTTCCTTCCCCCTCAAACTCTGGCATCCCCTCCTCAAGTACACTAGCATGCTTTTTTTAACCCATAGCTTTAAGGCACCAACTTCCAGACTATCAAACTGCTGACAGTGGCAATGAAAAAAAGAAAGATATTCCCCAAATTCTGCTTAGAAACAGACGTTTTGGGCAGTTTCACCCTTTTGCCACCATCCTCTCACTGCTGATTGCCACACATTCAACTTGTCTCATGGTTCCCCAGAGGTCTTCATATTTTTCAGGGTATGTATTAAGACAGAAAAAGCCAGAACTATGCTAAGAGGATTTCAATTTAATATGGTAATGTTAAAGACTCAAAACCACAGTCATTGATTGCAGAAGCAGATTCACTAAAAAAAAAATACAAGTGCAAGCCATAAAAAGAGTTGATCACATTAGCAGAAGGATGCCCTGTGTGTCTGAGAGCAAAGAGGGGACAGGGACAGGTTTGAGTGAGCTCACAGGGCTTCACAGATGCTGGGTACTCTCAGATTTGCCATGGCTACAACATCCAGCACACATCAGGGTCACCAGATCCCAAGCCTACCTAGTCAGGGAATGTTTTGTATAAGGCAGCAGCCTAAGAATAGCTCAGTGTATTTATATAGGACTGTGGGTCATGCCACCACACAAGAGGATCAGCACAACTCCGTTCCACTGGATCCTTCTGCTACAAGTCACAGAATACTCCTCACTGCCATAAGGAAAGTGGAGCAGGACTTACTGATGCTCAGCACCAAGAAGGACAGCTGGTTTTCTGGACAGTTATTCTCCACAAGGATCTAAACAGGATTTTGACATCAGACCAAAGAACTTTGGGAAAAAAAAATCCCTAAACAGAAAGCAGCAGAGCAGAGCTGCAAAAATAACTCAGAACAAAGCCAAAGGGACGCACAGAACAGCAATGTACATGAAGCAGAACCTGAGGAATGGCAAGCTGTGTAAACTATTTAATTCTGCACATGTCCTGTTCTCACACAGCAATAGACAAAGAATCGCTGTCACTTCCAACATTCAGTTCTGCTGTCCTTCCTCCAAAAGAAAGAGCTTACAGCAGCAAGCAATAGTCCATAACATCCTTATAAAACACGCACACGCAGGAACACACAGACACAGTAACAGGGAAAGAAGCTGGCAACATTTAGGAGAAAAAAGTTTTTAGACCATGTGAAATCAGGCAGCAGACATCATGCTGGGTTGCCAATTCCCAGTAAACACAAACATGCATTTTGTAAAGATGCTTAAATGCCATCTGAAAAAAAATATTGACTCCTGGTAGAACAGTTCCACACTTTAGGTTTGTACCATGTAAGAGTCATCCCAGAGGAAAAAGCCTGATGTGCAGACAAAGGTTTCCTTTTTCAAGGCCTGTTACTGAAGGAGCTTTTCAAGTTCAAGAACCTTACTTTTTTTCAAGAACACAGCTGGGCAGAATAGCATCCAAATTCAACAGTATCAGAGGCAGGGACTAGAGGTTCTCCAAACTGTGTCAAACCAGACTAACCCCTTCAGGCAACAATGTTTAAGGTAAGAAAAACAGTCATCTGTCTTTGAAAAATAACTAGGTCAAGAAAACACTCTGCTGTGGCTGGAAAAAACCCACAAGGCCATTTCTTGACAAACTTTATGACCCATGTAACTCCAGTTTGGAATGTAGTTATCAGTCATGTTTCAGCACAGGAAACTTAAATCTGTTTGTGACAGCAAGATCATTTTAAGGAACAAGACTGGAAAAAAGATGGTCCCCCTCTAACACTGCTCAAACTAAAACAGTTTTTTCTAACAAATTAAGGACTCCATTAATTAGAAGTTACAGCTGTAAGTAAAGGACCTTTCTCATCATAATGAAGGGGGGAATTACCCAAGATCTGGATTAGCCAAGCTCAGATGCATCTGAAATGGAGACCTAGATGGACAGCAATTCCTGACCCCCTTCCCTCCCCTTATTTAAGCTACCTAGATATTAATCTTGTTCATGGCAGGAAGAGGGAAAAGCATCAAATTTAACTCTGACATTATCTCCAACAACTTAGCAAACTGCAGATTAATCCTCAGGTACTTACACTGATGCCAGAGTACATCAAGTCTCAGTTAACTGGGCCTACTTACTAAAATAGGACTGGAAAAATTAAAAACATGTTTAAACTCAAGCCTTGTAGAAGCTGAAGGTATTGGGACAGGACCTGCTGGTCCTGCCTGAAGGATCTGTCATCAATATGAACAGTTCCTCCCAACAAATGTGAGACTATACAAGAAGCCTCAGACGTGCCCTGGAGCTCTTAGGACAAGTTTCCTGTTCTACAAAACCTGTTTTGAAAGGCTTTCCTCCTAAAAAATGGCTGTTCCTTGGACAAGGTACAAAGACTAACAGCTCTGTGTCAAAAACCATCAATAACCAAAGGAACTTTGCTAGTTTTGCACCAGGCACAGAGCTATAGATGAACACCATCAGATGCACTGCAATAGCAGGGATTTGGAGACCACTGATGCTCAGCAGATACCAAACGCTATGGGCAGGACTCTCCCACAAGTGTGAGCTCTGATGATTAAGTGCCCCAGGCTACTCTCAGAAGCAGCCAAATACAACTGCAAACTTCTAGCTCACTGAAGTAATTATTTGTAGCACTTTGAACTAAGCTAAAAATACATTGTCTTTGATATATCAAGGATTCTTCTTCTCATCTAAATCAGTATGAAGCTAGCACTACATGCACACCAATACAGGCAAAATATATCACTTGTCCCTCTCACTATAACAATAATTACTTTTTAATAGACTACAGTTTCATTTTTCACAGATTATAGCTTAATCTGTGAGGCCCTAAAATATACCCAAAAAACTAGGCAAATAAAACCCCCAAAAGGTAATCCTGTGATATCAATTCATATTGGTTTGGTACCATGATATAAAAAGCTAGCATTTAAAGGTTTCACATATCAGATCAAATCAAACTGGGTAGAGAATGTTTCTCTAAACCACCCCAGTGAAAGTAAAAATACCTGTCAGGTGCTAAAGCTTAGCAGGACCAGGACACTAATTATCCATGATTCATTAGCCATCCCACAAATCTGTTACTGCTTCCTCATATGGAAAGTTCTCAAGGACTGTCATATTCTGAAGCCTGGCAGTCCAGAAGATGACTCACTCACTTTGAGACAAAACATTATTACCAAAATATAATGCCTGTTTCATACAGACACTGTAATCACCATTGTATTTGAAAGAGGAAAACAAGGAAAAGGAATTCAGCTTCCCTTCCTCTGAGTCCTCCTCATACAAAACTCAAACCACAGGGGTGGCAAGGGGAGGGGAGTGAGGAAGGGAAAAACAAATGCTAAAATGGTTTCCATAACCAAACCCTCCATAATTTCAAATCATGTATGACATGAACATGCTGCAGAGAGACCACAGGAAAGCACAGCTTCAGGGAAGATAATGCCTTACACCAGTGCCTTGCATGCTGCCATTTGCTTAAGGACATCCTCAAACAACAAAAGCTCAAGTGGTTGGAGAGCCCAGACTTAAAATTACACAATAGAGGTTGTGAAAAGAAGTGTTTCACAGTTAGCGTATCTTCATCTACATAAAATAAAACACAAGAAAACTAAAGCAGCAAGTGATGAAGGTCTCTAATACAGAGCAAAAAAGGATACAGTTTAAGTTACTTTTTATTCCATATACAGAACTTACCTGAAAAAATTCATTCAAGTTCCCAATAAACACTTTATTGGATGGGGCAGGGGCAGTCTCAATTACATCCCAGATTCAAAAAGAAATGGGAAGTTGAGAAGCAGTAGCTTCAACATCTCATTTCATATTTAATTACTCATGCCCTTTTCTCTAGTTTCATTCAATTGTAAAATTATCTGAACTGTTAAGTTCAAGAAATTACTAGAGCAAACATTAATTCCTATCAGAGATGCTTCTACTTGAGTTAAAAAGTTGTATTTCTTTAAGGAAAATCAAAAATACTGAAAACCTTGAAATTCAAGCATCCCTCTCAGCTTAACTGATGCTTAGGGCACCCAAACATCTCCTTCCTGCAATAACCACACTCTAAAGGCAGCCCTGCTCAGGCTTGCACCCTCTGCACAGGTACTCCAGCCATAAAGGTGCACACAGACTGCGCAAAGGCAAAGGGAATTCCCAGGGCAGTGTCTCTGACAAGGAAATCCACTCTGAGCTGAGCTGCATGTCCTTGGATGGAGCCCACAAGTTCTACATGAAAAGCTCACACGAGTCAGTTCAGCAGCTACACACCATTGACACCATCTGGGATCTTGAGTCCTGCAAGATTCATGGTTAAATTAAGTTATGACCTGTCCTGCCTTTCTTATAGGCAGACAGTGGAAGGTTTATACAATGTTTGTCTCCTTCTGAAAAAAATCCATTAGATTTTTTCCATTCTTCATTTTAAGAAACTGTTATTCTTGCTTCCACAAAAATTTGTCACAACACATTAAAGAACTAAAAATCACACTTAAAACTCTGCACCTACCCAGCAGCAGAGAAAGCTCCTCATTATTGCTCCCCCAAAAGGCCCTTTAAAGTCAGTCATGGCACAAGTATTGTCCTTAGGCACTGCTGCTACACACATTTTGGTGGAAATTCTCAGCTCTTTGTACAAGAGTTCTTCTGTTTTCACCTGGTACACTGCCTGAACTTATTTAAAAAATTAAAGCTTAGTTTTGCTGTGTTGCTTTGCTGGCTATTAAGAATAATACCCAGCTTTAAAAATAAAGATTTTAACACGCTTCACATTAAAAACCATCTGAGAAAGGATGGAAAATGAACATCAGTTTTGCAACACCACAGTGTTAATAGGAACTGTGTAATTATAGATAAGCCTTTTAACTGATGTTAACAAAGTCACTCTTGAAATAGAAAAATTCAGAGACCTCCTACGTTACTTTCACACAACAGATGTGCAGTTCATCTATTTAGGATTAGAAGGATGAAAGAGCCATACAACTATGCCTGAAATGACAAAATCCAACTCAAAACTGATTGTCAGATAGTAACATAACGCCCAGCGGAAAATAGAGATTTTGACAAGGTTAAAAAGCTGTCTTTAAGCTTAAGTCAACTATTTATGCCACAAATGCATACTCTAAAAATAGTTCTCATACCCCCCTGAAAATACTACTGTTATTTAAGCAAGTTCCTGCTCAAACAATGGACACAGCAAAGAGACAAGTACTAGCTGCTACATATGATTAAGAAGTTTAGAAGAATGCTATACTGATTTACAATGGCATAAAATAAAATTGTGGTGGGGAATGTTGTTTTGGTTGTTTGGGGTTTCTTTTAAATATTTGGAGCTGGAGCCCACTTACAGGCTTTTTACTCTGATGCAATACATGTTAAAGAACTTTTTTTTAGTTCTTGAAACCAGCCATTGAGTATTTCTAACGTAAGTACTCCAACATAGGAAGCAGCACCTGTATAACACCTTATATAAGTAGGCTAAATAAAGCTGAAAAAAGTTCATCAGTTTCTACACAATATTCATTTCATTGACCTATTTTACTGGAGTACTTTGAAGGAGTTTAAATCAAGAGACCTAACTATTAGGGAAAGGAATAGTGTAAATGTTTGACTGGAAATGGAGATCTAGCTGAACCTCACCTGGCCCTACTCAAGTCCTTGAAGCTCTGCAAGAAGCTCTCATCCCTGGCTATTATTTCTCATAGCAAAAACTCTTGCTCATGTGTAATTCTCCAACTCTTGAAAAAAAAAATATTCCAGGCCAAAAAAATCAGAGTCATTCATAAATTTTTCACAAAGCAGAGAAGTGTAGCTGGATACAGGCTCCCAGGCTCTAGGTAGCACAGTTAATATCTGCTATTCCTCCTCTTGCTCCTGCAGAAGTTGTTTTCAAATGGCGACTGAGACATCTCACATGTTTTTATTAACTAGAGGATCAGGAAGATTAAAGCTCTATTTCCATGAAATATTATCATGACAGTAGGAAAGAGATCCAAAAATACATGACACTATCTTCAGTGAGCCTGAATAACTTTTACAGCTTAGGCAAAACTGCCCCTGCTTCCCACAAAAGAGTCTTTTATCTGCTAAGGAAACCACATCCCTGGAAGCATTTAAAAGGCTACAGTGGACCAAATATTAGAAAAATATATATTGTGGGAAGTAAGCATGGGACAAGATAATGTAGGACATCTTTCCTCAGCCATGATTTCCACAATTGTTTTTTACAGATTGATAGCCAAATGTAAATAGCTACTCACATAGAATTTGATTTAAACTGATGTACACAATTTTTTATTTAATTTGACATTATGGGAGGTTTCATCACAGTACATAGCAGATGCATATTGCTTAACTTCAGAGAGGCAAGTTTAACACACAGTCTAAGCCAAAAATACTTGGAAATTTATTAGACATGTGTTGTGCAGAGAGGGGCAGAGCTCAGGAATGAATACCTGTGCTCTTCCAGCAGTCACTGGTGCTGGGACTGCCCCCGGCCATCAGTGAAGTTTGCTCAAGCAGTAAATGCCACAGGAGGAGGCACCTCAAGAAACTGCTCCCACCTCGCTCTCCAAGGAGAATTGCTTCCTGATCTTAGCAATTCTCTGGCCTCTTCACTGATTTAAGTCAAACAAATATAGCTTGACCGACCTCTAGCAGATTGAGGCCAACTTCCACTTCATTGTCCAAACTCCTGCAGACATAGCAGGAGTTGATCTTAGCTCTACTGAAGCTCAGAGGAACTGTACTCATTTTCATTCAGACATTTGTTCTCCAAGACTAAATTACTCTAAGAGAAAAACTACACTGAAATATTGAAGTTTTTAGCCTCTTGCACATAGGGGGATGCTGCATGGGCAAGGAGTAGAAAATTCTCCTTGAGGTTCACTGCTCACAATTTATTTCCAGCTATAAATTATGCTTATGCCTAGAATTACACAAAATGGATTTGAAACACTGTTTTACTTAGCTGGGCAATTTTGATAACATGATTTGTATTTCAAATATCAACATTGTATCTTTTGCTTTCTTGGTTTATGATCACTTACAGAAATTACCACCACAGGAAGAAAAAAAAAAAAACCCAAAAACCAACAAGTCCCCAAAGTGTTTTTCAAAGCAAAGGTAGGCCAGGATTAGTTCTATTTTTCAAATGTGAGGTTAAAGGCTCCCCTGGTAATAGGCATTTAATTTTAAAAAGAACTAGAATTCTGTTCCTGGCTCAATTACTTCATTCATAGCTGTTCTTTTTGGTCTCAATCTTATACAAGAGGAAACTACTACTGTTGTACATCTATATTTGCCACCATTTTATTGATCCCAATCAAGCCCAGCCCAATCCTTCTGTACATATTACTCATCTGTACTGCATTTTCCACAAAGCATATTCCAAAACCCAAGGGCAGGCACTGAGGGTGCCCTGCAGCATAAGATACCCATGTGTAGTGCAAGGACACGTAGCACCTACTCCATCTGAGCAGGGCTGCACCATCCCTGCACCACTGAACTGCACCACGTCAGACACAGAAAAGCCAGACCTCCATGCTGACCATGAGGTGCTGCGGCACACCTTGCAGTGAACCTCAAGGGCTGCAGTGACTGAAGTGATGACGCGCTGCAGTTGTAATGAAAGACCCTCCCCAGTCGCACTGCACTCGTGGGCAGGGCGCAGAGCAGCCCTTGCTGACTCCACGAGCAGAATGACATCCACCCCAAATAACCTGTTTGCTCCCATTCAGACAGGAGGCTACGAGAGACAAGCTTTACACAAGCATCTCAAGCTATTTAAAGCAACATGTTTACTATTTCCAGAACACAATCTGAATGAACTTCATGAGCCAGCACTTAACCTACTTCAGCCGGTGCAGCCCTGACTCACAGGGCAGGCACCCGGTGAGCTTAGTGAGGGACTTGATATCACTTCTTTATCTTGTACATGTTAAAACAGCAACCTGGGAGAGAGCTTAACTAAGGGAGCAGCTCCTTCCCTACACTAATCACAACAAGAATTCAAAGAATTAAGAAGAATGCTTCTACAGTTACTTAAACTTAGTGAGGTTACAGTATGGCTAATACATAAACCTGTCCCCATACTAACCATTACAGTAACCTCAAAGGTCAAAACCCAGCCATTGCCTGGTAGTTCTCAGACTGCAACAACACATTTTGTTACCCTGGCTTATATAACTAAATAAAATAATTAGTATTACAGCTCACCCTTGTAGCTATTCACAACAGCTTCTACAAACTGGCCCACACAAAGTGAAACAAGTAAGTGGATGTAGAGATTGCACAACAGAGATCAGGAGTTACCAGGAAAGTCTCTGTAATAAAAGCAGCAGCAATCTCACCCACGTTCAGCTGCAACACTGCTGATGTGCTCTGCCCTTTATTAAGTACTGCCTTCTCCTCCCATCCTTCACATACCCACCCCCAAAATTCACCTCTGCTTTTGTATATGTTTTTAAACTGCTGTTTCTACCCACTGCTGTTGGTTGAAATCACTCCCAACTAGTCCTGCTGCTCATTCTCACATGTAAGTGATACTAATCTGGCTGTTTTGGTCAAAGTTGATGTATTTGACTCATTTGTTCACACTCACCCTGTGAGAAACCCTCATTCCTATACAGAGCCATTACACTACTATCTGCAGCATAAAGGCAGTAGTCATAAAGCAATTTTAACTCAATTTACTTTAAGGATCAAAGTTATCCAAATGTTTTGCCTGCTGTCGAGCTGAAGCTTCAAGAAAGACTAAATCAAGCATTCAGGTGTTGCAGGTGATGAAGAACTGCTTACAAAAATTAAATTGTTGCCTAACACCACGGAGGTCCAAGACATAGGATTAAAAAAACTGATTATCAATAGAAAATAGCTCTATCAGCAGTTGTCAGAGTTTGAACCACTGATGCACACTCAGAAAGCCCCAAGATGCACATTGGCAGGAGCCAGGCCATGCTGGAGGAAGTATCACATTGCACATTCATTGTTCCTGCATCCCTCAAAGCAGCTGCTCTGGCTGGGCAGGGTGCCAGCTGCAGCTTTGACCTGACCTGGTGTGGCATTTAGGCGCTCTCAGTACCAAGAAAACCCAGTAGTAGAAAATCCAGATGACTTTCAAGCATTTCTAAGAAAAGAAGCACCCTGTACTAGGAAAGTACAACTTCAGTCCCTGAGTTGACTGTTTAAAGACGCTTAGAACTCTTCATTGTGTTGTCTTATCAGTCTAATGTTAATTAATGCATGAGATGCCCCAGGATTCAATAGTTGAAACTATTACTGATGTGGATAAAGCCAGGTATTTGGTGTTAACTATTTAAACAGACCAAGCACCACTTCACAGAAAACACAAACAGTTTGGGATTTTAAAGCATGCTACCAGGATTATTACTTTCTGGAACCCCACACCACCACACTAGGGGAGGAGTAACACAGGAATGTTGAACACCAGAAAGACTTCAAACTACAGTGTGGTGTTTGATCTAAAACAGAATTAAATCTCACTGTCACAGTAAAACTTGCTTACACACCAAAAAACACGTGCAACCTCTTGGCTGCTCTTGCCTTGTCGCACCTCAGGATCAACTGACATAACTCACGAAGCAGAACACTGGAAAAAGCTCAGCAGTTTCCACTTCAGCCAAGAAGCATTTCTGTGCTCGAGCTGCAGTCGGCAGCCTGCGGCAGCCCCGAGACAGAGCGGGTTTGCTGCAGGGAGCCCAGAGGGGCTGCCGGCCACGCTCAGCAGTGACCCTGCCTGCTGCCAGCCAGGGGCTGGCTCTGCCCCTGCCCCAGCCCTCGCCCCGTTCCTCCGGTCTGCTCGTGAGCAAACGCTCCCAGGGCACAGACACCGCGTCCTGCCGCGCTGCAGCGCCCACAGCTCTCCCTGCACACAACACTGAATGCACAAAGTCATCCTGGGCCTTCGGGGCTGGAAACACCTAATGCTTTTGTTATCTTTTCCTACAGTCTTTTCCACTTGTTTTTACAGCTGTCTTCGTGTCCTAGAAGGTCTGATGTTTCACAAGTTTGAATTTTCAGCTTCTAGTGCAGAAAAAGATCCTTCCCAAATTTAGCACTACGTGAGAGCAAAGCAGGCCTGTACAGCAATCTGCCTGAACGCTTCAATCTCTTTCTGCATACATGAATCACTCACTTTACTGGATATTAATGCAGCATTTTCCATGAGAACCGAAGGTATGGCATATTCCTTCCCAAGAGAGCATGAAAACCTAAACCAGAGGGGGAGTGCAGTGAAGTGTGAAGGTCTGTGGAAGAATACAACAAAGTCAAAGTACGTAGAAATAAATAGTTTACGGTATTCAGAGCTGCCTGCCCGACTTCTTTTACCTCTTCTAAATAAAGGTGGAAATCAGAATATTAAAGATGCAACAGTGGAAGGAGCAAGCCAGGAACAAGGACAGAAATTAAGAACAGGCATGGATAAATTAATAATCTGAATTTTCTCATCAATGAATTCTGAACTTTAAAAGCAATGACAATGGAAACTTTACTGTCAGAATTAGACTTTTGATTTTCTAGCACTAATATTTATCAAATAGGGACTGAAGCAACAACCAACAAGTACATTTTCAGAACTCAACTAGCAAAAAAACCAGTTCTGTAATGGAAAAAGCCCAAAACAAAAAACCAACACCAAAACAAAGAAAATAAAACACATCAAACCAAAACACACCTTTCATCCCCTTCTGCCTCTAAAGCTTCACCCAACCACAGCTATTCAAGATCTTCATTCAGATGTAAGAACCCTTGCTTCAAGCTGAAGTAAATAAATCCTTTAGTGCTGAAAAATACTGATTTGAGAGAATTCCTTGCTGAGAAGCCTTCTGTAACTTCAGCAGGTGTTTGTGTAAACCTCTCAGGACACCAGAGCAGTGGCAGAAATGTCTGGAACCCCAAAACTTTCATCTTCAAGCAGCTGTGGCTCCCATATACCACCTTCAGATCTATCATAAATCATATCTGCCCCATGTTAACTTCTCCACAAGCACTATTATCTAACTGCTGACCGGGTTTTGAGCAACCACTTGGTAAGTTGAGCTTTTTAGGAAGATTTGAGAACATCAAAATATTTGCAGTAAAGCTTAAAACAAAAATCCTTAAAAGCACTTGTTTTCAACAGAGGTCTTCCATAAACTGACTTGGAAGTGAATTTGAAATCACAGAAAAAGTATTTTTGGAAGCAATAAGGAGCCACCAAGACACATGAAAGGAAGGTCTGACTGAACTTGCCCTAACGGTAGCCCTGATCGTCACTGAGCTCTATGCAGATGTAGCCCATCTTGTATGACACTTCCAAGCAAGCTTTCTGTAGTATTAGCTCAGGACATTGTGCACAGCAGTCATTTTGCTTAAGACCACAATGTAAATTTCAAAGCATATACATCTGCTAGGATTTGGGGCATGCAGAGAAGGTAAGATAAGAAGACTTCTAAAATAAAATGGGTAAGCAAGCTGACATTCTAAAAAACCCTGATATTCCTTGGAAACTTAATTACATTTTTGCTTCAAATGTTTCCAATACTTGCCTCATTTTTCAACAGATGCTTTCATTAAGGTTTAGAATGTTTGGAAATTGATGTATTTCCAAGCTATAGTTTGTGCCTTACATTAAAACACACAGTACCTTAATAGGAAGATTCTACTGAAATAGCTGGAAAGAAAGCATCAGGTCTTGACACTGCAGAATAAACTACTCATCATGAAATCATCACTTCAAAATAGTCTTACAGGAAAAAACAGTCAAGACTGGCTAAATATTAGTGCATATACAATTCTGCAGCAATTCTAAACAGCCAAAAAACTTCCTATAGACATGGGCTGTAACAGGTTTCCTCCATACACCCTGCTGTATGGATTATTTAAAAGGTGTAAGATCTGAGCAACTGAAGCTATTCAGTGGCCTGAAATACTGCATCTCCCCTCCAGAGCTTGAAGAATGCAAGCACTGAACCTAGCCAAAAAAGGGGCAGGTTTTCAATTTTACATAAAGAAACCTGCACCAGACCACACAGGCAGTTGAAAGGCAAATCCAGTAATACTTCTGGTCTAGATTAGCAAACTAATCCCAGCAGTGATTAACACAGAGAAACAGGTAAGATCTGATTAGCTAACTAGCAAACTTGCATCTTAGCCAAAACTCAGAACACTGTCTAGTCATACCTAGAACAGAACTGATTATCAACCTTATCAGTAACTACACAGACTGCTTTACCCCCACAGCTCCACCAAAAACGTTATATTTTTAAAGAGGAAAATCCTTTAAGATATAAGGAAGTTGTTTCACAAACGTACAAGGGAAGGACAGTTGCCATCATAGAGACTTTTACCCAAGTGGATATAAATCAGTTAGCATCAGACAGTTCCAGTATCTACCTGACTGGTATTTTGATATAAAGCCTACTAATACTGGGGTACCACAAACTGCATGTTTTAGCCAACACTGTGTCCTATTCAGCTTTTCTTTTGCACAGTGCATCACATAAGGGACACTGGTGCACAACTATGTCCCTTCCTTACAATTTTACTGCTGCTTTTGCAAACTGCCTCCTCACCACTGGTCATAACAGAACTATCACACAAACCTTCCAAGCCTGCTATCTACTGAAGGCAGTAGGGTTATATTCACAAGCACAAAGTGTTCTCAGACCATAATGTTACATTCAGTTTGACATTTTTAACTGTAGCACTCAACTCTGCTGACCAAGAAATTCCAAAGAAGTGAGTTCTGCTACATGCATTTGTATTACATACAAAGTATAGGCATGAACTGAAGTTTTCTAGCCCTTGAATCAGCACCTCTAATGAAGAGGGAAGTAGAACTCTAAATAAAATTCTGGAGTAAAACATCCCTCCATTGAGCTAGAGCACCTGTAGTTGCCATATTAGAATACTACCTCTTTCCAACTGCTTATTTGAAGCTTCTTTAGTCAATCCATTTATACAGGGGTTTGCTTGCTCTTACTTAGCTTCATAGAATTACTCAAACCAAGGGAAGTAAGATTACTCAGAAATCATTGCATGGGGGAAGACAGTGGTATCAACTTTTTGCTACCATGTGTACTCCATTCCTCATGGCATCCTTGCTTTTCAAAAAGCAGGCCATTTTTCTGTGGTCTCTGCTTTTAAACATCTTTCCAGAGCTCTCAGCATTCTATATACTTCAGAATACATTCTGTATGCTTCAGAACATCAGAATATATTCTATATGCTACAGAACTTGAAGAACTGGGTTTCACAGGCAGAACCTAAGTGGCATTAGGGTATAGCGCAAGCATCCTGCTCTCCTGCCAAAGGTGACAGACCCAGGGCACAAGCACACCTACAACAACTACACATTAGCACCGCTGATCTAGAAACACCCTTTCTGCAAGAGCTCCCTTCCCACAGTGAGCAAAGCAAAATCTCACCCGTGTCATTTTAAAAAAGTCTAAGGATGGCCTGTTCCATCGTACATCCTCCTCCCGTCTGCGCTTCAGCCGGCTTTTCTTCTCGTTCAGCACGCAGGGCTGCGAGCGGCACCTGAGCAGGCCCTGCCGCCGGCTGAGCTCGGGCGTGGAGGTGGGAGTGCTGCTGGCTGAAGGCAAGAGGTTCCCCGTCTCGGTGATGTGCTCCTGCGAGAGGGACAGGCGGCGCCTCGGGTTAAAGTCACAAGGGCCTCCGGAATTCCAGCGGGTGCTGGAGCTCGTGCTGCCCTCGCTGCTGTCCACAAACCCGCTGCTGGCAGAGGAAGGTCTGGGTACTGGAGAGGTGTTGAAGCTGGTGACAGTGAAGACGTTGTTTAGGGACAGGATGTTCTGCGGCAGGCTGATGCTTGTGCTTCTCTGCAAGGTGGCACTTCCGTGGCTGTTGCAGCGCTGCAAGGTAGCGCTGCCGCCGCTGTTACAGCGTCTCTTGGACACAGGAGTCCACACCTTGGAGCCGCCGGGCTTCCAGGGGGAGCGGCAGCGCGCCAGCTCGTCGGGCTCCGACAGCGAGCGGCAGTGGCGCTTGGTGGGCGGCGCCAGCGGCTGGCCCGCATTCTCGTTGAGGTTCAGCTCGCTGATCCACCCCGACACCATGGACGCGCTCGACGCCTCCTGCTGCCACGGCAGGCTGCCATGGCCAGCGGCGCTGAACGGGCACACTGCGAAGGGGTACGCCGAGCTCCTGCTGCTGTCAGGCTGCGCTGGGTAACCCCCATTTAAAGCTTTCCAAGGACTGTCTTCTGAAAGCAAGACAAGATACAGGTCAGAGGTGACAGGAGAAAGAACCATTTGTGTTAAGCCTTGTTTAATGTAAAGCCATCGAAACATCTTTAGAAGGATGAACTATAAACACTCAGCTCCTAATCAAAATTTCACACTATAAAAATAAGTAGAAAATTCAAAAACACAAAGACCAAAGTATTTAATCAGGAACCAATGAGGCATTCCAATATATACGTACCTTGCTAATACATTTTCCTTTACAATGAATAACTACAATGGTTTTTTTTTCAGTGAGCAACACGACAGTTTCCTACTGCACAGCACACACTACAATTAAATCAGACTAGTGAACAAGCTCAGGTACAAACAAAACAGATTAACAACACAAGACGCTGTTGAGAACACAGATTCTTGCAAGAAGCCATCAGGGAACTTTTCATTTTTTATGCAAGAGCTGGATAATCACTTCAAACTGCCATTCTTCATTTAGCTCTTATGCTTTTCTATCAAAAACACCTTAGAAAAGTTCCAAAGGATGTTCACATTCACTGCTCTGAAAAGCTTTACTTTAAATTAAAACAGTATAATGTTAAATCAGACTGAAGACTGTTGCTTCCCCCCTTACATTCTGACTATAAGAAAAAAACCCAAATCTTAATTTAATGCAATGCATAAAATAAAGTATCCCTTAAGAACCTCCTGCAAGTCTTGCTGTGAACGCAGACACAGTGCACAACTTCTCATCTGGAGTGACAAGGCTGGGTTAAAAGCAGTCTGTCAGTGCAGCCTCTCACTCTTTTGTGAAGCATTTCTTTGAGAACATTCTGCACATTTTACAGCTGTTCCTCCACATTATACAATGAAGTGTAAGAAGAACTACAGCAGACTTCGGATTTGCAAATTGAAAAGCAGCAAAACTGTTGGCCAGCTAACAGTGCTTCATGCTTGGTTAGAAAATTTGCTAATTTAAACCAATTAGCCAAATAAGTTTCACTTATCCTGGCTTTAAAGAAAGAACATTTAAAATACCCATTTTTTCCCATACATCTACTTTAAGAACCTAGATAGAACCTAAACTCTGAATGCTAGTATATTCTTATGCTTGATTTTCTAAACTAAGTTTTAGAGTAATAAACAGCTAAAAGACTTGCTGAGTAGCTTTAAAAGTTGCAAACCCAAATAGTTGTACATGTTCCATGCCCAAAGTATGTCATGGATTATCCTGTTTATTTGGATCTTATTTAAAGAACACCCTATTGTCTCAAAATCATTTAACTGTGCAGACAGCTGGCCTATTCAAACATGTTTTATTAGAATTCCTCTGTCCTTCCTCCTCCATTCTTTCAGATGGGTACAACCACATACTGTGCTTTGCCTTAAGCATGCAAGCTCTTCAAGGCAGGGACCATCCATAATTCAATGCAAGTAAAGGGCCAACACAATGGGGTCCAGCTAATGTATGAAACTCCTGGCATCTACTGCAGGAGAATTTCCTAGCTGGAACTCACCTGATTTTTTTTTTTTTTTAATCCTTAGGAAGCTTTCTTCCAGGCT
Source organism: Ammospiza caudacuta (assembly GCF_027887145.1). Taxonomy (NCBI): domain Eukaryota; kingdom Metazoa; phylum Chordata; class Aves; order Passeriformes; family Passerellidae; genus Ammospiza; species Ammospiza caudacuta. The sequence goes on from NC_080596.1 coordinate 78,313,766, forward strand.
AGGAGACTTATTTAAAAGTTTAATGTAAAAATAAAAAAGTCAAGAATCTGTGTTTTAATTGTTTACATGGCAGAAGCACCTAATAATTTAGGAAAACAGCTCTAAGGTCAGAGTCCAATCATTAACTTAAATCTACCAAGTCCACCATTAAACCATGTTCCAAGTGCCACATCTACATGTATTTTAAATACCTGCAGGGATGGTGACTCCACCACTGCCCTGGGCACCCAGTTTCCATACTTGACAACCCTTCCAGTGAAGAAATTTCTCCTGACATGCAATCTAGGCCTCCCCTGGTGCAATTTGAGGCTGTTACCTCTTGTCCTGTCACCCGCTATTCAGGAGAAGCCTTTCCCTCATGCACAAGACAGGTCACCTTGTTAGAGAAGACTGGGTTGGTCCAGCAGGACCTGCCTTTCACAAAGCCCAGACTGACAGCTTGTAGCTCCCAGATCCCCCTCCAGGCCCTGCTGGCAGATGAGTGTCACATCTGGTGACCTCCGGGCCCTGGGACCTCCCCAGAGAACCAGGAGTGCTGGTAAATGCCAGAGTGGCTCAGTGAGCCCATCCATCCATGGCTCCCTCAGTCCTCCTGGGTGGGTCCCATCCAGCCCCACAGCCCTGTGTGGGTCTGAGTGATGCAGCAGATCTCTGACCATTTCCCCTTGGATTATGGGGGCCTCATTCTGCTCCCCATCCCTGTCTTCCACCTCAAGGGGCTGAGCACCCAGAGAACAACTGGTCTTACTGTTAAAGACTCTGGCAAAGAAGGCACTAAATACCTCAGCTTACATCATCCCTTGTCCCTATATCCTCCTTGCATCCAGTAAAGGATGGACATTTTCCTTAGCCCTCCTTCTGTTGCTGAAGCATTTACAGAAACATTTTAATTGTGTTTTATGGCAGTAGCCAGATCAGCTTCTTGTTGAACTCTGGCCCTTCTCATTGTCTCCCTGCATAAGCTGACAACATCCTCATAGTCCTCCTGAGTTGCCTTCCTCTCCCTCCAAAGGTCACCTCTCCTGGCTTTTTTTCCTTAGCCTTGAGCTCCAGCCAAAGCTCTCTGTTCAAACAGACCAACCATGCTCCCCACTGGCTCATCTTTCAACAGCCTGCTCCTGCACCTTTAACATTTCCTTCTTAAATCACATCCAGCCTTCCTGGACTCCTCTGCCATTCAGGACTGCCTCCCAAGGGACTCTGCCCACCAGCCCCCTACTTCTGCCCTCCACCAGTCCCAGGTGGCAGTTCTCCTAATCCCTGCCTCCTCCCTTCTCCAAGGATCAAACCCCAGGCAGCCCCTGATCACCACCTCACCACCAGTCCTTCCCTGTTTAAAACCAGCAGGGTCTCTCCCCTGGCTGAGCTCACTCATCAGCTGCATCAGGGAGTTTTCTTCCACAAAGTCCAGGAGCCTCCTGGACTGCTTCCTCCCTGCTGTATTGTATTTCCAGCACACATCTGGTAAGTTGAAGTCCCCCATGACAGGACCAGCAATTGTGAGGCTTCTCCCAGCTGCTTACAGAGTCTGCTTCTCTTCATCCTGGTTGGGTGGTCTGTGACAGACTCCCACCAGGATACCTGCCTAGTTGGTAATGCTGTTTGGACAAAGCACCATTTGAAACTTCTCACAAACCAAGATTCACATTTTATGAGGAATCCCACTGCGCAAATAAAAGTTCTCCTTGCTCAGAGAAAACATAACATGCAAAATTTCAAGTCCATGCCTTAATAAGGCAGTACAAAGTTCACATATCAATAACTGGAACTCTTCTTTTTGCTAGATGGAGCTTATTCTAACAGGACCAAGGAGGAATGAAGGCAAATAACACTTCTATGAGGGCACTGGACTTCAGCTTCAGGTTTGCATCATGCTGGATGGTCTGTGTGGCAAAGAATATAATAAGGTGTGCAAAGATTTCTACTAGCTGAAGAATCTGAAGATGTTTAACATGAAAAACAGCATTAGTGTGCTTCTGCACACCAAGGCAGATATTGAACAAAAAAAAAAGTGTTACACGGGCTTTTTACTATGCAAAGCAGATCACAAGTACAAAACTAACAACCAGCTATTCCCAGTATTGTTCAAAGACCAGCTTAAACCAGCAGGCTCTACAGCAGCATGCTCCATCCCCCTCACCTTATTTACAAAAGAAAGGCTGCTTGCTATACCAATTACCTCAGTAAAACACAGCTAAGGCTCCTGAAGAACTTACCATTGATTTCGAAAGGGAACAAGCTGCCACTTTTGTTCAGCTTCTCAGATGAGTACTGAAATCAATCAGAGAAAAATAAGTTTTAACTGTGGAAAGAGTCAGCATTCACTTCAAGGAAACTGCATGCAGATTTTAGTTTCCCTATATGTGCAGTTAACAATGCCTTTAAAAGATGGGGTTCTCCAATGTAACTTGAAGAAATTCCTGAACAGCTGATCTTTATAAATAAGCCTCTGGCACCTAATTATTTGTAATGTTTTCTGATATATTGCTAAGTATCAAACTGTTTCAAGAGTTACAACATTAGCCCATGCAAATAAACTGGAAAATTAAGAGTGATAATTCATCCTTAATGAAAGAGCTTTGATCCAATTCTCATTTCAGCAGAGAGGAAATTACAATCTGGCAGTTGGGTTTCCATTTTCAGTCTTAAGGCTAGAAGGCAAAACACTTCATCTTCAACTAAGGGACAGGAATAGCTTTATCTAAATTAAATATACAAGGTCTTGAAGTTCACCACCATGAACACTGTTCCAATCAGGCTTTATTAGTATTTTACATTTTCTTATAATCAATGCAGCAAATTTATTTTTTTTACTTCTTCAAAGTAGAAAAGCCATTGAAAAATATCTTTCTTATCATCAAAACATCTTTAGCAGGCTGACTGCTTTTTAAATCTCAGCTTATTGGTGGAAAATAACATAACAGGCATGCTTAAAACAAGCTCTGTGTGTAAAGGCCTTCAATTAAGCCTCATCAGTAGCATCTACACAGTAAGACAAGTTTGTAGCTAATTTACCTAAAAAAATATTACTACAAAGGCATTCTTAATGGTCTAGATTTCTCAGACAAAGCACAGACCTTGCAAATCCAGCATCCTATAAAAGAGCTATAAATAAGTGGCTCATAGCTCCATCAAGCCAAGGCTCATTATTCACTCCCCCACCACCACCTCAGGATGGAGAGGAAGATTGCTTTAAAAAACAGCAACACACTTTATGTGAACATTGTTCTTTGTGTATAGCCAGAGAAGATAGCATTGTACATACACTTCCTTTCCAGATACAAAGTCAATTTTTAAACAAACATCCTTGGGCTACAAAGCCTTTTCTTTTTGTTTTTCTGTAGAGCAGCACATAGCACTAGTGACAACTTTATATCCTTGAGCCCCACAGAGACAAACACTGAGCTGTGGTAATATTCCCTTGGTGTTACTGTTTCACAGGTAGGAAATAACAGCACAGATTAAAGCATACAAGAGCAATGAGATTTTTAATCAGCATCTGCACATGTGTCAAAGCATTTCATTTTTACTTTGTAAATACATCTACAGATGCATTTATAACCTCTTTTTAAAGAAGCTACTCTGAGTAAACAGCAGAACCCCAAGTTTAAATCTCCATTGGATCTGCTGTTAATTACTCCAATTCAAACCATTTGAAGTCTGCAACTTGCCAGTTCCATAGAATTCACATTTAAAAAGCCAGTACCCATCGTTTACTTTAATCAGGTACCAGCTTCATGTGAAACACTGGAGCACATTAAGGTAACAGTGGTTACATTTCAGCCGTCCCTAAAGGAAAAATGGACAAATTAGACTTAAAGATAAGGTCTTCCACCAAATTCTTCCTTTCCATCGTTCCCCTAATAAAAGACAATACCAACCTACTCAAATATCAGACAGTAGCTACAGAAAACGTTTTCATAACAAAATTCTGTGTCAAAAAGTCTAAGAGCTGATTTATCCTGAGCCAGATGAAGAGAGTAAGATGAGTTAATACAGGCATAATAGTTGGGGCTGTTTAAAAGACTATTTATTCACACAGGCCAAGATATTCAATACCCATAAGGAAAAGCACCTCAAGGACAATCCTACATGGCAGTTGATACTTAGTTTTTACAGTTTTCAGCCAAATGCATCTTTAAAAAGGTTCTCTTCATGACGTCCAGGTTATTTGATTACCTGTACTTTTACCACCTTAAAAAGCCTTGTCCATCAGTTAGAGACTGAACTCCTTTATCTTCGACAACTGCAGAGCACTGAAACCATTTGTCAGGGGGACCGTGGAAAAGGCAGGATCACATGCACACAGACTATCTGTCCTCCAGAGAGCTGCAGTGCTCTCTAACTCGGAGAGAGCAACCTTGTCCTGCCAGCTATTTCTGACCAGGCTCTGGAGAAGTCAGTGCTCAGTTCCATGACAAAGCAGACACTTCTCCTCTGCCACTTGGGATCTCTTACACAGACTCCTCCTAAGTCACAAAAAAATTCTTTGCTAATTCTTTGGAGATTCAGACCAAAAACTCTAAGAACATGACATGTGACATCACATGCTGAAAGGGAGAGTATTTGCTGCACTATTTCCAGCAAAAGCTCAAGGCACTGAAATAAGGGCTGAGTGGCTAAGAGGACAGTAAGTAACAAATCTCCTTTACAATATATGCTTGGCTGTCTATAACTGAAACAAAACTACTTGGAAACAGTGTCTGCTGGTGTATTTTAACTACCTCTGGAAGCCTAAACTTGAGAAGACCCTGTCAGGCTGTAAATTTTTATAGGAGAGAGGATTTTCTTTATCTATACAGCACATGGCACAAGTCCCACTAGATATTACTGTAACAGGGCACTGAACCGGTTTATCAGCTCTCCTGGGCTGGCCACACTCTACCCTCCCCCAGACATTGCCTTTGTGCTAGGAGCTACCTGAAGCTTCCTCAATTAATACTTTATTTTGTGATTATGCCTGAAAAGTGCTTGCAATTGCTGAGAACCTTGACAGGGAAGTCTGCTACCCTCTGTGTGAAGGAAATTTTCCTTAGAATAAGGCCAAATTATTCAACAAGGTCACTTTCCTGAAGAGGAAACACATCCATCTTGCAACTACTGCTTTTTGAATAGATGTTAAAACATCCAGAGAGATCTCATGCCTCTGGAGAATTTATTAGGGAAATAATGGCATATTCTAAGATAAACACATAAAACAATGAAGCTACAAGTTTCACCTGAGGTTAGAATTGTTTGCTTCATGCCAAGAAGTGGATCTACTTTGAAATGCCTGTTCATAAATAAAATCTCTTTTGTGCAGCTGGACAGACTGTGTCCAAAAGGAAAGGAAAGGTGTGGTACAACATTTAGGACAGTGCTGCAAGTTTCAGTTGGATTTCTGAATCTTAACAGCTGTTCTTTCATTAAAATACTCACTCAAAAAGACACCTAGTCTGAACTGAATAAGTGCAAGAGCTGTGCAAGTGAAGACGACAATGAATTATAATTTACATCACTAATTTTAAATGTTCTTTGCTAGCAGAAGCCAACTGTAACAAAAATAATTCTTGCTATTCTTCTACACTCCAGTGTACTGCATTAAGGACTTCACAGCCTGTGCTATCCCTCATTATACTCAGAATGACAACTTCATCTTCATACTTTTAAAATTAATGGCTATAATTTCAAGGCTTTTTTTTTTCCAGTTTCCAAGTACATTTGAGTTCCTCCAATTTATCAGCATCCTTTCCAAACCACAGGGAAGCCACTGTTTATCATTCAAATACTAATTTAACCACCACCATACAGATGTGACTCAGTCTGAATAAGCCATGCCAGACCTCTGTTTCTCTACCAAATATCCTCCAAATATGACTGGATATGAAATAGTGAGGAGGAACACTTTGACCTTTTCTCAGGATGCAAAGAAGTGATTAAGTCAAGTAGTCTGACCAGTGGCTTTTCCTCTGAGGAAGAGAGTTTAATTCTACATCTTTTAACATATATAAGACTCAAAAATTAAAAATAACAAAACCCTACATGACTGCAAGGGGTTTTACTGTAAAACTTGTTCCTTTTACAAATCCTTGACTGGCAGTGCTCATGCTTCCTTACTACCACACCTTGAAGTCTTACAGCTGTCACTTCACAAAACAACATGAGATTCTATACAGCAATATGAAAAATATACAAGTTTAGTCAGAATACAGACAAATCCAAGACTTCTGAATTCTATAAAAGTTCTGAGAGTTCAAGGGACCAGAGACCAACTATCTGATTTAGGGCTGCTGTCAACTCATGAAAGTCACAATGTGCTCCCAGAACTTCTCTTTTGTGAGGTAGAGTTGAGCAACCAGGGACACTACTTTGTGAGCTACAATATCCAAATTGAGGAAAAAAGCTTGGGACAGGCTCCCCGCTTCTACAGCAAGTCACTCAGTCATTTTCCTGAAGGCAGGTGCAGGACAAGGCTGTACAACATCACTGAGCGTGCACTGGCTGAATTACACCAGCTTGGAAAATTAGCATGCCATTTGAGAGAGCAGTAAAAAGCTGCAGCCAGTATTTTACAACATAAAAGAGAGGTACTTGGTCACCACACAGCTTACATAAATGAAAAAGTGTACTCTGTCCTATGCATGTTGTCTTTGTGCCCAGTTCGGCTGCACAGTACATGGCTTTGAAAGAGCCATTCTTTCTTCTTTTATAACCCTCATTCATGAGCTGTATAACAGAATAGCTTTTCCCCAGCTATTTTATCTACTTGTGCCCAGACACTTGTGCAGATGCACAGTAAAAGGTATCACAAAACTGATAAGGTTTAACTACATTAACCCAGGCAAAAAAAGTTGGTCTTAATCCTCAATCAGCTCACAATGAGGTTCACCACATGGTGTCACAGAACTTTGTGCCAGCACAACTAACAAAAGGTGCAGCCAAGATCACTTCAGAATTGCTCCAAACTGCTGCTATTAGAAGAAATTACAGCATTAACCTGAACTTCTTGCCAAAAAGCCTAAATGTGCTAGCAGTGATACCAGACTATCACCAGCAGTCTTTTTCTCTTAGTGACATTTAGCAATTGCCTTCACCAGTGGAAAAAGCACACTTTTTTAATCATCTCAGGTTCTCATTTTAGTCAGGGAGCCATTATTTGCTTCCATGAATCCTTTTTAGTAGGGAGCAACCTACTTGCACACTTTTATTCACGCTTGCTTCTCTACTTCCACACCTCACTCTGCAATTTCCACACTTTTTCAGGGTGCCATTGTGTACAAACCGAACCTGTTCCTGTCCTCAGAACCTATTTTCTGTAAGAACTAAAGCACTTACAAAACCAATTACTTGACAGATAAAAGGAGGAGAGGAACAGGAGAAGGCTGAGGACGAAGCAACTGATGAGACATCATGTGCCATTTTCCGCTCTACTTGTTCTTTTTCATGCTTTATTATAAGTCCAGATAAGGAGAGGAATAAAAAACAACCAACCTACAACACATTACAGCTAACACACTCCTGCGCAGACTCCACACAGCGTAAAAGCAGTAATATGGCCTTCTCTGCTATTAGAGGTCTGTGGTCCAAAACTTTCAGTGACTTTTGGTAAAAAGACTGGAAATTGCAAGGTGCTGCACCATGTTTGTCACTAAACACTGCTATTGGCTGTAAGTCATTATTGGCTCACAATTAGGCCCCGGAGTTTAGTTACAAATTATGACTTTGCCAGTTCACAGACACAGCAGATTCTCCTACAAACTGCATGGCCCAAATGCTTCATCAAACCAGAAAAAATAAATGCAAGCTAAGCATGCACTTCTCCTGAGAGTGAACAAAACTTCAACACCTTTAATCTGCCTTTCAAGAATAGCACATATTTAAGGGGAAGGTGAAATTAAAGTAAAATAAATTACTGGAAGAACTCTAAATGGACCTGCTACAGTTTTGAAAATGAAGCTGCTTGATAAATGTCTACTGTTACATATCCTTACTGGACAAGGAACTGCATATATGAGAACTGCAGGTGCTTGTGCACAAATTCCACCACATGCAAGGTATACTCCACCTGCTTTGGGCTCTTGAAATCAATAAGGAAGCAGTTCGGTTGTTTAAGTAAGTTACAACACAGAATCCAAAAGTAACTGACATACTTCAGGTCCAATATTTGATTATTTTAAAAAGTATCAAGACTTGAGTTGAGCAACACCTTGACATTTAGTTAAGTTCTCTTGTGTCCCGCTGGAACACTGAAGTTTGACTTACAGAAGGGTGCCACTGTAACCAAAGTTAGTAAAACAAAATTAGTGCATTCCATACAGAACATGGTTTCAGGGTTCTCAGGTAGGCACCTGGAACTGACAAGAGACTTTTCTGCATTACTCACTCTGGAGTAGCTATTTCATTCACAAGAGAGATGTGAAGAGAATAGATTCCCTCATGCCTAAATTGCATGTTTGAGTCACACAATGCAACCAGAGATTAAACCAGCAAGAATAACACTATAAACTACAAAGTTTTTCAGAGCACCAGGCATCTGAGACACTGAAAAAGCCAGGATCCACTCTACCATGAACAACAACAGTCTGGTAGCAACCTGACTTTTGGTTTAACTGTATTTACTTGATGATCTGTTTTCCTTCTGCCCAGTGGTGATAGCTACCTACATGGCAGTCAAGGATTGTTATAAGTAAATACTCTTGTCAGATATAAAGCTATCAATCACCTGGTCAGTATGGAGTGAAGCACACATTTTTATGGGTTTACACACATTTCTATGGGTTGAAGTTTTCATTTTGCTAGCAAAAAAGGAATCCTGAGAAGCTTGGATAATCCTTGTCAGTCATTAGATGAGAACACTATTTCATGAAGAGAAATGGCTTTTGCTATTTAAAATGAAGTAGCAAGGTTAAAAAGATCATTAAACTAAAAAAGCAGCACTTCAAAAATGGACTAAACACTAAAGATCCACTTTTCCTTCCTATTACAACTCTCACCCGACCTTGCAAACCAGTTCTAACTCAAATAGCTGAATTCTGGCTGATCTGCATTGTTGAATAGGTTATGCAGTTGTGAGTTACTCAGCATTTCACATTTATTTCATGTTGTTTTGGTAGATCCTTACCAGATTAATATTGTATGTTTTACAGGTCAGGTCATCCAAGCTCTGGTTCTGCAGCTTTTCTGTTATTAGTGTTACCATGGTAGTTGCTCCTTTTCCACTGCTCACTCAAGTGTTGGAGGCTCTTCAGTCTCTTCTTTCAATACTCATGAGCCATTTCTGTTTTGGTCTAGAATCTTGAGATTTATGCTTCCATCTTACTGCCAAAGTTTATTTCCAAATGCTGTCAGTGTATCATGTCTGCTTTCCTGTAAAATTCAATTAGAAAAAAGGGAAAAGTCAGAAAAATTCTCACATATATAATAATTAGTATTGTAATAACACAACTCTGATTTGGACTGTTCCCTCATGCAAATATATCACTTTGTGACCAGTGCTGATGGCCTGGCATTGCAGACTACACATCTCTACTCATGAAAGAATACTCCTATTTGAGATTTCACTGATTAAAATTTCAGAAAGGAGATGAGACTCATTAATGATGCAGATCAGAGTATATGTTTGGCTGTTTCCTGCTTCCACCTAAGAGTTCAACCCAAGGCAGAGGGAAAGCTTTCCCTCATGCAAACTACTGAAGCCTAGGCCAGGTATACTGGAACAGCACATGACACAGGCACTTACCCACCCTACTGTTCTGCATGTTTAACACTATTTGGCATGTTAAAGCATTCTACTGTATTCTTTCACCACTAAGCCCCTCTTAAAAAGAAAAGTGAAGCACTGGGTAACAAACACCATACACACGTCCCAAACCCTCAGCTACTTTTAATATCTTGCCCTGTGTTTTTCTCAGCTTCTTCTTTAAAGGTTACATAATTGTTACCTGTCAGCAAACACCAGATCTGGTAACCAGGACAGATTCCCATACACACAAAAGTATCGCAGACAACAGCTTTGATATCTTTATTCTCTGAGCAGCCATCTAAATCAAAAGCATTGGGTTCATCAGCTCTCTCTTTTTATCTTAAATACCCTCTACATATTTCCTCTCTCTAGTGGCCTGTATTAACCATTCTTGATGATTTAAGCTGGCCAAGCATGTTCAGGGACCACTTATGGGATATGAAGTGGGACGAGATCTTCATAGAGGTATTTCCAAATTTAAACATGAGGCTTTGGGAAGGAACATTGATGCTACCAGGATTGTAAGTTTACTTACACTTCCTAGTTTTAGTATCTACTGTTTAAAAAAGGCAATAAATTATTTTCAAATAACATTTCCATAAAATATTGTCTCTTCTACACTACTAATTAGCTGTTTAAATAACCAGTACTAGCAAGCAAAAAAAGCAACTTGAGGCTGTGAGTCAAGTTAAACCAACTTAAATCTAGGATATTAACATTAGTAATGGTGATGCTAGACTACCTTTTAAACCTGTTGCCTTTAAGTACATCCTCAAATATGCTTTTCATATGCTAACCATGCACTATTTCACCTTCACAGCAGTCTGCTACACAGCAGCCTCCCTCAGCCTAAAAGTTATCCCATAAATGTAACTTCTGCCCAACTTTTGGCCTTGTTACTATATTTATCTACATCTTTTTTTTTTTTTGCTGTAAGATAGAATGCTTAGAAATGCTCTTCCACCACAAATGCTACCCAGATAGCTGGAAATTCAGCTGGTCTGTTTTTACTTCATGTACTCTATCTTTCAGAAAGGCACACAACATGAAATATTTACATCTTGTTCTGAAATTACAGGTAAAATATCTTAAAACCCTCAAGTTCACACACTCACCGGTAAAGGTGGCACTTACACTGTTCAATGTGAGCAGTCAAAGCAAAGTGTGGCTCACGAAATACCGAAGCCAAGTTTGAGGGCAAGCATGTGAACACAGCAGTATCTAGAGCAGCACAATCAAACATTGCTGTGCCCCTTTTAAACCTGGTGGAGTTTAAAGTAAATCTGGAAATCCAGAACACAAGTCACAAGAAAGGCTGCCTGGAGGTCAGATGTTGCTCCTTTACAGGCTGAAAACATACTGAAGAGCTTCATAACTGGTGCAAAGACTTCCAGATCCATGTTCAGGATGAATGTCTCCATTAGTGAGAGGCTACTATTAAGAACCAGCTGAAAAGTTCAGCACATGTTTAGTTACTTCTATTAAGAAGGGCCATAGAAGAATTTGTGGGTTTTTATTTCCCTCAAGCAAAAAAATCAAAATCCAGTAAAGCTACTCAAGATGGGAGAAAAACTAATCTGTTATCAGTTAATCATATTTTGCTTAGTACTTCAAATCTTTAAATGTTTCAGTGCAATTTTCAGTCAGTTTAATATAAGCTAAAATAAGGAGAGACTAGACAGAATGACATTAGACTTTAGTTAATGAACCAATTGAATCCAAGGATAAAGGGAAAGCAAATGAAATCACAGAAGCACAGCACTTTCAGAATCATGCTGAACGGTATTAGCCACATTCATAAATTCTACCAGCTACTGAAATTAGTATTTGGGCACTGCAACCATTCAGGCCCCTTCTGACATCAAGGGACCCAATCAGCTCTGAAACACAGGTAATGTGGAAACCCCCCCAAAAGGTTTCAGTTTAGCAGCTCACACAATAATTTTTCAAATGGAGACATACTCCACTGAAAAAGTTTGATTTTTAAGCATGGGGCAGGGACAAAAAGGTGCTAATAGCCTGAAAAGCTTTCATCTATCTGCTCCCCATCACAAGTAAATTCCATTTCTCAATATGAAGCACATCCCTGACAGCAGGGCTTGTAGTTCACATCAGAAGCACACTTCACAAGTGAATTCCCTTCTCACCCTTCTTAAACGTGCTTGATCAGCACATTGGTATTAACTGTTTTACACCAGAAATCTGTTCTTACTGGGCACTCCTTGTTAAGGGTGACACAACAAATGTTTCAAGTGGTCAAAATGTCACCAACACACTCCTAGCAGTGCAATGTCACCATCACACTCCTACCACTGAAAGCCATTCTAGGTTGCAGTTGGATGTGCCTCAGCTGCCATCACAACTGCCAACACATTCTCTTCCCTGGCTATTTGTGGCCCACAGCAGAGTGCCAGCACAAGTGTTTCTGCTCATCACAGAGAACTAGATCAAGGAATTTTTATAGCTGGATGAAACCAAAACACTTCCTTTTGTTACTGGGAAATGTTGTTTTCCAGCTGGATCAGCTCCCCAGCGTGGTTTGCCATGAACTGGACACAAACATTTGTGTGGAAGCATTGTGGGATGCTGACACTGCCTGTCCAAGTACCTGCCCAACCAGTGTCAGAAAGAAAAGAAATCCCCCACAAAACAAAGCCAGTTGACATCAGCATTTCCTACACTGAGGCACACAGATTCTTCTTTAATTAGAAATTAGATACCTCCTCCTGAAGCATGGTTTGAACGTGTTTTGCTCCCATCTTCCTTTCCCAATCTGTACTCCTTTGACTGGTCAAACTTTCCAGCTCCAAGGGGTCTGAAATCCTCCCGGCAGCCTCAGCACCTTCACTCAGTGACAAACTCCTGGCTCACTCTGGTTGAGCTATGTATTCTCTACAAGGAATGGTTTCCCTCATCTTTGCTAATTAATATTGGCTGCCAGGAGACAAGAGATTCATCAGAATGAATTATGTGTGGTCATTTTAAATCTTTGTTTTTATGTATTTATAAGCTTTTTGTCCCTCAGTACCTCCTAGAGGGAAGTTCCTCACTTAATTTTCCTATTTTTGAGGGTTTCGTTTATTTATTTCAAGACTCTCTGCTATGGTATGTGTTTAATGGATCCACAGAGAGAGTAGAGCAACATGTTTACTTTATGCACTTTTTCCACCATGCTATTTTTCTAGAGCTGCTTAGAGGCAGCCAACTTTATTTTTCAGTCTCTCCTTATCATACTCTTTATACTTATCAGGCTGAATCCCTCTCAAACTGCTCAGCACCTCACACTAATTGGATTCTCAGTAATATGAGCCATTTGACCATCCCTGTTAGGGCAATGAGGATGCTGCTGGGTTTACATGTTTTCAGCTGCCTCGTGGCAGAGATCCTGGCACAATCCAGAGAGCCTGGAAGCACAGCCCACAGGTGGCACACGGCTGCCAGCTCCAACAGGAACATCCTCCAAGCCTTGAGCTGGCAACAACAGGCCTCAGAGCTCCAAGGTGCATGGAGCCCTACACAACTGTGGTCATCTTTCCCTGAGCACTCCATCCTTTGTGGAGCCTGATTAGGTACGATAGTGAGCAAGCTGAGACCTCCAAGATAAACACACACAACAAAAGATGTTACTCAGTCTCTGTCCTGGGACAGCCTTAATCTTCCTACAATCTCCTTGAGCTGGGGAGGAAGGGAAGATTTTTTTGTTGCTGTTGAAAGGCAGACTAATCAAAAGGAATAAATGGAATATAAAAATCAAACTCCAAATGCAAGCCAAAGCTAACATTCCCCAAAGCTGGAGAATGAGATGTGATGGAAGCAGTATCACCACTGTCTCTGATTTAAAGTTCTTTTCTATTCATTCTGAAGGCTGAGAAAGGTGAAGATTCATTATTATATCTCTATAGTACTACTAAAGGAGAGAGGGTTTATTTCTTTAAAGTCGTAATAACTTGCAAAATCTCTGCCAAAATTAACAGTGGAGATAGAACAGAAGTGCTCATGTCACAAATTCTGTATCTTCTCAGTGACATCACTAGTGTCTTTTTTGGGGAAGACTACTAAAAATACAGATTATCCAACCTCCCAGTCAATTAAAGGATGTCAGAAGCTCATTCAGTTTGACAAGCTACTTTCAAAGAGATGAAGAGTCCTGATGAAGAACACAAAGCCACCACAAAAAAAATCTCCCCTTGGCTCTAAGAAAGCAAGGCAGCCAGACTCATTTCCAACCCACTCCTCCTCCTCCTCTGCATCCTGCAGGACAAAATGTTCCAGCAACAGTTCATCTCAATGGGAAAATTTACATTTGTTTGAAACACTTCTAACAATTTCTTCTCTGTATCTGGAAGTTCTATCTTGGATAAAGAAGACGAGATCACAAGATTTTTAGATGATTTCCCCATAACACAAATGTAGGTGTTTCTTGGTGATCACTGCTCCATTCTTTTTCTGCCCGTGGCATTAAAATGACCTGTGAGAACACAGGGTTGCTCCCTCTGTGACTTCACATTATTCCCCACTCTTTGTTCTGAGTGCTGCATGGAACCTTTATTACCAACAATCCCATACATGCATTTAGCTTACTCCCAGCAGAAGAAAAGGATTAGCAGGAGTCAAAATTCCAACTCGGATAAGCAGGTCCTTTACAATATTATCTCTGCTTCAGCAAGCCAAAGGAGCTAATCACTGCAGCACTACTAACTCCAGATCTAGGTGATCCTGCTACTAGACTCTAGATGAAAGGGGATGTGATTTTTTGCCTCCTGGCACTTTCTGCAGCACCCAAGAAGCACGTCAGAATTGAAACACAAGATAAAACTGATCAAGTTTTAACAGAGCATCATCTGTCCCATCCCACTTATGCTGGAAGACCAGCTTTTCAGAAACTGCTAAGCTAATACTTTATGCCATCTGACAAAAAGCTACAAAATGTCTAAGTTTCCTGCAATGCAAAATTCCAACTTCCAAAAGGGAAGAGAATATTCTATTTCTAAAAATACATATTTACTACAGTGCTAAGAAGTTCATAGAGAGGCTAAGCATTCCTTACAACATAAGTCTATTATTAATAACTTTTAGCCCAGAAAAGTTGTTGAGAGCAGGCACTTAAAAGAGAATTATTTGGATTCTATCCTTTCCAGCATTAATCTGCAGTGTGGTTATTCTGCAAACCTTCCAAAATTCCACATCAAGTAAAAAAAAAAAATCAGTTTTAATTAGAAAGCTTCCTACAGCTATAAAGTTATCAATCAACATTTTGGGGGATTGGTACCAAAAGGAGACACCTCCATTTCCAACCTATTATACTTCAGGAATCCTCTCAATGCCATTAACTAGCAGCCCTTTATTTTCTGAGGTTCTTTATGAAGAGGTTTTTAACAGTGCATTAAAATAAGAGTTTCTGATCAAAAGGGACAAAGAGAAGGGAGTTTATCATCCTAGTTTGTGTTCTGTAGAAACTGTTTCAGTCTCTAAAAAATTCTGTTTAAACTGTAGTTGTTCTCCCTGAAGGGCCCAGAAGTGACAAAATAAAGCCTTAACACCCCACTCTACACATTCTAGAACTCTGAACAAATAAACCAAAGAACCCAGTTTGCAATTTAGAGTTTCTCTAAAAGGACTAAAGACAGATTTCATGAGTTACAGAACCTCTTCTCTTTCTCCATGCAGTGCTTTAATAAACCAGTTTTTATTAGAAGGAAACTTCAATATTGAAGTGTTCAAGCTTGGATTCAGGTTGACACAACTCCAGCACAGAACACCAACAAGGGACAAGAAAAATAGGATAGAAGACATCCTTTACATCAACTTATGGCCACTGGAGACAAATTTCAGATATTCCACAGGCTCCGGAAGCACAAGGAATATCAAGAGCTCAAAACTGTCTGCTGAAGAATGTACACCATTAACGTGCAAGGCAGGACTAGAGACCAACACTCTGAGGTTAAAATTAGGGTTTGGGTTGTTAATGCCTCCAGAGACAGATGAGACTAAATATTAGGTCCACTTATCTCAAATGCAGAAAAATCACTGCTGGGCCCAGAATTTCACTATTTTTAAAGCATCCCTAAGACCAACTGGACACTGAGGCAGTTGAGACAAGATATAAACTGCTACTAAAATAAAGCTGCATCCTACACGCTCACTTCTACTCCATCTCCCACACTTCAGATCCAAGAGCTCCAATGAGAAGGAAGGGAAGCCTCAACCATCACCCACAGCCTCTGGATTCCACTTTACTTCAAAAAGACAGGTGATATGCTGGAAAGCAGTTAAAGGTATTACCTTACTTTGGTATTACCTTTGATGGTCTGGTTTCCCATCCTTAGCTGTACAATTCACCCAGCTTGGCTGAGGAACACATACAAACAAAGACCTAAAATAATTTAATACATTTTGAATTAGAACCAAAATATTTTACATGATGAACTGTTGTCTGTAATAAATACACCCCTTTTACTTCTCAAGTTGCTGTCAGTAGTTTGGGTTTGGCTTTAAAGCAAGATGAGAGTCACCTTCCAGAATGGAAAAAAAAGGGTGGAGATGGGCAAAGTTAAACCTTTGTCACACTTTATAAAGTACACTTCTCAAAGCAACAGAAGTGGTGAAGGAAGCTCAAGAGACCTTTTCCAGGTCATACCTAATTAAAGCAGGGAACATATCACTACAGAAAACTAGGGCCAAGAACTCAACTCAGCCAGAGGTGAAAGCATTTCTTATTGCTAACTCATATCAGTAAGTCAGTCTCTCAGGTTTAAACCTGTCTTTCAGACCCGATGAAGACCAAATACTCCTATCACAGTCAAGTCATCCTGCATCTTTTAAAGTATCTTTGTCAGACAGGACAACAGATGAGCTGTGCCTTGTGTCTGATGCTGTACAAAGATGCTGTTCCAAGATGCTTATGTTACTTACGCTCTTTCCTAAAATAATCCGCCACAATGACAAGGCAAGGATTTCATTTGTTTTGCTGAAGAGTATTTACATCTACTCTGTTGGGAGTTCCATCTGAATGAGCCATCAGCTCTGGCCCATGACCAGTCACCTCCCTGCAATGTGAGATTTGGACTCTCTCTCCTCAGCCCTACTGCAGAAAGCCCCAGGCTACAATGCAATGTTGAGGAACAGAATCTGATCTACTGGGGCTTGAACACATGAGCACCAAGCCCTTGGCTTTTGTGGTAATTATGAACTAAATGAACTAACAGTCATTATTTCAAGACTGCACTACTCAAACCAAGAGCTACTGCCTGCTTCAGCAATTCAGAACAGAACCTAGTGGGCAATCTCCACCTTTTTTACTGTAATGTTCAGTGAATTCTACTAAAAGCTCAAGTCCTACACAAATTACTTTCACCTCCACATCCTGCTTCTACAAATATGCTGTTTAAAACCAATGGAAGTATTTACTTCATATATTAAGCCTCCAATAAGATACAAAATTCAGACTCAAAGAGTAATTTATACTGATAATATTAGTGTTTGGAGAAATCTACCAGGCTTCCACTAAAGCAAGTGATCCAGACTGTACAAGACCCATAAACTTGTTTTTCCAAGGCTTCAAGAATGAAAAAATAGATCAACTGGCCCTACTACCAAGACAGTTGCTTCACTTCACCAGTTAGAAAGCCAGAGAGGAAAACAAAAATAATAATGAGTAGTATCACCTACTTTTGCTTAGTATTTGCCCTTAAAACTGAGAAGTAAAAAAGACACATATGCATACTTCAAAGATACCCAGGGCTGAATAAAACAAAGCACTGACCCTTCACTTGTATGGCAGTGACAATGCTTACCCCACACACATCCTGCTTCCCTGCGACAGAATGGAATAACACCAGCGCTGAAGGACTGCTCTGCTACCAAAGCCTATGGGCTCGGAGCTGAGGGATTACACAAATCTCTTCCATACATCCTGCTCCCAAAACACACACAGCTAATAAACCTCCTCCTGTTTGCCTTCAGGTTCATTCTGAGGAGTTTCAGACATCTGGTTGGCTTGTTTAAAATAAAAAGCCCAACTAGTAGGTTTGTTTTTATGATCCCAAGTGTGAAATGTTCTTGCTGGAGGCCTCAGGCCAGGTGAAAAACACTTATGTTGAGATGCTACTTCATGGCATTTCAGGGATCTAATGAGCTATATAATCTGCACACAGGGAAGTCTCCCTTCATTAGCTTGCATACAACTATGGAAATTAAAAATGAGGAGCCTATGGTAGTCCAAATATTCTTCAGTAAATAGTACAGCTGGTGAACTGCAGAGAGCACTAAATTTAGAACTCAAGGTCTGAGCAGTATTCTGTAAATATCCATACATCTCAATGCTTACAGCAACATGAAGCACATTTCTCCAAGCCTCACTGTACTTATTTTTCATACTATGAGTAATATTTCCTTCTCATGACAAAGGATTATGCCCAATTTAGCAGCTTAAGAAAAGTGTCTTTGTCTCAAAATTGGAACTCTCCAGAAGATCACTGTGCAACTATACTAAATGAGCATATGGATGTGTGTACCCTTATTTTAGCAGTTCGCTGTTTACATATTTTCATATAAAACCCTAAAGAAAGCAAATTACATGAAGAGTTTACACAACAGTAAAGTCTATGGAGGCTTGCATACAAATAATTAAAGCTTGCTGCTACATTATCTGTGTGGAAAGACAGGGAAATGCATTGAACAGATATGAAATATGGTGTGCAGCTGACAACCAAGTTCCATCTCATGGCCCAAATTTGCTCTCTATCAGGGCTCACCATCTGCAATTTGCCACTGAAGAAACCCCAGGTCATGTGGCAGGAGATAGCACCTCAAGAGGTGGCACACAAAGATCCAAGTTCTACAACACCCATCCAATCACCAGGTCCATTAGAATCCAGAAAGTAGAACCCAAGTACCACACAGCCTTCAAATAGCAAAAATTTTCTTTTAAATAAAGAGGTATTGGTATCACACTACAAATAGTAAAACCGCGTGGTAGTTTAAAGAATTTCTTGTTGCTTTGCTAAACTATGGCTCCTATCAACTTAGTAGTTGGTTTCCAACTTGTGTTTTGCACATACCACAAGCTTCTGAATGGGGAAGTCTCTGAAGGGATCTGCACTACATGCAATGTGCTCTACATGTGAGCTCTCAGTCCACAAATGACCCAAGTATGAGCAGACCACAAATTAAAGCTCATTAAAATAATGGAATGAAATACAAAGGCAGTACACATCAATACTGTGTGTGCTTTCAGCATTCAATTCAGACATTACTTCAAGTGTCACCAGGGACATCCCTCTTGCCCGACCTATTAAAGGTACTTCAGTAAAAATTAGTTCAGTTGAGCTGCGCAGCTCTTACTAGCTCACTAGAATATTTGAAAAGCAGATAACTACTTTGTCTCAATGCAGTCAGCCTTGAGCAGTACTCTGAGCAGCTGGATCCAGGAAATGCTACAGTAGAGGTCAAGACAAACCAAGGGCTACACACTGAAGTAGGTATTTAGAAAAAGCATTTGTAGCAATTACATCAACTGGTGAAATTTCATGAGACAAAGTTACACCATGTCAGAGAAGGAAAAGAAAGTGAACTATTTTAGCTACATTATTATGATTGTTTTTTCTTTAAATACTGCACAAAACCTTTGCTTGATGGAACAGCTCAGTATTTTCTGTGTACTACCTCAACACTACCTGATGTTCAATGAACAGCTCATTACTTCTAGCAGCAAATTCTATGGAAAAAATTACTTGTCAAAGGAGGTTCACAGAAGCCACCAAAACTCCAAATTACAAAGTTCACTCACAGAGGATGGGCTACAAAGCCTAAATGTAAAACCATGCCCCTGGTACAGGAAGCAAACAGGCACAAGGTGCCAGTTAGTACACAAATACTACAGACCACACTTAGGTCAGTATAAACCAAAATAACTATTTCATTTGAGCACAAAAATGCCAGCAGAAAAATGAGAGTTGAGGAAGGCCTTCACTTTTAATCTTTCCTGAGTGGGACAGAAATGTAGCAGCCTTGAAGGGCAGAAGTTAGGTCACCTGCCAAGTCCAGCACTCAACATCCACAGACAGCAACTGAGCAAAGCAGGACAGGACCAAGAGGGTTGGAGGAGAAATGAGACCTCCCACTCGGGCAGGTACCTTTACAGATGACAGCATTCTGACCAGATCAACTCTGGTAACCAAGCTGAAGCACAAAACAGTAAAGACTTATCTGATGGAGTCAACAGTAAGAGAGATGTGGTCTTTCAAATGATCTTTCAAAGCTGACAAAAAGTGTACCCATCTAAGCTTCCTTTAAAATAAACCTCTGAAATTACAGCTGAAATTACAGATACAGATTACCTGGTATCTTCACACATGCAAAGGTTAAGCACACTATAATCTGCACAAAGCAGAGACATCTTTTCTGCTGAAGATCTGAAACAAACAACTGTGTTAGGGGAATGTCACTGGCTGAGCACCTGGACTCAAGAAGAACTGAAGTGATAAACAAGGTTCTGACAGCTGCAGCCTTTTCTGCAGGTGCAACAGGCATTCACTTCATGGCAGCTTGGCTCAGTTCAACAGCCAGGTCAGAACTCAGAAACAGGTTTGGTATTATTTGATCAGCTTGTGCTCCAGTGAGAAAAAAAGGAAAAGTCCCCCCAACCTAGTTCCAAAGTTTAAAACTGTATATTTAACAGGACTATAAAGTTAAATCTCAAGAACACATGGAATTTTGCAGCCAGCTATGTTAGTAAAGTGGGAGTATCACACTTTATACAGAAAAACCTGCCACAGCCATGAACACACCTGAAAAGAGTTTTTCTGAACACAGCTTCCTCATAATCCTGTTTAAGGATCCATTTCTATGCAGCGCAAGATTTATTATGTGCATCAAGTCTGACAGGGGAGAAAATATGAGAACCAAGATTTCAAAAAGAGAAAATTGCACCTATAGAGACATCAAGAAATACTTACAAATACAATCCAAGAAAAATACTTTAAAGAAAAGTTCTTCCAAAAAGTGGAGCTTATCCTTTGACACATAGCTTGCAATGAAAGAGCAATTTCATCTCAAGAATGGACAGCTTCCAAGAACTCTACAGATGACTTCAGTCACTCTGCAACACCTGGAATTATTTGCAAGGTACTAGATTCAGGCTGTTACGTGATACATTTAAATACAGACAGAAACAGGACATGGTTGGGGCTTTCTTAAAACAAACGAGGGTTTGGACATCAGTTTGAGGTTAGGCCTGTCTTCATTCTATGTATGTATTAAGAAAAAGGTCAAAATTCACACAATGAGTCTTTAATTGTCCCACATTTAAGCAGAACCTCTGGGAAGCTTTAGTGAGCACTGCAGGTGTGCAGCACCCACCTGGCTCACTGGGACAGGGAGGAGCCTGTGAGCCCACACACCACATGGTACAGCCTCGTGCTGCTGGGGGTGAGCAAAGGCATCCTTGGGGGACAGTCACAGCCAGAGAGCAGCTGCCAGCGTGTGTGCGAGCACCCGGAGCAGCAGCCCAGCCCAGCCCCACTGCTGCGCTGCCGGCACAGGAGCCCTGCTCTATGGAGAACAGCAGCAAGGACTGCAAGACAGCCTCAAAACCCTGCACAACTCTGACAAGTTTGAAAACTGCTCTGCAAGTAATAATAGGATACAAGCCAGTTCTGAGAGGCACACTCAGGCAGGATTAAATGAACAAACAGGAAGGCAAGTTCTTCAGAAGAAGGCTGTGAGCTAGGTGAGATCGACAGGCTGACCTTGAAAGGAGTGCTAAGCTGGTGTAAAAAAATCCAGTGTATGGGGATGCATAAACAGGAATACCAGCTCCAGGGCACATGGAGCCATTTTCCACTCAGCACAGAAAGTCTCAGCTGCAGTACAAACTTGGGTTTTGAGCGCCACACTTGAAGCCCAATGTGAACCAACTTGAGCTGAAAAATCATGATGTCCCAGGAAGGTCTGAATGCATTCATTTTATCAAGGACAAAAGTATCACGAGGGCAGAGGGCAAGACAGAAGGAAACAGGAACATTGCAAATAACAGTTCAAATATTTTTAAAGATTACTTACTACAGGGGAAGGAATAGCTGTCCATTAGGTCCAGGGAATTAGGCAATAAGCTTGACCTGCAGTAAGGAAGATGTCTGGTTTCATATTCAGAACAAGTTTTAATACTGA
Source organism: Ammospiza caudacuta (assembly GCF_027887145.1). Lineage (NCBI taxonomy): Eukaryota > Metazoa > Chordata > Aves > Passeriformes > Passerellidae > Ammospiza > Ammospiza caudacuta. Next base: position 78,335,655 of record NC_080596.1, read on the forward strand.
GGACAGCAAAGCACTGGACTTCAGAGAAAGAAGAGCTGCTCAGGCTTCTGTTACCAATCACTTTAGATGTGCAATACCAGTGTGGGGCAGGAGACTCACTACCAGCCTACACCATTCACAGCCCTACTTCATTTTTTAACGACAAGCTCAGTTTCAAGCCCCTATAATGTTTTTGCTTATGCTCCCACCATGTTTTTGAGTTTCAATGAACTAAAAGTTACTTTTCTGATTTTTCAAAATAAAACTTCAGGATCTGCACAATCAGGTTATTGTATTATTACCAAAGAAAGTGTGGGGCAGGTGTGACTTTCTCCACACAGAAATCAACCGCATCATGTGGCAGCATGCAAGTTTCAGCAATATTGCAGTATCCTGCTGCACCTTTCTTGTGACCAAGAGAAGCCAGAAGCCCATTTCTTCAGAAAGGCAGGCGTGTTTTGCCTTCTGACAGCTCAGCAGGGTGATGTAATGGCTCTCACTGATGTGGTGGCAAGGCACTGTCACACAAACGTGTGAGCACCTTTTACTGCACTGCCTCAGGCTGGCTTAGGACTTCCTGAGCATGGAAAACGCTGCCCATAGCAGCCAAATACTCCAAAACAAAAATTAAGATATGCAGCATTTTACAGATGGGGAGTTGGAGCAAAGAGCATTAGTTACAGCCAGAGGTCACATTTAAACTGCAAAATCCAAAGTCACTAAAGCACAGAGGAATTAACTCTTAAGACTTGAGAATAAATAGGCCACCTAAAAAGCATAAAACAAAGCAAAACACTATCCTTTTTCATCCTCTGTAATAGTTCCAGGTACTTTCCTGCTTTATTAAAAGACATTCTTCTGACTCGTGAAGCATGAAAGCAGAAGAGCAGCAGTCCACCTTACCCTCCCACAGTTCAGTTTCTTACCCAAATATTGAAGCAGAAAAGTCTGGTCAGGATGGAGTGCTAATGGCAGAGAAGGATGAAGTCAGCAGGCACATATGCAGCCAAGTTCAAGCAGACTGCTGTGCATCCTGAGAGGGGAACAGGCCAAGCACCAGGCTGGCACTGGAACATGCCGGCTCACATCCCAGGGCCAGCACCACCTCCAATCCAGCAACACCCCTGCTGCTGTCTCTGCACCTTTGGGAGCCTCTGACAACGGGCAGCAGCACTTCAGCTAGCCTCCAAGTTACCCACAGTCTCAAATTCATCACGGTTCAACTCTGTTCTTTCATTTCATGTTTCATTTTAAGAAATGAAACATGAAGTGCTGGGTACTTGTTCCTTGCCCCCTTCCCACTACAAGAAATACATGATGTACTTTAGTCAATTCATGTGAGTAGTTCTTGAATGCTGTTTTCATTGCCCCTCTCATTCACTAAACACTGCATCAGATGCCACTCTACCACTAGCAGTCTGGAGGCAGGCTCACACACCAGTACCCTCCATTCTAACTGATAGCAAGGAATCACTCGCCACTCCTATCACACTGGGAGAGTTAGGCAAAGAGGCTCCCTGTTTTTTTCTTTAAACCAGGATTGCAATTTTAACTGTCAGTTCATTAAAAACATTGTACAAACATACAAACAGGTCTCAGGTATCTAATGGAGACCGGCACTTAAAAAAATCCATAAATCACACCCTCAAACAATCCACAGAGCAGAAGTTTGCTGTTATAAAAACATAACATGGTACAAAAACCACCTGGAACCTCAATGGTCATTTACATATTGATTAAGAAATGCTGAGCTGCAGAAGGCAGAACCCCAGTTCCAGACCCATCATCCTGCCCCAGCTGTGTTCCCACAACTCTGTTTCATAACCTGCATAACACCTGAGGCTCCAAACTTTAACCTCTTCCATATTCTGTGTACTACTTTTGGCAAGTGGCAGCTGATAATGCCACAGGGTTTAACACACAGCTTTTGTCACTTTTCCCCTTCCTTAAACACAATAAACTTTCACCCCTCTAAAACCAAAGGAGGTCAAATCAACAGAAACCTTGAAGGAAGACAGAGAAGTGCATTTTTCAATGGGGAGTTAAAGGAAAAAGAATCTTTAAAAGAAGAATTTTCATTCTGAACAAACTTTTGAGGGCAGAATAAAGAACAAAAACATCATAGGGTATCTAGTAGCAAGTGCATGAGATGGATGAATACCAAGACAAAATGTAAAGCCACAATTAAGAAGGTGAAACATGACACATGTGCACAGCACTGAAGGAATGATTTAGAGCCACTGACATCAACACAAGCTGTGCAGAGCAAAAATTAAACACTGCAATAATAATCTGAAGTGCCCAATTAGGTTAAAAAACACATTTACCCTACAAATTAAAAAACCTCCCAAACCCCTCGAAGGCATTAATGCTGTTCACAATGTTATTTGAGATGCAAATTAGGGACCTAAAGTTAATATAACACCAACAGAAGTTTCTACTATTCCTATTAATGGCTAAAGGAGAGGTGACAGTACAAGAAAAGCCACAGCCCTTTTACATGAAGTCTTATTAGGACAGCACACATTTTTCTTAATTTTCAATACCTTCACTTTAATGCAGAACTGGGCAAGTTAAAAATGTGATCTTTCATAACTCAAGAAAACTGGAGTGAATTAAATAAACACCAAGTTGGTTGACAAGGGTGGCTGGATGAAGGGAGTATTAAGGAGAAACAGGCATTCCTTTAAAAAAACTGAATTCAGATCCTGTTTTCCAGCACCACAGACCTCAGGCTAAAGCACAAAAGTAAAGGTACAGACAGTGATGCTGCAGCTGTTTCTTCAACTATTTCCTGTACCAGCTGGGTGCTCCAATTCTGAAGCTCAGCAAATGCAGGAACAGCTTTCCTGCAGCTCAAATACAATGATGTGTAGGTCTTGGTACACTGAGTCAGTTTTGCTAATGACACTTGCAATGAAAGCTCCAGGCCAAACAAAAAGCTGCAGTTTGATTTCACAGCCTTGGCTCTGTGTGCACCGACAGACCCACACGCTGAAGGGCAGCTGCCATCACTGGCACTGGGTGTCCCAAGCTCTGGGGACATCCCTGACAACTCTGCCAGAGCTTTCCTACACTTTAATTCTCACAGGAACCCAAAACAATGTTGGCATACCAGGCTCAGAGCAATGATGTGAACACCAGCCCTTGATTTTACTGTTAACACCCAACTTGCAAAGCATAGCTGCATTTTACCAGAATACACTCAAGTTCAAACAGAAGAAATCCAATTATATTAATTTTGTTTTCTAACTCAGTAAATATCCTAATTGAAACACTCCCTATTACCTTAAAGCATAATATTCAACTGCTTGCTTTAAAAAGTGCTGTCAGTAAACTGAGAGCCATAACCCAGATAATGTATTTAGTAACAACCCTGCCTACTTCCTCCCCTCAACCTAAAAATTAGCAGCAACACGGCCTTCAGAAGTTATTTACACCCACTGCAAAGCATTAGCAGTTGGCTGAGCAGCTTCTTGCCAGCTTGCTATAATGATATTATTCCCCAAAATGACCAAAAAAGACAAGACAGCACCAAATGTAGAAAGGGCTATGTTAAGAGTTGACAGTTACCTTGATTTCAGGTTTCTCTACACTTAACAGTACCAAAATATCCAGCTGGATCATCAGAAGAAAACTGTAGAGCAGCCTAGAAAGGAGTTTAAAAATATGCCACACCCCTCCCTTTCTTTTTTACAGGCCTTCTCTTGAGTGAGAAGAAAGGCCTTAAAGAAAACCATTTTCTGGAAATATGACTGCCTCGACTCCCCTAACAGTGTTTATAATTAAGAGAAATCAAAGTGAAGGTGGTGGTTTTCTTTAAGACTCCTCACAGGATTGCAGCTCTTCAGCGCTAAGATCTCTTTAAGGACACAAACTCTGTAACAACCAAAAGCAGATTGTCCATGTAAAGGGCTCCCTCACAGGTGTGCAGAGTCAGGAGATGAAACTATCAGACACTGGACCTGCATTTCTATGGATTTCATGAATTCTGCTCATGAACAGGGCTTCCCTGTGCTGACGAACCCCTCCTTCAGGAGTGCTCAAAAGCCCTCCACACATTTTTGGGAGTAGTTTCACCCCCCATAAGGTTATGTTACAATATCTAAAGTAAAAGTTGGAGATAATCCCACAATGGACAGAAATCTCTCACAGTTAAAAACAGAGTACCTGCAACATCTGGTAACTACCAGCTCTCAAGAATGTAGTGATAAAAAAGTCCAAGAAGTTTATTTAACAAAAATAAAAATTACAGTTTAAAGCAAGCAAAGTTTTGTCTGAAAAGAAAGCACAGAACTTATAAACTTGCAGAGGAGAGAGAAGCTCCCTGTTGCCAAAATACAAAACTCCTGTTTATATTTTGACTATCAACATACACAAAAAGAAATGTAAATCATAACATAAATACTAATATTTTCCACTAAAGGCTTAAGGAGACTTCTCACTAGTTTTTAAGACAACTCAAAGCAGGACCGCAGAGGACAAATTTTTAGAACAAAACTCAAAGCCAGCATCAAAAAAGTGGAGGAGCAAGGAAAGAATTGTGTTTGGAAAGGTTTAAGTACACCATGATTCCAAAGGGAATAATCTATCAAACCACAGGAGGTGACTAGAACTGCCATCATCACTGCTAACACAAAGGAATGTAGATTGGGGGGAGGCTACAGAGGAAGGGGGAGAAAGCATAGAGAAGGGAAAAGAAGGAACTAAAAAAAGGGAGCCACAGTAATGGCTACCAGACTCTCAAGGAATTCCTAAAGGAAAGAATAAATCCTTCAAGGTTTTGTTTTAAATAAAGCAATCCACGCAATAAATTGCAGTCTTCTCAGCACAGTCAGACTTTCAGTCTATCTGCCCACCATATTTTCATAAATATACTTTTACACCTCTACTAAACTTCCAAAGCTTAACACAATGGTTGCAAATATAAATATTTCTTCTTTCAGCCTCCTCATTCTTCTGAATCATAGTACCCTGCAGAAAAATGGCTTTTTGAAAGGAAGTAGGGAAGTTCAACCAGCCTGAACTTAAAATAACCCTTTACAATCATTTAACCAACTTTAATTCCCCAGTCAGAGAGACAATAACCATGGGTTAGGCACTGGCAGGTAAAGGCCACTAGAGGCCTGCCAGATTACCACAGCAACATCCCAAAAAGGCATCATATCATTAGGGGGCTGATCTTGCAGATCACTGTTTGGAGTTTGTGTCCAACAGGGAGCATTTACTTCCATAGGGTGAAGAGTAGCACCATGCTACTGATGCAAAAAAATAGGGCTCATTAAAAATAGCAGACATGTTCATATGAACAGCATTGCAAGGAAATTCGAAGTGAGTGAGTAGTGAACGCATTTTCTAGTTCAGAGTTACACCCGTTTATGTAGAGCTACTTAAAATGTATGGTTTTTTTTGTCTGAGAGCAATTCTTCCAGACATTTTTGGAAGCTCAGTAACTGTACGGATACAAGCTCTTTGGGCTTGAACAAGTACACTGCACCTCCAATAAAACCAGACCAAGTAACATGCTTCACCAGGAAAGTTTTTGCTATTCAGCAAGCATTGTGCTCCACATTTCATAAGCCCCACTAGAAGCAAGCAGACCATTCACAATTAAAACACACCCAGAACCATTTCAGCTTGCCACAAGAGATACAAACTTACTGGCTCTTGCCAAAAATGGCAAATTTTTCTGACAAAAATATTTGCTATCAGTCAGGGAGGCAATGCAACAGCATTGGCTCTGATAACTGTTCTCAGGAGCTAATTTTAAGGTAGGCACAGCAAACCAGAAAACGGATTTGACCAGCTGGCTCAACCCATTCCCAGGCAGAGGACTTGGTGAAAGCCAGGGACAGAATCACCCAGTCCCTCTCAATCCTGCAACCCCAAAGCTGGGGTGCTGCTCCAAATCTTCTGAATGCTGGCATGGGAATGTCTTTCCCTAAAGGGGAAAAGGCCTGAACTTGTCCATCCCACCCCAGGAGTTCAGATCCCTGAACACCAATCCTGAGAAGCCGCCACAGCGGGTGCCTGCTCTATTTCATAGGACCTAAAGCGACCTCCTGAAACAGCACCCAAACTTCAACCACACATTTCTATCCAGCCTTCCAGCAGGCCAGAAGACATTTAATAAGCCAAATAACCACAACAAAGCCATGTTACTGCCCTTAGAAAAGCTAGGATAACACAAAGAGCCCATTCACTCTCCCATTGAGCCCAACTGGTCCTTAAAACTTCGGGGCCATAAACTAGAAATCAACTTTCCCATTGCTGTGGGGAGGGGAAGGAAGAAAATAGCCACCGTTTCCACCCTGGAATCATTATGGAAGGCAGCTATTGTGGAAAAACAGGCACCTCCACAGAGGTAACTCTATCCTTGAGCACACAGGGGGGAATCGCCTCAAAATCGCCGGGGTACGTGCCTGCAGACATGCGTTTCCAGGGCAGCGGCACAAAGGAATGTCCGAGCCGGCTGCGGCCAGGCACCGTCCCTTCCCTTCCCCGCACGGCCGGGCCGGGCCAGGCCCGGGAGGCACGGCAGGGCCGCGCAGCCGGCCCGGAAGGCGCTCAGCAGGGCCGGCAACGCCGAGAACTTCACCGGGGGCTCCGGGCTCGCTGCTCCCGGCGGGGCGGCCGCTCCAGCTCCCGGCGGGCCAACACGGCCCCGGCGGTGCGGGGGGGAGCGCGGCCCGGGCCGAGCGCGGACAATGACAGCACAGCGCACGATCCGATGCGCGCACCGCTCTACCTGTGTGCCGAGGTAAGCGGAGCGATGAGTAGCCCGCAGCCCTGCGGCAGCGGGAGGTGCCGCTGCGGGAAGCGCAGCCTCGGGGTGACACCCCCGCCCCGCAGGGTCCCCCGGGCCGCGCTCGCCGCCCCGCCCGCCCGGAGCTGCGCGGTGCGCTCGGCCTCCCGGGCTCCGCCAAGGGCTGCGAGGATGGCCGGGCCGCCTCCCCTGTGCCCCGCACTGCCTGCGGGCCGACAGCGGGGCTGCTGCCTGTGCGGCTGCTGCCTGCAGGGCTGTTATTACCTGCCCGGCTGCTGCCTACACGGCTGTTACCTGCTACCCGCACGACTGCTGTTACCTGCCGGCCGCGCTCGCTGCCCCCCCCGCCCCGCTGTCCGCCCACCACGGCAGCCGCCGGTACCTGAGCGGCCGCGCCGCCTCCCCCGTGCGTATGGACCGGGCTGCTCAATGGCAACCGAACAAAACACCGCCGGCCACGCCCCCTCCACCGCCCGCCCGCGCCCATTGGCCGCACCGCCCGGCCGGTGAACCTTGACCCGCTCTGCCATTGGTCGGCGGGGCTGTCTGGCCCCGCCCACAAAGGGGCGGGGGGCGGGCGCTGCCCCGGTCGCGGCAGGGACGCGCAGCTGTGGTGCCGGGTGGAGTGGGGGATGCGCACTGGACTACAGCCCCCAGGAGGCCTTGCGGCGCCGCGCCGCTGTCATTGGCCGGGCAGCGCGCGTGCGGAAGGGCGAGGGGCGCACGGAGGGGAAGACGCGCTTCGCGCGCGGGGGTGATGATGTCATAGCGTGCCCGGATAGAGCCGCAAGGGGGATGCGCACCCCCCTCCTCCTCCTTTTCCTTTTCCTCATCTTCCTTCTCTTCTTCCTCCTTTTCCTCCTCCTATTTCTCTTCCTCTTCCTCCTCTTCCGATTGCTCTTCCCCCTCCTTGTGGCTCTTGGCATCCTTTCTGCCCGTGCTCACTTATCTCTGGCCCAGCTGTGGGCTCTGGTGCATGGGAAGTTGTAGCTTCTCTGCTTCCACCGATCCTTGTCCGTATCCTTGGCAGGGATTTGGCTCCATCCTTGTTATCACTTTTTTGTTCGCAGAATTCCCCATTGAAAACAACTCACCCCCTGAAGCATTTCATTGCTAAATCCTATCCAAATTTAGATTGATTTTTTTTTTTTTTTTTTTAATAATAGTGAAGTCGTGACGTTGTGTTTGCCTGTCACAAGCAGGCCGAGGTGCGGCGGGAGCCCCGGTGCCCCCGACCCAAGCTGCTCCCGCTGTCGCTGCGGCCGCGCCTGAGGCCGGCGCTGCCGGCGCTGTGTCCGTGTGCCTACACTGCCCTCTGCTTGCCCGCTCCCTGCTCTCGCCCTCACCGCCGGGAATTCTGCCCCAGAGCGGGGGCTGAACGCCGCCCCAGAGAGAGCGGGGAACAGAACGCTGCCCCAGAGAGAGCGGGGGGCTGAACGCTGCTCCAGAGCGAGGACAGATCGCTGCCCCAGACAGAGCGGGGGGCAGAACGCCACCCCAGACAGAGCGGGGGGCTGAAGGCCGCCCCACAGAGAACGGGGGCCTGATCGCCGCCCCAGAGCCCGGACAGAACGCTGCCTCACACCTGCCGCCCGCCCCACAGAGCCGCTCCGATGGGAGCTTCTCCGTGAGTCAGGCGGAGCGAGGAAGTGGGATGTGTTTGGACAACACTTGCGCCGTGCGCTTGTCGGGGCAGAGGCTGCTTTATGTGGGTGCATAATCCTTAACGTCATGAGAAACCAAACCCTGATTTAGTGCTGCCCACAGGCCCGACATTACCGCGGTGCAGGTATTTCTTACCCACGGTAACTGCTATCTAGCTCTTCTTGTGCCTGTGACAACCATCTGTTATTTCAGCCTTCTGCAACCTGTTTTCCTGAGTTTGCACATGGAGTTGTGTTTCTCTCACCTTTCCTTCGACCCACGAGTTTTTCAGCTGAATTTACCTTATTTCCCTGAGGGATTTTGGTGAATTACAGGACAATGCTGCAAGAGATATCCAAGTTAATGTCGCAATGAAGAATTCAAACCAAAACTGTCTTTCTGGGAAATGCTTACTTTGGCTAGCTTGCTTTCAAACCTTGGAACCTTAAGAGACCAATAAATTAAACCCAATTTTATTTTAAACGACATTACCAGGTTTTACTGCTGGTCCTCATCACTCTCCTTCCATCTTTTACACTCTGTACAACCCCACAGTACTTTTTTCACACCGTTTTCCAAGATTCTTTCCCCTGATTATACAATGAATATATAAATCAGTGTTCTAGTTCTCTGTAAGATCAACACATACCTCTCTTCAGAAAGATCTTGCAAGTGATTACAGGTACACAGAAGAAAGCACACAGCATTCTCCCATTGCTCAGTCCTGGCTCTTGAAATGCTTTGTGATTGTGCTCATTTTGCTCCTGGCCCAATTGTGGATTCTGGTGCATGGGAAATTGTAGCTCATCTGCTTCCATGATCCTGTTCGTATCCTTGGCAGGCATTTGGCTCCATCCTGTAATCAGTTTTGTTTTCAGAATTCCCCGTTGAAAACAAGTTATCCCTGAAGCATTTAGTTGCTAAATCCATATCCAAATTTAGAATTAACATTTTTTTTTGAGTTTGTTTTTAAATGAAGTCATGATCTGATTTGTCTTTCACAACCATTATAAGTATTCCACTGGAACAGAGCAGCTCAGGTGTGAGATTTTGACGTAACCCTGGTTTTCCTTTTCCTATGACTTTAACCATTTCCACAGTCTGCAAACATTTGTGTTTCCATGATACTTTCCTCCAGACTCCTATTCTGTTTCTGTTTCAAAACCAGAGTGAACTCTGTGTATCTGAAATTGAAGTTTCTTGATTGCAACTGTTGAGTCACAGCCGTGGCTGCAGCATGGGGGAGGCAGGTGAAAGGGGCACAGCTGCACTTCCCCAGCAGCCAGGGCTGCTGCTCTCAGCTTCCACAGGCTGGATATTCCCATCTAGGGCAAAACTTTGCAGGAATTAAACTGTCTTATGCATTAGATCAATCCCCGAACTTCTTTCTGTAATGCTCCACTGTGATTTCTCCCCTGATTTATCACTTTCCATTCTCCTCTCCAACTTTATCTGCTTCTTTCCCAATGTGACAATGGCTCTGTACTGGCTTCTATTGGGATGGAACTGCTTTTACCTCTCTGTAGTCCAAAACCACGTGGGAAGATGAGCCTTTAACAAGAGATGTTACAGAAGTGGTACCTCCTATGATCCCAAAACTTATCAGATGGGGAAGCCAGGTACAATGGTCAACAAAAACTACAGGATGGGGTGGGAGAGAGGAGTGAGTGATCATGTCTGAGACAGGGCAGGTGGTAGCTCTAATCAATGTCACTCAGTATTCCACCAGAGCCTTCTTTCATTTTATACCCAAGAGTAAAGCCCTGGCAGGGATCCAGTTTATAATTCAGATCTTGGTAAACACAGACCTAAATTTCCCTCATGACAAGGTTTGATAGTAATTGTCTAGCACTTGAAATATCTAATTACAAACATGCTACCACATGGTAAAGTGGTCCGTGTCTGTTCGCTCAACTGTGTGTCTTCAGCAAGGGCCATCTGTTTCCAGCAAAACAGGAGACACGAATGTAGGCAGGTTTCTAAATTAAAAATTGAAAAAAATAGGGGGAAGAAAACAAACTAAAGAGAGACACAAAGCTGTCTTTACAACAAAGCACAAGCTGAAATAGGTGCAATCAGAGTGAAGCTGGGGAGGCAGTTTTCACCTAGGGAACCAATGGGTGGCATGGCTTCTTTAAGATGTCCTTCTGAGCATTATTTTATTCACCTAAACTGCTGCATTAAGAATATGGAAGTCTTCACTACAGGATGAGTTTGGTCCATCTTGACCCCCATGTTCCATAAAGAATTAGCAGCTCCTCTAACCTCCTGTCTCCACATCCAGGTAATGGATCCAAGTATTCAAAAAGGGAATGTTTTCCTTTTCCCCTCCTTAGAGCATGGCACATAGACATGAGTGACACTTTGGCATTGCTTCTTGGGCAAAAACAACAGACAGACCTGAATGCTCTGTGTGTGTGTCACAAGGAAGCTGCTGCCTATCTAGGCAAATTACCACCTAAAATCAGCAAGGGAACCAGAGGAGACTGTGCAGCTCAGTTCTTTTTTTGTTATTATTTTCATACTGTTTGTAGACAAGGAGCCCAGCAGCTATTTGATGTAAGGTCATGAAGTGCAAAAATAGCTGCGACACTCTGTAACGTGTACAACTGCTCTTAAAGGCCAGATGAGCATTTCCAACACTGTTTCAAACTGAATGCAAAGTGTTTGCTGTGGACACTGATTAGGTCAACATTAGTATGCCAAAACTTAGTGTATTTACTGCATACAGTGTTCTTTCAACAGTGAATTACAAAAGCAAGACAAGCAGGTTGGCATAGCAAGTCTCAGGTAAATTTCCCCCAAATCATGCTATTTCTCTTCTTGCAGCAATCACTGGTTGGCCATTCATCTGCTTCTCCATAAAATATATATAGTGGCAAAGGGGCCTTCACATTTATGAAGGCTTGTCAGAAAGAGTCCATATCCAATAAAATCCTTCACTGATCCTGTTTCCCTCAGGGTCACTTTGCACTCCCCTGAGGAGCCAGAGGGCAATGTGGATTCCATCTCCCAGCCCAGGCAGTCCCCACACAGAGCGTGGGGAAAGACATTGGATGATTCTGGGGTCTGACACAGAGCAGGTACAGGAAACACTGCCTGGCTGTTGAGCTCACTGTGATGTTCTTCCTGTTTTGAGGGGATGTTTGAGCATGGCTGAGCCCCATCAAAGCTGCTTTTCACACTTCTCCATTCTCTGTTGAGTGGTTTCACAGATTCTGGGCACAAGAGGAAGTTCTGCCACTACTTGTATGTATCAGTTGGTGGGTTTAATGCAGACCTTGCTCAGACTGCTCAAACAGATGAAGTTCTTGTATAAGGTACTTTTCCTTAATTATGTTCACAAACTTGCTATAAATCAGATAAAGCAATAAGAATGCTGAATAAATAAACTGGAACTGAGAAGCAGAGCAGTGTTCAGCATCAAAATCTGAAACAAGCAGAGGGGTGACATCCAGGGACATTAGAGTTAGGCGTCTCTCACATACCACTGTGAGCTGGCTAGATATTATGTTCCTTGGGAACTCTTAGAAGGATTTTGAAAATGTTGAGTTAATGATGATCAGATCAGTTTTTATTAGATTTCATGGACGGGTGACTCCACCCCGTGCCCCCTGCACACTTTTCCTACACCCAGCCTTTCACCTCCATTACCTGTTATTCCAGCTACACACTTGCCTGTTTCTTAAATTGAGCCAACTGGCCAGGATATACTTCCTTTTTCAGGGTATGAATTAGCCACCAGCTTTCCAAAAGGGCCAAGCAGGCTCCATGTGCTGAGCCAATACACCATTGCTCAGTTTTCACTGCAGTCCCTGAGGAGCAGCCCCACTCCTGAGAACTCTGAACCACTACGAGTTCAGCCAAAGCCTCTTCTGCCTCCTCAGGTTTCTAGTCCTTCCTACAAACATTTCCAAATGCCTTGTTCTTTGCTGTGTACAGCACTTTCCCACACTTGTCTGCTTTTCCAAATGGCTTGTTCATCTCTTGACTGAACTTTATCTCAGCCCAGAACTTTTCCCTAGTTTGTGTTTCCTTGGAAAAAACAGGTGCAGCACAGGTAGATCAGGTACCTGCATCTTGCTGCTGGAGTTCTCAGATTTGCAGTTTTTCCTCTAGGACAGGGCTTGCAGAGGTCCTGCAAACTCCTCCAGTGATTTCCAATACAAGGCATAGGGAAGGCATAGAACTAACAAAGAAATTTGGTTAATCAGCCCTGTTACTTAAAGCCCACTCTGCACAAGATATCACATTAGTTATGGTTCACCATCCTTAATATAGAATTAGTGTATGAGCCATTTCATCTGCTTCTCGTTTTAATGAACTGAGGTTGGGGTTTTTTTGTTTGGTTTGGGCTGGTTTTGGTTGGTTTTGTTTCATTTTGGGTTTTTAGGGTTTTTGTTGGTTTTTTTTGGTTTTTGTGGGTTTTTTTCTGTTTTGTTGTTGTTGTTGTTGGGCAGTTTGTTTGTTTTGTTTCATTTTGTTTTTTGTTTCAAGGAGATGGTAGTTAGCACTGTTCTGATAGTTTTTTGCTTTTACTTACCCAGGAAGCTGACAGAGCAATTAGCAAATTAATTTTCCTGTGGAAACACACTGGATAAATATTTGGTTAATGTTAGAATTGTTTATACCTGCATGGGTATTACTTTGTTTTATTCTGCCTCAGCTTTGGTTGTGAAGTGGTAGAAGATGTGCAGTGTCACAGTGTCACAGTGTCAGGCCTTAATATCTTTTACCATTTCTCAGAAACAAAGATCTTTCAAACGTGCAACTTCACTGGAGACCAAAGTGATTGCAAGCCAATAATATCTGTGTGTCATTTCATCTCATTCCTAAACTGTCTGTGCTTAGATAAAGCAGGGACTATTTTAATCCTCAAATCAAGACAGGAGTATAGGGATGAATTTTCCTTGTGTTTCAGCCAAGCAGAGTGAAATGTACCCAAGATTTTAACCATGAATTCTTCACATAGATTTGTGCATACTCATCATGGGGGATATTCAAGTATTGAAGGGTTTTCTCTTACATCTTATATTTCTGGATAATTTCCCATGCAGACAGCAGTTCAAACACCACATTTCTACTCATCTCTACTCATTTCTACTCATGCTCCCAGACCTGCCTGCTCTGCTCCAGCTGAAATCCCAGCCTGTGAGAAATCCTGTCCCTGACACATGGGAGATTGATCCCACTGTGTCTCAAACAGAACTTTCCATTTTCTCTCACTTTTCCCCTCAACCAACACAATCTCATTGCCCCCAGACCCACTCCCTGCTGCTGCAGTGGCTGTCTGGCCATGTCCTTCAGCCACATGAGCCTCCTCCTCCTCCTGACTCTGGTGGCTCTGTTTTTATGCTCTGTTTTAGTTTTACCAACCACAAGCTCCCCATCTTTTCATTCAAAGCCCTCCACAGCCTGTTTCACTATGTTTCACTAAAGCAAAGGCTGTTCTGCCTCTCGAGCCCCCAGACACTGAAGTGCACCAGGGTGACCTCTGCTTACCTCAGGCCTTTCCATTTAACAAAGGTACTCATATATTAAGCCCAAAGGTTTCAATTAAACTAAAGCATTTTCCTTCTCAGGAGAGTAACCTGTGTTTCACAAGCAGAAAACAAGAGTGATCACCATGACCTGAGGCTTTTTTATGATGACCTGAGTGATTCAGGAGGTCAGCCAGTCAGCTGGCTGTAGAGGAAAGGGATAAAAAAAGACAAATGAATCTTCACGTCCCTCCTTCCCTGACTGGGAGGGAAATGTCTTCCTGACCCCCAATCAACCCTGTGCAAGGGAGCAAGAGACATCCATCAGTCCTGCAGCAAGAGGGGTTTCCTCCTCCCCTCCAAGCACCCACATAAACTGTTCTGTGTTTCGAACTATGGGACATCTAGGATGTTCCTGAAGAAGGGAGGAGATAATACTGCTAGTAAACTAGTACATTTTAAAATCTGTTTTAGTGAAACTTGGTGTCTTTTGAATGTGTTTCAAGGCTGACTGACTAAGATGCAAGTCCTGGCTGAAACTTTTTCTGCACTTGGGGTAGGAGAAAGCCTCGCACATTTAGAGTTTTCTTTTCAGTGTTCTCTGTTGTCTGAGACCACAGGAGCTGATTAAAAGGCCTTGTCTTCAGCGGAAACATTTGTGAGGTGTTTTCTGTTCAGTTGAGTATTTCCATGAATTTTGTGCAATCTCCAGAAGGTCTCTAAACCTCTACCAAATTCAGTTGAAGTTGCCCAACTGGTTTTAAATCTGTTACATCGTGTACAGATGTGTACAGACAGGCAGAGATGACACGCAACAGTGCCTGTGTGTTATCACAGAGGCACAGGGTGGCTTGGCTAGGAAGGGACCCCTACAGGCCATCTAGTTCAACCCCCCTGCAATGATCAGGGATGTCTTCAGCTTGCTCAGATTGCTCAGAGCTCCAGCCCACCTGGCCTTGAATGTGTCCAGGGATGGGGCATCCCCCTCTGGGTAACCTGTGCTCCAGCAGCCTCATCATAAAAAATTCTTATTTATATCTAGTATAAATCTACTTGTGGAAACCCACAGCACCAGGAATATTTCTCTGTCTGCTCTGGGATGTCCTGACCCCCAGGAGAGCACTGACTCTGACCCTCATCCATGGAGAAAGTTTCCCAGACTTCAAGATAGACTGGAATCTACAAAAGTGTGAAATAGATTATAGAGAGTAGTGTAGGTGTATCGCTTGGTAAGAAATTTATGTTTTGGGATTTTTAGTATGTTGTGGATGGCAGCAAGATGGAGGGCACAGGGTCTCATTTCTTCATGCTTCTTCTTCTTCATGGGTTTGGGTGGCATTTTGTAATTGGGCAGAAAAGTCTGCATTGTGGGCTCTGTGGGATCAGTTATTGGGTTAAAAGGGAAATAATCCAGGTGTCAGTTCTTAACTGGATAGTTTAGTCTTAAAAGACCTTATAACAAGAGATTGTTGGCCATTTTGTGCCTTCTAATGAAAGGCTGCAGAACTCAACAGCAGTGAGACTGTTTTACTGATCAGAAATAATAAACACCTGAGTCTGAACATGAACTATTGTCTCAAGTGCCTTCAATCCAGACCCAGAGAAACCCACAACTGATACCCCCACATCTATTCTTTTTTCCTCCCTCATCTCTAATACTGTTGGTTAGAAGTAGAAGATTCAATTATAGTTGTTATCTGAATACTGAACAGGAGTTGTTACAAGCCCAGCAAAGGCTGCCCACAAAGACTTACTCTGAGAAGGAGGGAACTGAGCAGGAAGAGTGAGGCACAGGTACTGGGCTCAGAAAGCAGCACTGAAACCCTCCAGCTCCAAACCTGTTACCCACAGGGCGAGGCTCCATGGTTTCCTCTTGAAGCTAATGAAACATCCCATGGCTTCGTTTAAATCAAAGGCAAGCGCACTGCATTGCTGTGTAAGCAGCAAGAATTATTTTAAATCACCAGAAAATGTCTGATTTCAAACTCCAGTAGATCAACAGAGTGAGGACCACCAGAATTATAATAAAGATCAGCCGTGGTACCTCTGTCTTCTTTTTAAACTACAAAAAGGCACCTCTCAGCTTCTGTGTGCCTCTTGGCAAGGATTCTGCACTTATTCTGCGTTGGTGCACTGCCCAGCACAACAGGGACCTGCACCATCACAGGAGTTCCTAGGTACTTTGGGTAGGTAAATAATAATGGTAACCTGCAAACAAGAAATTGTTTTGAGGGTTCAGGGCAGTGGAGTGCTTTCTATGAAGCAAAAACTGTGGTTTGTCCTCTCAGAAAAATCACTTAAAATACTCTGCATGCAGATCTGTTGATCCCAAATGCAGGGAGGCACTGTAAGCAGCTAAAAGAATTCTGCTCTCCTCACCCCAAGAGCTATCATCAAATGTGTGTTTTGAGGAAGAAGAATCATCTTTGAGTGTATTTTTTCTGTTTCAGTTCTTTTTTAACGTTCTAAAGACAGTGGGTACTTATTTAAAATAAGCATCTCAAACTTTGTCATTAAAATAGCTGTTCTGATTTTTTTACATTTTTAAACTCATTATGTATGTCTGTATGCTGAGGCCTTCTGTGAAAAAAATTAAAGGCAAGCTTCATGAGAGCAATGTATTTTTTTCCTGGTTACCAACCTTGTGCAAATTAAAAGCACATTAGCCACTTTGAAAATAAATCCAACTGCAGTTCAACCTCTTTGCAGTTTTAGTTTGAAGATAGCAGTGACATTCCACTGACTAAGCCACTTGAGTGAATTTCCTGATTTTGCTTAGTTGCCTAATTTCCTGTTGGGCTCACATTTTGCCTAATTCAAGACAAAAAGACCCCTATAAATGGGATAAATGATTGAAATTGCAGAGCTGGACATAGCAATTTGATTGCAGTTCAGCATGTGCCTCTGAACAGAGGTAGAATTTCTGAGACATGCATATAAGTAACTTTAAAAATGCCTTTAATTCAGCATTTTCTCCCCTTATTGAATTACCCATTTCTGTATCTGAATATCTGTTATCAAAGGTCTTCTCCTTGTGTCCAGGGTTTAATGTGTGTCCATGACAAGTTTCCCCCTGTTATGACATCACTCTTGAGGCTCTAAAACAGGACAAAATGTAAAACAATAGGAAGTGCTGTGGTCTGGTCTTCATAAAAGCTCTCTAGCAGTAATTAGGAGTACATTTAAAGCAGATCTCCTTCTCTGCCTCATTTTTGCAGCCATAGGCTTTAACTTTTAAATGCTCAGGACTGTGAATGGGACTAAATAATGCCTTAGCCATAGCTTATAAATCATGGCTATGTAATACATAGAATTTACTTCTCTAACCTGATGGTTCCACACACCTTTCCTTTATGTATTTCCTACATGCTGTACAAAATTACTGGGCTATAAAAATATAAAGGAAAACTGTTGGCTTTTTTCCTTGTTTCCTTCCTCAGTGGGGAGCACTGCCAGTGTGTGTTTATGCATCAGTTTGATCAGGGGAAGACTTTGTGAATTTCAAAATGCACTTTGCACCTTTCCCTGAGCACCATCAGCCTGGGCTAAGGTGGATGGTTTCTGGGAAGGCTTTCCAGGCTGCTCTCCTGGGAACACATCTTCCCACAGCATAGTCCAGGAGCTCCCAGCTTGTCACCTGTGTGGGGCTGCAAGCTTCAGGGATTTCAACCCTTTATCGACTGAGACCAAACCGAAATAATTGCAGCACCCCATTACAAGGTCAGTTTATGTAATATCTGTATTCAGTATTCACGTACCTTTTAGGTCAAGAACTTGGTGGTGGATTGAGTGCCAAATTAAATAGAGTTGAACTGAACTCTTATATTTGTTAAACTAAAATATTAGCTTGGCTTTGGATCCTTGAGCCTGATGATTCTGAAAAAGATGGTTCTGCAATGTGAACCACACTTCCAGCAGCCTGATTTGCTCCAAAGGTGACAGACAAATCCTTCAGGAAATGAAAATGCTGTGTCTTCTTTGTGTCTTCTTTCCTGAAAATAATAGTAGTAGTAGTAGTAGTAGTAGTAATAATAATAATAATAATAATAATAATAATAATAATAATAATAGTTCTTGTATCTGTCTTCTTTATCAGATGGTCTGGTGCAGGGATCTTCTCACTATGTTAAACATCTGGTTAATGGCCTAGGACTTCATCACTGTTTACGGATATTTCCAACAGGAACTATCAAAGATCAAAGATCAAGTTAATGGAAGAAAGAACAGTGAAAGATGAGAGCCAGGACTCTTTTAGGAGGGACCAGATTCTGCCCTTGTAGAGCTTTGTCTGATAGGTGTTTTTCCATCTCTGATGACTGGAAGCCAGGTCCTGTGATCTTTATATTGACCAGCTTTGTGTTTTAAAACTACATCAATAAGACTGCATTTAATTTGGGCACATTTTTAATGCACTTTCACTTCTGAAAAATCCATTTTACCTAGCAAGAGGTATGCAATTCTGCTTCTAAAAATACTGTGCCTGGACATCCTTATGGCCACGAACCAAGGGTGCTGGTTTTTTTGTGGTTGTGGAATTGGTCTGAAGGTTGCATTACCTTCTGGGTTCTTGCAAATAGAAGAATGTAGGTTGAGACAGGGAAATAATTTCTCAAAAGAACCAACTACACATGGATCCAATAACCTCTTGAAACTTTACAAACTAGGTAGCTCTGAGAGTGGGCTCAGGTTTCCATTTATACAGGAGCAAATTTAACAATATATATATAACAAAACATGACCAAGATACTATGACTGATTTGGGTAGTTCTGTTTTTATGTCATTTTATTTTTAAGCTTGGTGGGAGCAGACATGGTTTAAATTAAACTCAACACTTCCACATAGTTGAAGAGGGATTTACAGAAGATGCAGACGTTTTTCATGCCAAAGGCTGTGCACGTACAGAACGAGAACCAAGGCTTACAGTAAATTTCTGAGCCCATGTTGCGTATGCAAGGAGCAGCAACGTGCCTCCTTAGCACAACAACTGCATGGGGGAAGGGGTTTTATAGGGGGTTATGCATTTTTTCAGCGCTGTTGTGAAATGCCTGGGATTTCTTTCCCCGCGTTTGTCCAGGCTGGCAGGAAGGTGTGCAGGCTGGGACAGCCAAGGGCCCGGCAGCATCCGAGGGCTCGCAGTGCAAGTCACGGCAGACAAAGCAGCACCTGCCGCGTCCCACCTGCTGTCTGCCTTCCCCCTCCAGCCCCGGCAAGCCCCGGCAGCGCCCCGGTAACACTCGGCCCGAGAGCTGCTCCTGCCCGGTTATCGATACAGGCACGACAGCGAATACCTGCAGGGAGCGAGGCCAGGCTTTCAGTTTGCCTAATTTATGGGCCAGGTCTCGCCTGGTACAATGGGAGTCCCGCTGTCGGTGCTTTCACCGGCTTTTACAGGATGTCATTTTAGGACGTGAAAGGAGGTTTGAAGAACACTTTGCAGTGATGGTGGCTGACCTACTGCATTTCTGGTTACAATTAACAGCACATTCTCACCCACTCTCTCTGATTCTGCTTGTTCACAGGCCCAGGGGCAACCGGAATATCTTTCTTTTGTCCCACACTCCTTCATCACCATGGCAACAAATGGGCAAATATTATAGTGGTTTTTTTTAATTTGCAGTAGACTGGTGAGTTTTGGAGACCACACACACAGACACACACTACGTGTAGCTCAAACTCGGGGATTAGCGCATTAAAACCATGGGTTTAACCAGTAACTCGGGCTGTGGTCTGGCTCCCGGCCAATGCCCACTGGAAAACGTCCTCACAAAGTCACACAGCACGGTGGTGACAACGCAAGAATGTGGGCCACGTCCAGGCTGGCCTGTGGTTGTTGTCACCAGCAATTACAGGGAGGCTGAGGTCTCCCCAGGACCACCCTGAGTCCACCCTAATTGTGCCAGTGGTGGAAACAAAGGGCAGCTCCTGTGCGGGGGTTTAAAGGCTGAATTTGCAGCCCCAAGGGGACACTGTAGCCCAGAGCCCGCGGGGACAACGCAGTCACTGATCACTGCGGCCTGGGAACCAAAGCCACCATCTGCTTTGGTAAGGGCTGTCCCCAAATGAAGGGGCAAAAGGGGTGACACCAGGAGTTCATCTCCCCTGGGAACTGAGGGAGGGGATTCAGCTCTGCCTCCGTGCCCACCCAAACCCCTGTGTCACCAGGATCCCCCCGGCAATGCTCCTCCATGCAGCAGTGAATTACAGCTGGGGCTAAAGGCACACGGGGAGTTCCAGTTTCTGGTTTGGAGTCTGGGAAGAGATCCTTGCCAGCTGCTGGAAGATGCCATGTCTTGGCATGGTCTTTGGGCTGATGGATCATCTGGCATCCGACCCGAGCGAGCTGGAATGCTCTCATCTGCAGCCTCTGGATGCAGGAGCCAGCCAGAAGCGCTGAGTCTTTCCCTAACCCGCGGTTCCTTAAGCACCCTGCAACATCTGTATCACTCGGATATTTCATGGGAAAGTTTCCTTTTTGTTGGTTACGTGTTGCTGCTTGCACATGTTTTTTTCCCCATGTATCTAGACCATCTATTCTTTTCAAGTGACAGATACTAAAAGTAGTAAGCTGTAAAAACATGTACCACCAGAGCTATAAAGAAAATCTCTTGGGAGATGGTAAAACAAACCCAGTCCCAAACACCCTCCCCTGGCCCACGTTGCCAAACCACGTCCTTTTCTACCGCCCTGCCAACAACTCAATTCTTCCACAATACCTACAGGGAGGGAGGCGATAGCAGATTAAAAAGCCAGGTTCCTCCCTCGCTGAGCTTTCCCAGCACGTATGTCCAGCCTGGGGAATTCGGGGGAAGGGCAGAGGAAAGGCTGGCTCTGCCCAGCCCAGGGCAAAGCGAGTTTTCAGCCGTATGAAACGCACGGAGTGCGATGTTGAAGGATTTGAGCGAGGCCAGCCCTTGACCTGCGGCAGACAATGGCCCCGGCGCCAATTTAACAATATATATATTGGGAGCGCCCATTGCGGCCTCAGCTGCGCTGCGCGGGCGCGGCTCACGCGGGCTCCCCGAGCGCCCCGGTGGTTCCGCGGTGCCGCCTGCTGGCTCGGGGCCGGCGGCAGGCGCTGTACCGACAGCGCTTTCACGGAGCCCCGCTTTTAACTTGGGCGCTATTTATATTAATGGGATCATTCAGCGCGCTTCGCTCATGTCCTGATTTAGAGTCCAAGGACGGCCCCGAGTTACAAATCCCGAGTGAGCACCGTAAGATATATTGGACACCAACTATACTGGCTTTTTGTGCTTCAGCTGGGTTGTGACTACGAAATATAATGAGGAGGTGATTGAAAAGGTCCTGAAACTCAAAATATTAACGTGCCTGTTTATACCACACTGTGCTGGTAGGTGACTGAAGCAAGAACCAGCGTCTGTGTGCCAGCACTGCAATGTGTCTTCACCAAAGTGGTAGGAGGGGGCACACACAGGGGCTGTTTTGTCTGCGAGGCACAGATCTTGCTCCAGCTAAGGGAATCCACAGCGATTCCTGAAAGGACACACAGATTAAGGAGGCTCCCATCCAGAAAAGGGCTCTCTACCATGGGCTCTCTACCATCTACTTTTGCAAAGCCTGGGAAAGTGCAAACACAGACCTGGAGTGGATGAAAAACTGAACAAACTGAAAAATCATGGCCCTTTTATCTGACAAAATTTGCACTTCCTGAACTCATCTGATTATGCCAGTCCTTGTTCTTCACTTCTCTGTCACAAGAATGAATTTCACCTCCATTTTTGGGTGAATCCTTTTACTGGGGGATCACCTCCATTGTAGGGTGTATGTGCTCCCAGCACACTTCAGCTACTCCTGTGCTCTCCTTATCCCCTCATATCCATTCTGGTTCTCTTTCCCTAAGGTCTGGCTCTCCTTTTGCTTCTGGCACCAGCCTTATTTATCAGCTCCATAAATAACTGTTCGTCCAGGTCTCTCCCAGCACCTGCAGCAAATCCTTGCGTGTTTCTCATGAGCTCCCAGCTGACACTCTGTACAATTTTCAGAGGGCTTCTGACACGGCCAGCTTGGTGCTGCTCCCAGCACGGCAGAGACAGGCACTGCAAGGCTTTTGCACCACTCCCCTCCTTCTGGCGCCTTTTTGGGGTCTCATTTTTTGTGCTGGCCTCCCACACACTTGATAAAAGATGCACATTGAGGCAGGCTTTGTGCCCGGAGCGCAATTAAGCGTCCGAGTGTCCGATCTGTGTGGCCAAAGCCTGGCGTTCCGGGGCTCCTCAGGTGCAGGTTCACACTGGTTCATCAGGTTTCCATAGCGGGAGGAAATGTAATTTAGCTCTTTCAGTCTTAGTCGTTGAAAATAAAAGGGGAGTAAGTGAAGCTTGTCTCTGGCTATAGGAATGGCAAACAAGCCAGCCGTGATTCTTTATCTTAAAGTGAAATTTGCAAGTGAACAAGGCATTATAATTGATGCAGATTTAAAGATTTAAGGTGAGGCTATTCTGTGTTTCGTTTGAATGACAAACCTTATCTCACTTTTCCCATCCCCTCCCTTTTTCTTCCCTTCAACAGCAAAATGCTTAACAATAATTTCTTCAGGCCCAGTCCTCAGAATTGCCATGCCCTACAACTTCAGCAGTTTTTTGGAGCAGCTGGAGGTGTTGAGCAAGCCTGAAAAAAAATCCCTCCATGAAACCTCTCTTCCATCACAGGCTGACCACAGAAATGTCACAATACCTGTGATGAGCTGTATACTCTAGGTCAGTCTGTACCACTAACAAAACATTACATGTGATGAATTCACCCCAAAATCACATCACAGACAATAACTATCACCTCTACTGAGATAGATCAGGTGTGTTTAATTCCAGAATCAAATCAAACTTCAGCTCTGGACTATTAACTGTGCACCCTGCTAATCTGGCAGTGCCTTTCATCATAAAGCTGTGCCCTGTGCCCCTCCGAGAGAATGCCTGGCATGGCTGGGGAATAGCAGGAATTCCTGAAAGGCAGAATGGACAGAACAGGGCCAGCTCTGCTCCCTCCATGCTCCTCCTCCTGCCTGAGCAGCCTTTGCATCCTCAGGGACGTCAGGTCCCTCCCCATGCTGCACACCAGGGCTCACCAAACACACACCTGCAGTTCCACGCCGTGAAATGCCATCTGCATGGCATGCACGGCACAGACAGGCATTTTTGGACACTTTGTGTCTTAGGCCTAAAGGCCACACATGGGAAACCACAGCACCACAGACCTTCTGTACATGACTGGCTTTCTTTGGGGCTGAACATAGCTGTCACCTGGAAAGGAACATTTTCACCTCCTAGGATTTACCAGGGAGAAAAGTCTGAATTTGAAACACTAAAAAATCACAGTGTAAGAGTTGGTCTCTTCTGTTGGTTGAGGCAGAGAGAACAGGGAGGTTAGAAGATGGATGGGAATGGCTGATGGCACAAAAGTAGTCTTAGATGAATAGAAAAGTAAAAAAAAAAATATTTTATAATGCTGCTACTAAATGGCAGAGAGCCATTAGCCTACTAATGCCTTGTGTGGTTACTGTGTGAGGGATGTCCTCATCCATCCAGAGCTGGATTGCTCTGGAGATGGATTGTAACCTTTACCTCTGTCACACCTGCTCCTTTGCATGCACTTGGGCACTGCGTTGCCTTTGCCCCTCAGCTGTAACCAGGCAAGGAAAAACAAAGTGTGTAAAGGAATAAAAGCTGCAAAACCACTCAGACTTCAATCAAAGCAGGAGATCACGGGACCTCCAGGTCCTCCCATTTTGATTTGCATTTTCCAACCCGCTGCAGAGGAAAATGAGATCTCACCTGACCAACACTGACCACTGCAACAGAGACACCGATGAGCCTTTGAAGGATTAGCTCAGGTTTGAAAGAGGTGCACAAAGAGGGAAACAGCACATTGGAGAACAAATGGAAGAGAAGTACAACTTGAACTGAGCTTGAGGGGGTTTTTCTTATTACTAGGAATTATTGAAGTTTCTCTGAAAATGCTCTGTTGTATATAACAAAAGGACAATTTCACTAACTGAGTGGGCCAACCTTACTAGGTTATACACCTTCAGAGTAAGAAGAGTAAGAAGGGCCCAGATCACAAGATTTAAAACAATCCATCCAGGAAACGTCCTTACTTTTGGTCAGTGCATTCAGTGAAAAACAATTCCTATTGCACAAGAGCAGGAGGAGGTGGAAGTGAAGAACAGGCAATGAGGAAAGCATGTTTCCCATTTTTTAAAAGCTGCCAGCCTCTGCAAGGATGCCCAGGAGCTGAACCCAGTTCCTCACTGTTTCTCCAGCTTGCAGTTTGCCAAATGACTGACATCTTCCTCCTTGCTCTGCCCTCCATGGCTGTTGGAAGCCCATTCTGTCTCATTTTTCTACCCCCTTAAATGTCCCTTTTGCCCTCTCATTTACCCAGAAATATCATCAGCAGGTCTTTTCTCCACTGCTCTACATCCTTAATACTGCCAAGTAAACCACATCAGCCAAGAGCAGCATCCTCACTGTCAGAAGCTCTGAAACACCAGGCCTGGGAGTCTGAAGTGTTATAGGACAGTAATACCACAGAAACAAAGAAAATAAATACCAGACTGCAAAGATTTTAAGTAATTCCAATGTAAAAACTAAAATTTTTAAACTCTGGCACACTTCTGTACAGCTGTTTAGTATTAACTGTTAAACTGTGTGATACAAAATGCAAACATTAATTTGGTTTAGTGGGCAGATCTCTTCTGAGTAAATCAGAAGGTTTTAGACTTAATAAAGAGTCAGTTTTAAATTATACTTTCTATTTTCTTTGTTATATATTTATTATGTTTTCAATGCTTGAAATGAGAGTGAGAGAGGACATGAGAAAAACCTGGTCTGGGTGTTTATCTGAAGAACCAAAAGTTTGAAAACACACTTTGAACTAACATTTGCAGAAGTTCTGCCCAATCTTTCAGCTGCTGAGATTATTCATGCAAATTAAAGCAATACTGGTATTTTAATTCCAGTTTGAAAATAAAGGCTGGATGAGGAGTCCCATTAGAGACCAAAAATAGCCACCTACTGTTTGCAGCAAGCACTGGATGGGATGTTTTTGTGAGAAAAGGGGAAGCAGCAGTACAGGACAGCTTGCTCATGGTCTGGTTTGGAGCAATCTCAAGCCTTTGCACGCTGGTAATCTTCCCAACTCCACTCCAGATGTTAAGGCGGGCTGGCTGGAGGGAGGAAGGGAAGATATGGAGAAGAACATGCACCAGATATCCAAGATTAGAAGTTATGCAGTCTCAGGCATTCATAGAAGATGGGAGCCTGCCAGCTCCTCCACATTTGGGATGGAGGTTGGAGAGGGGGAGCAGCTGCTCTGTGCTGTGCTGCCCCCCAGGCCATGGATTCGTGCCATGGATTGGATTCGTGCCATGGGCCCACACAGCCGGGGATGGACACAGAGCCCAGTGCAGGAGCCCAGCTGGATGGTGGAGCTGGGGCACAATGGAGGGAGGGCAATCTCATCCAGGGGAACCACCCCGACCACCAGACCGCCCCTGACCCCTGCCAGAGGAATCTGGGCTCCTGTCACTCCTCTGGGGGATCTCAGCCTTCCTGGGGAAGCACCGGTACGTAAAACCCGGTGTGGCTGTCACACTGTCGCCTTCCTTACAGCGAGGGTTCCCTGAATCCCCCTGTAGGACTGGTCGGGTTTTACATTTCCCCATCTCCAGAGGGAACCTCTGTCCTGCTGAGTGCCATCTCCCAGCTCATTTCCCAGGCAGCTCAGGCTGTTCCTGTCTGCCTGCCCGGGATGCTGGAATCCTGCAGCACTCTGCCCTTTGATGTGGCATTGGCAAAGGGAGGCTGAAACCCTCCGGCCAGGAGCAGAGTGAAACCCTGCCGTGAAATGCCGAGTCCAGGCAGGGTCAGGACAGATTCCACGGCTTTTGTGCTGCCTCCTCCTCACTTTTCCCTTCCTGTAGCAATTATTGCTCATCAGCACAGAGCAGCAATTGCACAAGAAACCCTCAGAACAAATGGAATCAGGGCTGAGGGCCAATCTTAGTCAGTGGAGCTCTGCCACTGACTCTAAATGGGATTGGGATTTAGCCCTGCAGCCTTTCCCCGTTTCCTCTTTTTCCCATTCATGTGCTGCACATGTGCGGCTCTCTGGCAGCCCCTTGGCTTTGTTTGGGACGAGGCACTCACCGGCAGGAGCTCCGCAAGTTGCCCCCGTAACTCCCTGGCCCCGGCTGTCTGCTGAGAGCTGTTCCAGCCATCTTATGATGTCTTTTAAAAGGTAGGAGAATAAAGACAAAAATAGCTCTCAGTCCATTCGTACGGGTTTCTGCCGGGCTGTGAATAATTTAAAGGTCTTCTCACCTCATCTCTTGTTTATCTCGTAGCCTCAGGCCTCATCTACATGAAAGAGTTGCGCCCATTCAAGCAGATGTTAATTTAAACCAATTCATTACACTAATAAAAACCCCGGAGCAGAGGGAGGGAAGCTCCCGTGCTAAACCCAGGGCTCCTATCGGTTTGCTTTAATCTGGTGAGAAACTGAAGCAAAGGCAGGAGCGCCCATGGACAGGTTTGCTCTGGTTTCACAGAGCAATGCAAATGATGCCAGGCAGTTCTCACCGAGAGCCCTGCAGGGACAAGCTCAGGCATTCTGCAGAGATTGGAACCACCAAAAAAAACCCCAAAATCGTCACGAGCCTCCAACGTGCACCCAGGGCCATGAGCTGGGCCGTGTTCTGGGGTTCCACACCTCTCACTGCGCTTTCTGGCCAGTGTCCCTGCAGGAGCTAACAGAGCCACGCCAGTGCTTTCATACCATGCTTTCATGGTTAACAGGGGCTATCTAAGGAGCCAGGTAAAGTGTAGCTCACCTGAAAAAACTGCAATGTCAGCAGGAGCCAAAAAATGAAAGAATTGCAAGGAACACCAGGCCAAAGTCACACAGAAAATCAGTGTTCAATGAAAACAAGCCCAAAAAGAAGAGAAGGGAGGGATGGGACTGGAATATTTTTGTTTCATGGCTCTGCCCTCTTTTCAGTGAGTGGAAAGGACTAAATCACCAGTTGTCAGTCTTGATGAGGACTACAAAGAACATGGAGCAGATTCCTCTCACGTGTGCCTGGGGGAGGATGAGAGGCAGCAGATCCCATCTCCATCAGTAAAATTCCAGTCAATATGGAGATGTTACTTAATGATGAGAGCAGTTAAACTAGAGGAGGCCAGAGAGATGCTGGTTCTCCATCCATGGAGGTAATCAAAACTAAAACATACAAGACACCAAACAGCCTGATCTAATGTAGAAGGTATCTGCCTTCTCACTAGGGTGAAGGTTTGATCTGGTGGCTTCAAGTCCCTGTCAACTTATTCTGATTCATTCAAGTAAAATACAGCAGAAATTTCTTTTCTGAAGCCAGCTTTCCTGATGTTCCAAAGTCACACAGCTGGTAAATTCACCTGGCCATTACCCAGTTGTTCACTCTCCCTGAAGAGAGAAGGCAGAAAGAAAATATTAAGAGACCTGTGTGTGTGCAAAATGGTGCAGTTGGTGCTGTACAATGCCATGGGCCACACAGAGGATTTTCCATCAGGAAAGTGCAAGTGGGGCACTGGAAGCCTACAGAAATTCTCAGCATCCAGCTCCTTGCTGGGTGGGTCCTAGGCTTGGGAAGTTTCTGGAAGTTTTGCTGATGGTGATGATACAATTTGGCTTTTCCCTGCCTTGGGGTGTAGGTGCTGCTGGCTGCTTCTGACACTTCAAAGCTGCACCTGTAGCACCCCACCAAGGTACCTGCACCCCTAGCAGAGCCACAGCTCCTGAATTTCCATCACTGCGAGTGCTCACAGAGGGAAGAGAGACAGAGTCACTGTTAATATGGGCAGAACCCCCTAGGCCATGTAGGGGCAGCATAAATAGAACAAAATCCTGATTATCCTGAAGAGAAAAGCAGAGGAATGATTCTGCAAGAGGTATATAGATTTTACCAATACTTGAATATTTTTTGATTTGTTTTATTTATATATATATACACATATTCTAGAAAAACCATTTGTGTTGTTTACATTAATTTTTCGTCATACTGGAGAAATCCTTCAAGATCTGTTTTTTTGTCACTGTGGTTCTTTTCATCCAAGGATCTTTTATCAATTATCATGCTGAAGCTTTCATGGGTTTAAAGATATGAAAAATAAATTTCCAGGAGGAAGGCAAGCCAAGGGCCATGAAACACAAAAGCATGATGTCTAAGTCAGGAGGCCTTTAAGCCATGGATAGCTGGGAAGTGGGGTTGTGAAATCCCAGAGAAATCCCAGCCTTAGGGCTGTCCTTGTGTTCTGTTCCCGCACCCAGCACTGAAGGGACACAGCTCTGTGCTGCCCTCGTGCTCTCAGCCTGATCCTCCCTGATCTGACAACTACAAGGGGTGGCACAAAAACAGCAGGGCCCTGGCGCTGTCTTGAGGTCTCCTCCAGCCTTTAATGATGTTGGGCATTACTCAGACCTTGCTGCAGCTGTTGAATTTGACTCTTCCACCCGACTCCCCAAACCAGATGTGGTGGTAAATCATAGCCAGAGTACAGGGATCAGTGAAGACCACAAGGATGCCAGAGCAAATATCAGGTTGTAAATTCTGCTGGGTTGTGATTATGTGAGCAGTTTTCAGGTGGCTCTGACCTTCAGCACAGCACAGTCCTGAGTGTGCAACATGGACAGAGCAGGAACCTGCTCTGCTGCACTTACTGGCAATCCAAGGCGAAGGATGAAGGAGCAAGTGATGCCCACGGATCTCACAGGGCTTCCCACAGGTCTGCTGAGCACTGCTGGGAATGCAGCACAGCCATCCCCACCTCACCCATGGCTGTCCATGGAGATGCTAAAGCAAATCAGGTCACAACCACAAATCCAAGAATTCAAATGTCAGCCCCCAGATGGGCCAGGGGGTGCCTGGCGAAGCCCTGTGTTCAGAAACCACACTCAGTAAGTCCTCAGAAAAGCAGCCCAGCTCAGTTACACACTGCTGTAGCCCAGAGGGAGAAGTCAGACAGAGGCAGGAAACCTGGCACAGATCACCTGAATTACCTGTGTCCCAGGTGGTGCTTGTGGCCTTCCCAAACACCTAATCTGGGAGCCACCTGAGGTCAGTGGGGGTTTCCATTCACGGCAGATCTCACACCAGAACAGTTATTTAAAAAGCATTGGGATACCAATCAGTGTCTTTCAGTTCTTGAAGTCCGTAGAACTTGCTGCCCTGGTCAAATTTGTACAGATGTTATGCTGATTTCCAGTTTGATGTCTAGGCATAGTTGAGGGGAGAGAGTGCTTAGAGAAGGAATCTTAATAAAATTACTTTTAAAAGTATAAAAGTGATTCTCCTATAGCCAGGAAAATCATAACTTTTTGTACTCCATTGGTCTGAAGAGCAGTTTTTATTTTCTGAGAAAGTGCTGCAGAAAGTTGACAGAGGCTTTAAGAAATTATACTGAAACAGGTAGTGTAGTTGTCACTGGCTTGTCTTTCGTTTGGTTAAAGATCAGAGCTCAGGCAGTGTAAGCTTTGTATGGCAAAGAGACACTTCAGATTTCCAGTCACAAGAGACCCCTCTGTATTTCATTCATGTATTAAATATGCCCACCCCAATACAATTGATTAAATTCTTGGACACAGAAGATAAAATATATTTTATTTGTATTTAATATATGGTGAAGCTATCGCATACTCACAGCTGTAAAATAAAGAAAATAAGTGAGAATATAAAAAGTTTCTTCATCACGTGCTGACAAAACAAGAACCTGCATCTCATCTTGTTTGGAGAGCAGGGGAAAGATGAGAGGGGGAAGCCAGAGCAGCTGCAAATAACTATGTCTGTTTCAAATTCAGAACCAACCATCTTCTTGGTGTAATTTCTGACTAATAATTTTCTTGTCCAACAATTTTTAGGTTGATCCTGCAGGACTGCTGGGATAATCATCCTGACACTGCAGATAACAGGATTGTGATCATAAATCTTAAGATTCAACTACATTCACCATGGTTGAGGGACCCCCAGCATTTTGAGGGGATCAGAATATTTTTGCCCCGAAAAGATGATGGCATGAAGAGCACATATGCAGAAAGTGAATCCTCAGAAATGCAGAACAATGCATCGTTTTTATTTCAATTTGCCATGCTCTCCTTATCATTTCACCCACATTCTGCCCACTAATCAAGGGGAAGAGGCTTGGCTGGCGCAACTGGTTCTGGATAGATCTATTTGTGGCTGTTGCCATTGCAGCAGCAGCAAAAGTGTGTTTCTATAGAAGAATCTAGGCTCTGCCACAGAACATAAGTGACTTATTCTGAGAACAATTATTTTTATCTACAGAGTGGAAAAACCTTTACACCAGGCTGGTGTTGTGTGGGGTTATTCCAGTTGTGCACATGTAAGTGATGAAGGGAAATTCACTTCTTTTCATTGTTTGGCCCTGCTTGGTACAAGTGTGCCTTTTCTGCATGAAAGAGGATAAATCAGGTATTTAAGTAATATTAATATTGCAGAGCTATGGAGCTGGGGTTCTTTGCCTTTTAAAGATAGTTTGTCTTCTGCAAGCAAAATGAGAAAAAAGTACAAAACAGCACCGAGTTGTTTATCAATATAAAACACTCAGCTGATGAGATGCACTAATCCCCAGCCAAACCCTGGGTAAAGGCCCAGCTGACTCCTATTTAAGCCACCACCTCACTCCACAACTTTTCTATGTCAAAACCCTGACAGTACCTACAATTGGAGCCAATCCCACAGTTAACCACAGCCCTGCACATCCATGGTGATCAAACAAATGCTCACCTTCCAAATTGTGAGGAATGTGACGTTAATAAAGGCACACTGCTCCCTGCTAGGCAGTGCATGATCCTCCAGACGTGCCACATTACATCCCACAGGGCAGGAGTGTTCACTGGGACACTGCTGTGAGGAGGGCATGTCTGGATTTACTTTCCTCCCCAAGGACCCTTCCAGCAGCCAGCATCTTCTCCATTGCACATCATTCTCTTTTACCAGAAACACCTGTAGGTGTGGTAATTCCCATCCTCGTGTTGCAGCATGCTCTCCCCTCTCACCTCGCTGTCCTCAGGCCACACAAGGCACCCCCTTTAAAAGAAGGCAGAAAGAACCAGAGAGGTGGAAGCAGGTGACTCCCCAAAAGCCAGAGCAAGGCCATAAGTTGTGTTGCAGCCTCAGCCAGCTCCTTACAAGGAGTCCCCCTTTGCTTCCGTTTCCCCTGGGCTGCAGGCAAAGCAAACAGACCCTGCAAACAAAGCACTGCTGCTGCCAGGATGCCCAAGTTTCTCTGGAAGACGTTGGTCAAGTCAGTGAGTTAACAATTTGTTCCAATTCCAAGAGCAGTGCCCTGGAGTACAGCAAGAGCTTCTCACCTTCCTCTCTGCAACTGCACAGCTCATGCACAGGAGCCCCATACCCTTGCTGCATGGTTTATATGTTCTGTGTGTGTGGGAGTGAGAGCCCAGGGATTTGGGAGGGGAGGGAGGAAGGGGGAAGAGTCCAAACAGAACATTTAAATGTAATTCCTTTGGTAGAGCAGCTGTGAGAGGGCAACTGAGATGATTTTGCTCTATTTCAGAAGCTGCATAGTTTTCCTATCCTTTATTAATTAGAAATCAAGTTTCCATGGTCAGGCTCTTCTCAAGCCAATCTCTCCTGCCTGCACAGCAGAACTCAATTCTAAATACCCACACAACAACTGATGCTTCATTTTCCCCTTTCTTATGACCCCATCTCCCACCTTCTTTCCCAAACATGGCACACCAGGAACATTCCCTAACCAGTGCAAACAGAACACCACAAATGAACCCCATTTGCTTTGTGAGAAAACAGCAGAATAGCACCCAGATGGGAACAATGAGTGGAAGTGATGCCAAGACTTTTTTTTCCTTTTCTTTTATATACCTTTTATATAACTTTTATGTATCCTCAGTATTCTTAGCATGCATACTTGTAATTCTTTAACTCTGGTAACTTAGTATTTTGTTACACCATGAGACCAAACATCCTAAGGGCCTCATAGTAGGAGGCTGGAAAACCCCACGCTATCTTGGGAAACCAAGGTCCTCTCTGGAACACATCCTGTAAACTAGAGATTTGGCCCATCCGGGGGAGGATTCCTTGAATGGAGAATATCATGCCATTCATCCTCATCCCATTGGGGCATCCTTGTTAGATAAGCTAATTTATAAGGTCTATAAATTGTATAGGCGATCTATGGTGTGTGTGCATTGTGGCGCATCCCACCTTGGCAAAGCGGTGCACCAATAAGGATCCTTATTAACATACCAAGGTAAAAACCCCTCATCCCTTAACTCTCAGTTTTTAAGACCAGGAAAAGGCATCAGAAGGGCTAAACCTTTCAGAAAGAGCAAAGAAAGGAGAGGCTGCAGACAAGCAGTGGCCTGACAGGCCTGACATGATTACGGAGCACAAGCTGGATGCTCTCCCTCCCAAACCATTGATCCTCACCTTCCCAGTCCAGCACCTGGCTGAGCTCCCCAGCACCTCTGTCATTTGCTTTGTTATTTGGTTGCTCTCCCGTCGGTGGAAACCAGAAACTCTGTCACACAGAGCTGGGAGCATCCCGAGGCGGGGGCAGGGAGGGACAGTGTTACCTAGGAGCTCCGGGATTTTCTCCCAGCCTTGGTTCATTTTCTCTGAAGCCTCTGTGTTCTCTTTTTTCCCCTCTCGCCCCACTTCTCTCAATGGTCTGGTGCCCTCGCAGAGCCCAGGAGCAGACACCAGCTGGCCCCAGCAAAGGCCACATCCCCCACTGCCTGTGTTGTTCTCCCCAGCTCGCCTGTGTGGATCCCTTAATTGCATGCATGTCTTTCAGGCTATTCTCCATGCATGAGCTGTCAGCAAAACCTCGCTGGAAACACTGGAATTTCACATTTTTCATGGAGATTTTCCATATCAAACGGGCAGTTTCACATTTTCCATGAAATTCCTAATGACTACAAGAAAAATACAGCCCCAGTGTTCGGAAGGGCTTGCTCAGCTTGCCTTCGGGCACCATTTGCGTGTTAAATGCATGTGTGTGAATTTACTTAGCATATCATTTCAGGGATGGGATTGGAATATTTTTTTTGTTGTTGCAGATGACAGGAGACAAGCATGCATTCATCCATTCATTCATAAACCCAACTTGTGGCATGGCACGCTGGGGAAGGGATCTTTCGCATCATTTTTAAAACAGAGAGAGTGCAAAGCCCTGTCAACTGACGATATCCATCCAAGCTGTCATTGCCAATCACTTCAATGGACTGCAGCAGAGAGTATTTTCCACAATGAGATACCAATGGGGGCGACCATTAGGTCAGGAATCTTATTTTCTCAGCTCACCAACTCCTGCAAATAAATTCTCACCAAAAGGAGAGAAAAGCCTCATTGATTTGACAAGCGATCAGACACTGCAGTTGTCATTTTCCCAGCAGTTGCTGGCATATTTTTTTGCCTGATGTGTGAGATATGAATTTTGTGACTTAACCTATCAAACTCTTAAAGGGATCATCCCTTTTTCATCTGCATCCTCATGAAAAGCAGAACCCACAGCAGCAAGGCTCTGAAAGCAAAATACTGTTCTCAGCTTTAATATATTTTAAGTTGATTTACAGCAAAGTTCACGCAGGGGCTCTACTTTGTTATTTAGTCAGACATACTTACTTGACCAGCAAGAATGTGGATTTTTTTTTCCCCCTCATCAATACCCATTTTAATTTGTAAAACACATTTTTCCAAAGCTGCTGGTATTGTTCCCTTATGAATGCATCACAGCCAAACCAAGAAAGGCTATGAAAGCAAGAGAAACCACATTCTTCAATGAAAGAAGTCCCATTTTCTTGGTGTTCTTAGAGACACGAGTTTTCATAACTTTTTAAAATACTGCATTAATATAAAACAAACAAACAACTTTATGCTGAATTCCAGCAAACGGCCTAACTTCTAACTGTGGATCCAGTGAAGCAGATTTGTGCTGGCAGCCAAAGTGCATCTTCTTCCATGCTACTCGAATCTACTTCACCTCCTCAAATTGGAGCTTGAAAATTTATCTCACATTTGTGGTGGAATTCTTCTGAGGGAATATCTTAGCAGAAATAATTTATCAACTGATGTATAAACATAGACTTTGTGATGCTTTTACAGACAGGTAATTTACAGGCTTTGGGAATGTTTTCTGACCATGAGGAGATCCTGGTCCCCAGCTAAGAACTTATCTGATTTCCCACAGCAGGCACATCAAGGATCTGAATCCAACTTCCCTAGTGACAGTTTTGCTTTTTTCATTAAAATCAGAAGTTTTGTCTGTAGATATTTTTTACACCATGAGAAGGTTGTCCCTGCCCAGCTGTAAGACACGTTCTGAGGAGCTCACCATCTGCTTGAATATAACTACTTCAACCACACTGGATTATGATTTGCAAAACTTGCAATTCCATCCATCCGGCCCCTCAGTTCCCAACAGCAAAACTGCACTGGGTCTCACTTGGTCCGTGGCATTATTAAAATTCAGAGAAATAATGGGATCCACTCATACTGGAAACACTTCTGCCAACAATTCAGAAGATTTTTTAAACATTACATATATCTATATCTTTTATATATATATATATATATATATATATATATATATATATATATAAATTTTTATTCCAATAATTGATGTATCTAAATTTACTATTGGGAGGACAACACGACCAGATCAGAATGTTTCTTTACAAGTATTCTAAGGAATGGTCAGAATCCATTACAAATAGATTAAGGATCAGGTTAAGCCTCACCCCTGTGCCTTACACATGGTCCAGCATCAAGGTTGTTGCTGCCAGTTTAGTTTCTCCAGTAAGAATGAGAGGAAGGAGTTTTATTCTCAAATGTCAGAAAAAAATAATTATTTTGGTAAATTGACAGGTCACTAAGTATCAAATTCTTCTAGGCACTATCAGACTATCAGGCCATTTTTTGTTAATCAATACTGCACATTTCTTACTAGTCTTATCATTGGAGTACATTGTTCCAGAAATTTTAGCAGCATATTGAGGCCTGAGTCTGCTTCCAGATAAGCCTGGCTGTCTTAATTTTTTGTCTTTTTCTTTTCAAGATAAGTGCTGTAGTGCAGAGGGCCACCAAAACGACATTTTATTCCTGATACACCTGTCAATTCTAGCTTTCTATTCCTAATACACCTGTCAATTCTAGCTTCTTATTCCTAATACACCTATCAATTCTAGCTTTCTATTCCTGATACACCTATCAATTCTAGCTTCTTATTCCTGATACACCTATCAATTCTAGCTTTTTATTCCTGATACACCTGTCAATTCTAGCTTTGCCATATCCTTGAATGCAATTCAGCATTCAGCTGCTCAGCTATGAGCAGTCTCCAGGAGGGACTGACTCTCTCTCTGTTCCTTTTTCTGATGTTCTTTCCTGTGCACACACGAGGTAACCTCACCAACAGCTCCTTTCATTGCTGCTAATTCCCTGCTATGATTTCACATCCAACACTCCAACTGCAAGGGGGAATTTTAGCTCAGACAGCAACAGTTTCAGAGCAGTGAGGGCTTGGTAGATGTGTGAGACAAACTCTTTGTAACACATGTCAAGGAATGGACTCAATACCCTGGAATATTCTGAAACTAGTCAGCTGTGGATAAAATCCTGAAATTAATTTTCCCTGGGAAATCTTAACTCCTCAGGAAAAAACAGTTTTCTGTTCTTCACAAAAGTGAAGTTCAAACAACTTAATTAAGCATTTTCAGATAGTTCCACTGTAGATCACTGAGGATTTTAAATGCAAGCAGACTCGTACTGTCAGGAGAACTTTTTCTCCACCCCTGAAGTCCATTTTTCCTCTGTCTGCTGTTAAGTTACTATTATCTTCCATTCTTTGTAATAATGGGCTTAAGATCAAGTGAAACTGGAAATGGAAAGAACAGTGAAAGATGACAGACTTGAAGGGGCTTTATTGGGACTATGGGTTGCTCCTGAGGTCAGAATCAGTAAGTATAATTAGATTCCTGGCATTTACAACAAATGTAAAGCAACTCAGAGCTCCCTTTTGTGTGCCTGTAATTAAACATGCACTTTTACTGCCCTCTGCAGTGCTCCAAAGTATCTTTGATTCCAGCACATGAAAGTGGAATGAAAGAGCAGGCCCAAATCTTCATCTTTATATGGCACTCATATTTCTGAAAACAAAGTATTTCTCAGCAGAAATGGAACAGCCCCTTTCTAAATAAACACAAAAGGGAACGTTGTTTTTGCTAATAATGAGAGGCACTCCTGTACCTCCCAGAAAATTTCTCAATAGACAGAAAGGTCCCAACACAGACAGCTGGGCCCCACTCTAACCCACAAAACAAGTTCTAAATTTCCACACAAAGTGGAAATGAATCAGCATTTTTTGGATAAATTACTTTCCTCTCATGCTTGAACACAATCCAAGGGGTAAGTGACAAGCTCAGAGTGAACAGGACTGGTAATCAAAAAATACAGTGGGGGCCAGCAGTGGCAGTTGCTAAATCTTGGTTCCTTGCATGTTTTGCTTTTAGGTATTACCCCAATGCCACAAAACTAAACAGTGCACAACTGGAGTAAATTCTGCTCAGCATTATCACTTTATCTAACTAAAGTGTAGATATTACATTCTAACTACACTGTTTTCCTTGAAAGTGAAATGGATTTTTGACACTTCACAAAGTAACTTCAATCTCTTAACTATTTATATAATATTTTGGCAAATTTATCCCTAGTTGTCAGGAAGCACTCAAACTCAGTATTCAACAGCTAGCAACCAATCTTCTCACATTATGAGAAACCATACAGAAGAAAATAGAAGAGCAAGAACTTCTAGTAAGGTCAAAATTCTTTTAAAAGGGGTCCTTTACTAGCCCAGTTTTGATGAAGTGCCTGATCCCCCTGGTTTCCATACAGATCCATCCTCAGATATATGCAGTTACTCTTATTTACACTAGGAACACCATAAAACAGATATCCTGAAAATAACTCCAGTAAATACCTGCACAAACAGAAGTTGTTTGAATGGTATTTTGGACTTTAAAAAAATGGGATACATGGAAGAAAGCTGGTTTTAGCTTGGCTTCCTTAGAGCATTAAACTGTTGTACTGGGAAGTCTTTCCCAAAATCTCTGTCCTGTCACTTGTAATTTTTGAACTGGCTGTCCAGGTACTGAACAGAAAGGTAAATATGTTCCCTTATGGTTTATGTGCCAACAGCTGAGTGATGAAGGAAGGCCCAGTTAATGCCCAAGGAAGGACAAGCTGGGGCAGCTCAGCTCTTCAATGCCACCCTCCCCACGCTCGAGCACCAATGGCCCAGCCCAAACAGACGGAGTTTAAATCAGCCACAGCCACGGCTGCTCTCAGCCAGGCATGCCATGAGAGGGGACAGGCCTTGGTGTGAAGGGAGTAAGAGAAACACAAA
Organism: Ammospiza caudacuta; assembly: GCF_027887145.1. Lineage (NCBI taxonomy): Eukaryota > Metazoa > Chordata > Aves > Passeriformes > Passerellidae > Ammospiza > Ammospiza caudacuta. The sequence goes on from NC_080596.1 coordinate 78,372,981, forward strand.
CCAGAAGGCACAGCTCTATAAAAAGCAGGGTTGACAGGTTTTGCTGCCTACAGAACAACCTGCTCGGTTTTATTTTTAGAGAAATTTAACCTAATAAGGCTAAAATTTGACAGCAGTACTTGCTTGTTCTTCATCTGAAGCAAACTCCACGGCATGCAACTATGCACAACTGAACATATGGACATTGTTTTTCCATAAGATTCCTCTAATACAGATACTGCCCTAAATGGATGGGTTAGCCCACATTTAACCACTAGAGGGCTTAATTCTACTGCAAAAACTCTGGGGTTTTTCCAATTTGGTGCTCAGGACCTTTGGAAAAACATCCAAACCGAGTGCTCTCTTTAAATACCAACCATAAAAACTAAGAGTTTTAAGTAATGAGACAAAAGGGAGTTGTTGTAGTGAAGATATTGCTGTGGGTGGCCAGCTCCTTCAGGACAAAGTAACAAATCTGAGCCTGATTCACAAACAGCTACTGAACACAGACCAGCTACATTTCTAGACTGGATCATACCGACCTGGTTCCTGGGTGAGTGTGCTGCACAGAGCTGAAAGCTGAACAGCACCTCAGATTGTTTTTAATGAGATCAACAGAATTTAGATATCTGTAAGCAAGCTGGAGCATCCCACAGGAAAACAAGGGATAAACTAGCCAAAAAAACCCCTAAAAATAGTGACATAGAATGTTACAGTCTGAAGCAGAAGCGACAGAGCACACTGAAAGGTGACAGAACAGAGCAGAGATGGAACAGAGTGGGCACAGTGAGGGGCAGCACCCACCTCAGCAGGGCAGGGTCATGTACAGGAGGGCACAGGCAGTGCAGGAGGGTCATTTCCCAAGGCCTGTGCTGGGAACCTTGTCTGAGTAGTAGCAGGTTAGCTGGACTAATCTCAAATTATATACCACATTATGGACTAACCACTGAGAAGTTACTCTGCAGAAATTTAAAAGCACCTCAAGCCATTTGCCAAAGGAGAATTATTTGTTGTGTGCTCCATTATAACAGAGAAGTGCATCCCAGGTGTTTGCCTGAGCCCTGCCCAGGGTTTGGTGTTCTTCACAAGATTTTCCCCACATTCCAGCCCAGAGCTGGATGCAGCACTCAAGGAGGGGTCTCACAGAGGGCAGGGTCCCCTCCCTTGCCCTGGTGGCCACGCTGCTCTTGGTGCCCAGGACACAGCTGCCTTTCTGAGCTGTGAGTGCCCATGGCTGAGTCACTTCAAGTTTCTCATCCACCCACCAACAGCCCCAGGTCCTTCCCCTCAGGGCTGCTCTCCATCTGCTCATCCCCCAGCCTGCATTTGAGCTCCAGAGATTGTCCCAACCCATGTCCTTCCTTATTTCAAAAGCAGGTGTAAGTAACCTTACCCCTCAGAAGCCTCTAAACACTCTCTGAATATCCCACTGATCCAACTCGTGTGGGTAGCTACAGTAGGACAGAAAAACTTATTTTAAATAAACCAATTCTAGTGGCAGTTCTGACATTCAGCTACAGACTGACACACTGGAAATAGTTAAGAACAACCAGGAACTGCGTGGCCAGAAAATGTGACATGGGAAAAGCAAATTGGGAAGGACAGAGGGTGCAGAGTGCAGGTAGAAGGCAACTGCCTTTTTGTTGCCTTCTCTGGAAAAAATACATGTTAGGAAGGCATCAGAGCTGAGCACCCACCTTATCCCAATGCCACTATAGTGGCAAGAGTAGAAACTTCCAAGAGTAGAAACTCTTGAAGCTTCGCTGATTTCAAAAGTGCCTAACAAATCAGACAATAATAGTAAGCAATATTACTACCTAAGATACTCCCTTGAGTTGGTGAGTTTAAGGGGAGTAACATCAACACCCAGAAATTCCATTTTAAGAAATAAAACCAGGTGAGGTGACTGTAAAAAGCTGTTCTCTAAGTGAAGAAGATTGAAGTGTCACACAACTCTTCTAGCAGCTTTTCCTAGAGAACAGAACTTGGCAACTACTAAACATCTACTAAACCAAATTGTCTCAAATTCACTCTGGTGGCCATATAAATAGATTTTAAGGTCTCCTCAAAGTCAGAGGATGATGCTAACACAGATTTACCCTGGCTCAGTACCAATATCAGACACTTGGCTTTCAGCATTTCATTATGCTCGGAGCACTGCTAGCAGGAAATGAAGAGTCAGATGTAAAAGTAAAGGCAGTTCTGTTTATTTTCCAGCAACATCCCACGCAAAAGCAGTAGAAACACGAACTGCTCTCAGCAGAAAATCTGTACAGTTGGTAACATTTACAACAGTTTTACATTTAAAACCAGAAAACTGAAAGAATCAAGCACTTTCCCTAGACATTGTTTTCTTGACTGCATTAATAAATGACTGATGACTATTTACAAATTTCAAGTTAAGGCTACTACTTCTAAAAAAACCCCAACATTATTGCATAGACTTTGCCATGTTGACTTTCAATTTCTTGATGGTATTAAACTTCCAATTGTTTCTGAAAAATTTTTGCAAAAAAAGTGGTTTTTTAAGGTAAGGTAGTTAAACTTACAGTGACTGCAGTAGATGGGCTTACTAGTACTAATCAGCCACATGCACAGCACCACGTGCCATACTCCAGGTCAGGTCAGGTGTGTTACAAGAGCCATTTGTAAAAACAAGGAAGCATTAAAAAAAAATCCCCCAAATTGGCTCTTGATCCGCAGGTGGACAACTAAAATCATGTTCAGAGTAGGGGAGGGAGTGGGGGAAATTGGTAAGATCTTGCTGTGCTATTTATAATTACTAGAGGATAGCACTGCCATTGGCTAGTTTTACTATTGAGAAGTTTTATAAAAAAATCTGATATACATAAATTAAAAGTTAACAAGAAGTCACACAACTTAATTGCAATTTTACATAAGTTTGGTCTGGAGAATACCTAGACCAATCACAGCTTTGAGAACAGTCTTCAACTTTGCTTAAGCTTTCTTACTATGAACAGGTTATGGATCAAGCTAACCTCTCAAATTTAAAAGAAACTCTCTCTAAAACAGGTTGCACAGGACTATTTAACTCACAGTATCAAATTCTTTCAGTGGCTCACTCAAACACACTTCCAAGTCAAATTCTCCTTCTGCTTGATAGTCAACATGTCTAACTTTGGTGGGAGTGCCAGAACAGGTATCCTGGAAGGGAAAGGCAATTCATAATTACTAGTTAAGCAGAGGTTATTAGTACAGGTAATTCAATTAGCTTCTGTAATTCATTTAGACCACCCTAAAACAAAGGCTTACAAATGCTTTAAAGGCCACAAAAACTCAATGCTAGTCTTAATATTAAAGAAATGTAGGCTTCTGCCCATCCAACCACATTTGGAGATATCTTGCAAGTGTTCCATACATGCAAACATTAAAACATTATACAGATTTAATATTTGAAAAATAAATCCAGTAAGAAAAGCATTCCTAGATCTTTAATGCTCAGCTGTACCAAGTGCTTTCTGGACATAAAAGAAGCCTACTTCTGTGTGACAAGGAAATTCCACCCTATTTTAATACTAGATATTGCAATCTAAAGTAGTATTTCAATTGTACATTACAGTTCATAACTGATTTGCTTTCAACAAATTAATTTTCTTTTGAAGGCTATGAAACAATGAGATATTTTTAATTTGAGATTATTAAAGTTCTAATTCTCTAAACCCAAGACTACAGACAGATAATGGCTATAGCTGGAAAATACCTGAGTTTCAAAATTGCTCAGCTTTATAAACAGTCCCTAAACAAAGCAGGTGATGGGATCTGTGAGGTATCAGGCTGCTCTGGATTTAATTCTAAGCAATGAACCAATTATTAAGGAATAGTTATGCAAATGACAGATATGCTTACATCATTATCTTGACAGCTCGTTTGAGATTCAGTAGAATTGCTTCCAACAGATTCTGTCTCCATCTCACCAAGGTCAACAGGACAACTGTAAAATCATTTAGAAGAATACAGCATAATTGATTTTTTAGTGTTAAGATGAACTTTGTTGTGCAGTTCTGAAAAAAAAAATGACCAGAGGAGAGCAAAGAGACCTACAGAGATCACAGGGACAGTGGTGGCAAACTGCGAAGACAAACAGAACTGCAGGACAGCTCAGTACTGCCAAAATGGCCAAGGACTGAATTAAGTCTTGAGACTGAATACTGCAACTTGTCAAAGACAAAAACCCAGTGCTCAAGAAATGCCCCAATGCAAATGTTACAGGAGAGGAATGAATTTTTTTTTCAGTTCTGTAAAGATTTAATATCCATTATACACAGCATCTGAAGGTAGCATTTCAACACCAAAGCACACAGCAGGGTTCTGGCTGAAGGACCAATGCCCCTCATGCTGATAGAAAGTAAAAGGAAGCTAAAAGGAAGCTTTTCTTCTAGATCCTGTTGCTCTGCAGTAGTTTTAAAGTCAGCATTCCATTAAGGAAAAACACTACTTTATTAACACAAAGCTGCCTGCTGAGGAATTAAGTTCCATCTTTGTCCCTTGCATTCGCTACTGCCAGTTTTATGTCATGATGCTGATCAGCTGTATTGCTTTCTACAGAGGAAAATAACTGTGGCATCACTCTGCATCTTCTAGAGAGAGCTTGGGCTGTGAACGCTTGTGGCCATGCTTTGAGCTTGGGATGAATTGACAATTCTCCCTCTCTGGAGAAGAAACGTTTTATACCACTGTTCTTGAACTAGCAAGTGAGAAGAGTGAGGCAGGTTCCTGTACACTAGATTTTTCCAAGCTCAATATTCACACCTGCCATTAGTGAGAACTCTCCAGCACTGCCCCTACCAGATCATCTGAAGACTGCTCTGAAAGAATTGGCTCCTGTTGATGGTGTGAGTATTTTACAGAGCAGTGCAGAACTGGCTCTGCTTTCACCATTAAAAATTGAGAGATATATGTATATGCACTGGGCAAGGACCAGAAAGCTGTTGGATATTTTGACTGAGAAGGAACTGAACACCACTAAGTGTGGATAAATAATTAAGAAAAACATTCAGCACTCACTGACTTGTCTCAAAAATAACTATGATGGGAGTGGTGTTTACTTCTTAAACAGGAGACTTCACGTCATAATTTCTATAACAGCATCCTGAACACTCTGTGTACATACATTTCCTGCAGATCACACCCTCCTTCAGTTGGAGGATCCCAGGAATGCAGTGCAACCTTCCACAGTTTGATCTGCTGGTCCCACGACCTACGGCTGTACTTCTTAAATTTGTTTGGAGTTCTGGGATGAACTCCTGGGATACGATGGCATCTGTTCAGATATCAGACATGAAAAATTATCAGTGCTTTATTCACACATACATAACATACCTTTAAATGTTAGCTGATTTATTATTTATGAGAAAAGACCAATGTGCAATTCCAGCACTCAAGCAAAGGTTTGCCAGCTCCATGCAAGCTTCTTAGTTTTTCTGACTCCAAGTCAAATGAAATAATAATAATAAAGAATTATCATTCATAGGTTTGAAAAATTAATTTCAAACTCAACAGCAACTGTAGCCCATTTTGTCTTGTAGTTAACTCATGAGGAAACTGACTGCAAAAAAGCAGTTTCACTTCCTCTCATTGACAAGCACATCCAAAAGAACTTTCATTTCCATTTCAGCAGCATGAGGTATTTCTTATATACCGACTCATTAAAATCAAACCTTAAACCACACCTCAGTTAACTGTTAGTGTGATCTAACAGTTCAAAAATGTCTTAAAAGTTTAATTTGTAGATGCCTTCTATTTAAATGTGTATTGGATACCAAGTTTAGTACATTAATGTGCTTATAAAGAACAGGTATGACTTGCAGGTGGACATTTAGTTTCCAGAAAGTCAAGCAGCTTACCTAGGAACTTCTTTAATGTATCTATCATATGCAATTGTGTTTTTTCCATAGTTTATCTGTTTTTGTCTTCTCATCAAAACCACCTCATCTGTCTCGAGTTCTACTGCCACCATGGACTCCTTTGAATCAGAACTGAAGAAAAAAACATTGCAGGTTTGGGACTGCTAGAAAACCAGTGACACTCAAACAAACCCACTTGTAAAAGATTATAAATAAACATGTTAAAACTTCCCAAACAAATGCTCAGAGTGTTACTAAACCATGGTGTTGGAACAGACTTGGTATGAACTATTTTAAACTGTTTTAAGAAACAACACTGTACAATCAAAATTCTGTTTTCAAGATTTTCCTCAGTGAAGCCAGAAGTTTAACCTACCTTCCTGAGGAGGACTTCCTTTCTCTTGAAAATTCATTTATCAGGAGTTTTCTTCTGTGTCTGTAAGAATTCAAATAATTTAAAAGAAATTATATACACAAAAAGGAACATGAAGGCTGCACTGTCACAGCTCACAGTTGAACTAACTTTTCAGAAAAGCAGCTCTGCAAAGACCTTTCTGTTATGAAATGGATATTTCAGTTTTCCCTTAAAAACCAATAAAAATACAAGGACTTTCTTTTCCTGACTATTTTTCCCTAAAGCAACTTCTTATAGCAATGATACAAAAAACCCCAGTGATTAGTGAGAGGGTATTTGAAGTATTTTAATCTAAGAGATTCAGGAAAAGCTTCCAAAAGGGAGATATTTAGGGATACACATCCAATCTCCAAGAGTATCCCATGACATTCCTGCAGGACTGAACCCAAAGCTGATTTAAAAGCAGCAGACAAGAGGCTAAGGTTGGCCTGATTTTACTACAATGGTGAAGTTAAAAATACAAGCCGAAACAGATTCTACAAGATAACTTCCATTTCTCTTCCTTTTACCACTTCATCTGAGACACCCAGGGGTACCTTGCAATTTCTTTGTGAACATTGGTCCTCATTTCATCTTCTTCCACTGCAGTTCCCCAGTCTAAACACCTGGGAAGGGGTCCAGGACCTTCTGGTGTTGTAAAACTAGAAAGAAAAAAAAAAAATTAAGGCTCTGTGTTAAAAGTTTGGGTTATTGTATTTTCCACTCACAGCTTGATCCCTTAAACAGGATTAATTACAATACTCAAAATGGCTGTGAAAACCTGGTGCTTTATTTAAATTTTACCACTGTAAAATTAAGCATCAGTTCTGACTTCCACCTTGAGGTTGTGTGGTTTGTGTTGGGTTTTCTTCAAATTGATGTAGGTGTCTATAGAAACATATCACTGTAACCTGATAACCCATGCTTTCAGTAACTTCCAGATCGTGCTCTTCAGAAAATGGCACATGAAATACCAACTTTATTCATTTACTCACTTGGTTTCACTCCACTAAATGACTCAGCAATTATTTATACTTTGATGACTGCAGACTCATTAGCTTTATAAGAGATAAAACTGGAGCGCAGAATTAAGTTGCAAAGCTAATTAATTAAAATTACATGATAGCACCAGGAGTTGCTCCATGTAAGTATATGCCTGGTAGAGATGGCAAAGGCACAAAACCATCCTATTTTAGCTAGGAAAGGGAGATTTGCTGAGACTTTGCAAACTTGTTTAACACCTTTATTGCACCATTAGCATCACAAGCAGGTTCAGACTCCTGTGGGGAATAAGCCCATATCCCTTCCCAACCATCTACTGCTGCCTGCACTCAGATTATTCAGTGTTTCCCCTGCCTGTCTTCCTGATGACTAATTTTCCCCAAGTAAAACTCAAAACTGTATCCTACAGAGCAGAGCTTTTTCAGCAGATCTGGAAATGCTCTGGAGATTTTCCAGGGTTTTGTGCAAATGTCCCCTGGAATCAGGGAATCAGATCCATCTGCACTAAAACCAGTTCAAACTCCCTCCTTGCTCCTAAATTGGTTTGCACAACTTTGAGCGGTTTGTTAAATTCAAACTAAAAGTTATTTTTTGATGAAATCCAGTTACCAACTTGGCAAAATTAAAAATCCATAGAAAACAGTACAGGTCCCTCTGCAAAGATCTGTTCAAGCTCCAAAGATTGTTAACTTTTGCTTATATCAATTTCTAGATTTGCAGAGAATACAGACCACGTTCAGTTATTGCTCTCCTGTGGTAGAGAACAAACAGCAGAATCCCAGTTGGTCCCAATTGAGTTTTTTCCTCAACACTGTGCTGTGATACCTTTTTATATTTTTTTGATTCTGTACCTGTGCCGTGATTACCAAGATGACCAAGCCTCCCCCCAATCCTCTTTACTTTTGAGGATTTTAATTTGACATGGTTGGATTGGCATAAACAAAAAGTAGTTTTGGCAGAGAGGAAGAGAACAATTTCAGAGCTCAATCCAAACTGAAACCAGGAAGTTTGTGTGCACAATTCAATACTGAGAGACACGCAGAAGTGTTGCTTATTTACCTTGAAACTGTCTGTAAAGTTTCATCCTTGTACTGCTGTTCAACTATGCTTCCTGGATTTAGTTTAAGGTACTCTGGATAATGTAAGTTGAGCCACTGACCAACGTGTTCCTGCTTATTGTCAGCGAAGGAAAATGGGTGGGCACAACCTACCCCTGTTCAAGAAACCTTGATTCAATCAACTGGGATGAGGGGACAACTCCCATCCACAGATCACAGAGATTAAAGAGACCGTGGCATGAATAGCTCAGACTGAAAATGTAGTATAAAATAAGATACTCAAGTCTGACAAACATGGAAGGCAGAGTTATGGGGTGATCTCAAAACTGGATCCCCCCACAAATGTGCTGAAATAGAACAAAACTTCTCTGTACTCCCTTCAGAAACAGACAATAGATGATTTCTAAAACCAAATTTTTGTCATTTACTTCAATTTTACCACAATTGTTTCTACAGCCTGTATTTACAAACATAATGAGCCTGTACAGTATTAGTCCTCGATAAATAATCAAGGACATATTTCAAGAGATAAGAATGAAAAACGCTGACTCTTAAGAACTGACTCCAAGATAAGAGCACTGCACTCGATCCTTTTCCCTCCTTTAGGACCAGCTATTTGTGGCTGATGAGCAGGCAGGGCTAGGAAAGCTGAGCAGAAGGGTCAGTGTAACAGCTCCGGTCGAACAAAAGAGCAGGAAGCCGCTGCCATTGCCGCCATGCTCACCTGTCCAGCCGGCTGTCCTCAGGCCTGGCCTTGTTCTCCTCAAACACGGAGGACTCGGGCTCGTTCTGCCTCCGCCGCTTCCCATCGGCGCCGCGTTTCCGCGCCTGGGCCCAGCGCGGGGGGTGCTGCGGGCTGGGGACAGACACAGCGACACACGAGAGCCCGGCTGGGCGTCAGGGCTTCAACCTCCTTCGGACACCGCGCTTATTCACCCGTTCCACTCCCACCGAACGCAGGGAGGCGACGCCACTCGCTGCGGGCACCCTGAGGGGGCTCTGCCCCCCCCACCCCCTCAGAGAGCTCCGTCGCGGGACGGCGGGAGCGAGGGCCGGGGAGCGCGGGGGAACGAGGGCCGGGGAGCATAGGGGGAACGAGGGCCGGGGAGCGAGGCCCGGAGAGCACAGGGGGAGCGAAGCCCGGCGCCGCCACACCCGCCTCAGCCCGGCGGCCCTACCTGCTCTTGGTGCTGCCGTGCGGGCTCCTGTGGCGGAAAGACATGGCGCAGGGAATCCCCGGGAGAGAGGGCTGGAGGCAGAGCTGGGCGCGGAGAGCTGAGGAGGCCGGAGGAGGAAGGAGAGCCGGACGGTGAGGCAGAGCCGAGGGAGCGCTGCCGCCTTCCCGCTCAGCCCCTTCACATCTCCCGCCGGCGCTGAGCGACAGGCCCGCTCCGCCTCCCCGCGGGGCGCCTCCACGGGGACAGATGCGGGGGGGGAGAGTAAAAACGGGAAGGCGCAGCGGGCGCCCCGCACCCTCAGATGTTCACACACATCCCCCACCCCCCCGCGAGGGTAATGGCTCAGCCCGCTCCGCCCGGCTCCGCCCCCGGGGCGTGTTGGCGGGAGAATCGAGCGCGGCGCGCGCGGTTTTGGCGCGCTGGTGCGGCGGGACTCCCGTGAAACAACAGGGAAAAACCCAGCCCAAACAAAAAGGAAAATAGAAGTTCCCGCGATTTAAATATGAAGGATGACGGTCCGCGGTGTGAAAAATGCGTATTTTATGACTGGCTTTTCGCAAATATAAAAATGAATATTATGTGTGTGATGTTACAAAGTTATGTTGTACTAATTTTCTT